>NC_080758.1:31688168-31994861 GCF_020826845.1 Diceros bicornis minor | reverse complement strand
AACTGTAGACAGAGCAATTCCCTCCCGAACACCACTACTGATGTCTCCATCACTGGTGACATTATTACTAGTGTTCTTTAAGAAAAACAAAGTTTACCAATGATGTATCTGCTTGTATCTGCATTATCAGCTCAATGTTTTGACACTACTAACATTTTTTCCTTAAGTCTCTTCTTGAGAGGAGTAAACCTGGAGCACGTGTTTTATGAGGTTTTCCGCGTATATTAGTTGGGGAACAATTCTCTTGTTTCCACTCACCAGGACACTAAAAACAATTATCACTAGTCTCACTGTGACAGATGGGGAAACCAAGGCTCAGTGCAGCTAAGTGATCTGTCTCAAGAGCACCCTGCTCAGTGGAGGCACAGCCAGGGCTGAAACCCCAAGTCTGGCTGATCTTGTTTGCATTCTCAGGAACGGGGACCCCAGACTCTTCCCTGGAAGACGTCTAACACACTTCATCGAGGAAAATACTAGAACAGGGAGGGATGTGTTAAAGGCCAGAGGATCATCTCCACTATCAGACAACCAAAATACCAAATAAAATACTGTCCTGGAATACCAGCTCTTTCAACTCTATCTTTGGGAAAGGGTGCCATCTCCTGGCATGACAAAAATCAAGTAGCTGCTGAAATTAAAAGACTAATCGAAGTCAGCAACCCAGAAAATGTCAGTGTCACTCAAACATAAAAAAGTGTGAATTAAAAGAGCCATTAAGGAATTGCTGCTAAACTGATGACATGCTCAGTATGGAGGGCAACCAAATTAGACCTGTCTGAAGTAGAAAGGGCAAAATTCCAAATCACTCACTCAGGATCTCTTAGAGCTCATGGCAACAAGGCACAGGGAAGAGGGTAGTTCTCAGGGTTCAGCAGTTTCATAGCCTCTCGGCCCTCCCTGGCGGTACAGACCCAGCTGACCTGGCGTGACCCACTAAACCCAGGCATGGCCTGCAGCAGGGGTCCTGGGAGTGTGGTACTCACAGCTGGCACTCGTCCCCCTTGACGCCCTTGGTGGTGCAGAAGCACTTGCCCGTATTGGTATTGCACAGTGACGCGTGCCCATTGCACTTGCATGCTGGGGAGAAAGAAAATGAATGGAGGTCACAATTGCTTAAAAGATTACTACTATCAGAGATTTTTCCTAAAACAAATTTTATCTGAATTGGATTCGACAGGAAAGACGGAATAAAACAAAAGCATTTAATGGGTAAGATTCATGTTTTTTAGCTAATGATTTATCTCAAATAATGTAAAGGCAACATTAAAGGAGCCAAAGTCACAGGACCTGAGGAAAGAGAATGCCGATTTCCACTGCCATCTGAAGCAATCGCTATTTTGATCTTTTCAATAGACTCCGTTTTTCCCTATTTTGATTCTTTCATTCATTCAATAAATATTTACGAGGCATCTCCAGTGTGCCAGGCTCCGAGTTGTGGGGACACAGACACACTCCCTGGTCCAATGGAGACACCCTGAGCAATGAGTGCCCCTGAGGGAAGGGGTGCGTCCCATCTCAGTTGAGGTGCCTTCTCCACAATGGCCACATTTCAAATCATACCACGGCCCAGCTCTGGGGTGGTATTCCAATGGCATGTCAGTGTTTTAGAGGCTCTTCAGGACTCACCACCCTTGCCTAGATGTTTTTTTAGCCTTCACAGAAAACAACTCTTATCATCTCTCTCCTCTAGCCATCAACACATCTCCACCTTTTTTATCCAACACATAAGTGTGAGCTATGACAAATTTTATGCTTCAGTTGAAATAAATGAGTCTTTTTGCTCAATGCCTTTTTACTTTACACCGTTTTTCTGAATAATTTATTCCAAATAAATTAAAGGCATTAGGCTGGAGATAGGTGTACTTTTAAAATAAATTCAGAGGAAAAAAAAAAATCACCCAAAGAAACCTGTGAAATTTACAACAGTGCACTGGTTAAGAGAATGGATGCTGGAGTCAGAAACATGAGTGTTCAACTCTTGGTTCTGTTGACCACGGAAACGGGGTGCAGTGCACCAGTAAAAAGCAGAGGCCTGAAGTCAGTTTGCCTGGGTTTGAATTCATCCTCTCCACTTAGCTCCTGTGTAACTGTGGGCATGCTATTTAACCTAAGTCTCAGTTTCCTCGTCCATAAGATGGGGATAATAACAGTCCCATCTCATAGTGTTGTTGTGAGGATTAAATGAGATAATACATGAATGAAACACACTAAGCATTCAATAAATCATAGCTATTATCCTTTGATGCAGATATGGGGATGATGGCACCCGGAGGCACAACCAGGCCCAGCAGTTAAAGTCACACATCCTGGATGTGGTTCCCAGTGTGGGCACATCTCGCAGTGAGACCCTGGGCAGGTTACTTCATCTTGGGGATAATAAAAGCACTTATGTGTTGGGTGGCTGCCAGCACAATGCCTCGTAGACGTTTACCATTCAATAATGTCAGGTACTCTGATTACTATCTAAGGATGAAGATCATTCACAAAGAGCAGGAAAAATATTTTTACTGTATACCTTTTAATCTGAGCAAGACATTTTATCTAAGAGTGGTGAGAAATGACATTAGAAGAGTAATAGTAACTGCTCACATCTATTGAGTGCTGACTACATGTCACGCACTGCTCTGTCCGCTTTCATTTCAACAACTCCCGTATTATCCCCACTTTACAGATGAGGAAACTGAACCCCAGAGAGGTTAAGGGATACACACTGGAACACTAGCTTTCTCCTGGCTGCTCTGAGGGCCATGCTAATAAGTCTGGAGGTGGGATTTGGGGAGTAGGTAGAGATTTTTCTTTCTTATTTATTTTCCTGCTCAGAACCTGAAGGGTCTTTCCACTGGAAACTAGAACAAACTAAAAAACTGTTCATCGGTATCACTTGTCGTTTAAAAAATATATAATTAACATTCTAACAATAAAATGCCCTATTGCTTGCAGGAATCTATTTGACATGTATGGGGAAACGTGGGACTATTTAAATTTTAATAGAAATACTGAGTCTGGCTCCTGACTAAAAATCTATGTGTGATTTTCTTTTCCCAACCACAGGCAATTATAAAGGTTTCCCTGGCAGGCCTCACAGGGAAAGCTGCCCTCCCCACACCAGCCTGGGTGCACAGCCAGCGCCTGGCAGTCTCTGGTGGGAGCTGCAGTCGAGGTCTCAGGACCCTCTGGTGAGCCACCTCCTTCACATATTTGCATTCCCAGCTCAGGTGCCTTCATTCCTAGGGCTCTTTGTCTGAGGCCTTGGGCAGAGGCCTTCTTCAGATGCTTCTGCTGAGACTCCTTATGTGGGAGGAGGGGTAAGCCTTGAAGACACTTTCCCCACTCTGACTCAGTCCCCAGGACTTTTCCACTCCTAGCCCTTCCCTCCACTCTCCCTCCCCAACCCAGTCTCCATAAAAGGTTTTTGCTGGAGACTTCTGCTCAGGCTCTCTCAACAGTGAGCCTCACCATGTCTGTGCTGATCCTTCTGACGCTCAACCAGCGTGCCATTGCAGGAGGGAAAATGGAACAAGGCGGGTCAGTGCTTTCTCTGGTTTAAGCCTCTTGCTTATACCACCACAGGAAGTGATTAAAGGCTTAACTCTTTCATTTTTGGCTTGTTGCTTTAACCTGCTACTCTGACACTTGGCAGCTCTGCTCACTCTCTCCCAGGCTCAGCTGAGCTCCTGACAAGTATGACTTCAGAAATGCAGTATCTAACCAAGTGGCTTTTTCCTTTCTAGATATTCAAGTCAAATAGAAGCACTGTGTTCCACTTGGTCTGCAATCAGCAACCCTGATGGATTTGACTTACGCTGACATTTTCCCCCGTTGGTGGGATCACCATAGAAGCCAGATATACAGGTCTCGCAGTTCTTGCCAGTGGTCAGGTTCTCACACTTCTCACAGATACTTTGATTAACGCATTTGCTGTGGCCGTTGCACTGGCAAGCTGAAAGAAAAAGAATTTTAAGAGGCCTGTCCCATGGCAGAAATGGAGTAAGTAGAACAGGATTTATTTGTAATTATCTATTTAAGTTCCTCATTGCCTCTAAATACAAAACCATCAAAACTGGCCCACTGAAAACTAGTTTGAGAAATAAGATCAAAATATCAAAAAAGAGCTAGTCCAGGAAAATCAGAAATATATTACAGCAAGGTGAAAGTCCATAGTCATTAAAAAGATACTTTTTGTTGTTATTCATTGTAAAAAACAATATAAGCTCATGAGAGTAAATCTGAAAAATATAAGGAAAGGGGGGAATATCATATACAATTCCACCACCCAGAGATCACTCTTCACATTTGGAATCTTTCCTTCCAGTATTTTTTCTATACAGTTTTACACAGCTGTGTTCATATTAATGTTCAATTATGACTTTTTTACTTAGATGATAATTATTTTACATTATTTCATCTATCATAAACAAAACTTTAAATGGCAGAATGATTTCTATGAATTATAATAGTTATTTAACCACTTCCTTACATTCTGATATTTAGTTGGCTTTCAATTTTTCATTTTTAGAAAAATAACTATCTTTATATATAAACATTTCCATAAATGGAATTACTAAGATTCCTCATGTACATAGGACTTTACAATTAGAAAGACATACAAAGTCTGGACCTATCGGGACTGCTCAGGACAGGCGCGCAGGCTGTGCACTGCAGACCCCGCGTGAGGCCATTCACATAGTGCACAACCTGTGCCACTGTAAGCAGATCTTTTCTCCCCCAGCTTTATTGAGATACAACTGACATATAACATTTTCTAAATTTAAGGTGTACAATGTGTTGATCTGATACACTTATATATTGCAAAATGATTATCACCGTAGCTGTTAGTTCTAACACCTGCATCACGTCACATAACTACCATTACTTTTTTGTGGTAAAAATATTTAAGATCTACTCTTAGCAACTTTTGCAGATCTGTCTTAGTTGATTGACGTGATGCAGTTTTTCACGACCTCAGCAGCTTTCGGTACCCTTGTACCTGTTCTGTTTACCCACCTGTTTTCTACCCCATCCCCATAGGCATCTGAGTTGTTCCATATAGACTGCAGTTGAAAACTTAAAAATGACTACATCAGTTACTATTGCACCAAAATTACTCATGACGTGTGGGATATACACGTTGTTCCCGTGAAGATGAGCAACTGTATATATAGCAATAGGGCAACACAACACACAAAGAAAATGTAACACCTGAAATCATTTACCAAAAAAATTTGTATTCTGGTTCAAGATAAAAAGATTGAACAAATGCTCGTCTCTCTCTTCCCCTTCAAAATCCCACTGAAATTACAGAAGAAATGTAAATATAAGGATAAGTCAATAGGAGTGTGAGATAAGAGGAAAAGGTTCTATCAGAAGTATTTAGAGATACTTCGGAAGGACTGAGGATTCTAGAAATTATAAAGCAGATTGGGTCAATCTGACAGAAAAAGGGGAGTTGAGACACCTGTATCCTAATGTAGGAGAAGGAGGGGACTGCCAAAGTGATTAGATGCACTTTACCAATTGCCACCTGAAAAATCCAGCAGAGGCAAGGAGACAGAGCAGGCTCAAGAGAGCAGGTAGTGAGTGACTCAGGACCTGCTCTGTGCCTGCTCAACAGCTGGGTGAGGCATCTGTCTAGGGGCTGCATTAGGAAAGGATGGTTCTGTGGAGTTGGGGGGTGGGGGAGGTTGGGTTCAGAAAGGAAAATCAAGGCAATGCCCTAGCTATCTTCAGGTTGCCGTAACACCCCGCAGAGGAGGCACTTTGCACAACCATGAACATGCCAAATGCATCTAGGCACCTAGTCCATTGCTCCTTCTTTCCTCTACTGAGGGAGGAACACAGACCACTCAACAGCATCAGAGCAGACCAGAGCTGGAGGACCCTGTGGCTGGCCAGCCAGCCTCATCCTTAGGACATCACACCACACCTTCACAACAGCTCAGAACACCCAATATTGGCCAATACTAATAAATCTAGACAGTCAGTTATATATACAAATTAACCTCAAAGAGCCACCAATATAAGAAAATTATCAACCTAAAAGCACCACCTGGATAAACACGCAGAGCAACCAACCCTGAAGGAAGGGTTAATGCAAGAAACTTAAGAGAATGAAAAATACTAATTTTACTATATTCTAAGAGGCTTGAGAAATTACTGCATCCATCAAATAAGAAAGCAAGCTCTCAAAAAAATCTCACAAAGGAGATCTTGCAAAATGAAAAAAGATAAAACAAAATCAGACACAACACAAAAAACTCTCACTAGGTTAAACAGGAGAATACATATAGCTAAAAAACTATCTGCAAGAAAATACTGTGAACAAGTGTATGCCAACAAATTTGATAACTTAGATGAAACAAATTCCTAGAAAAACACAGATTACCAAAACCATCAAGCAAAAATAGAAAATCTGAATAGACCTGTAATAAGTAAAGAGATTGAATTAACAATAAAAATTCTTCCCACAAAGAAAAGTCCAGGCCCAGATGGCTTCACTGGTGAATTCTATCAACACTTAAAGAAGAATTAATGCCAATCCTTCAGAAACTCTTCCAGTAAATAGAGGAAGACAGAATACTTCCCAACTCATTCCATGAAGCCAGTACTACCCTGATACCAAAGCCAAACAGTCATCACAAGAAACAAAACTACAAAACAGACCCATATCCCTCATGAATATAGACACAAAATCCCCAACTAGCAAACTGAATCCAGCAACACATTAAAAAGGATTATATATCATGAGCAAATGGGCTTTATCCCAGGAATACAAGGCTGGTTTAACATCCTTAAATCAATTAATGTAATCCATAGGATTAACAGACTAAAGAACAAAAACCACATGATCACTGCAATAGATACAGAAAAAGCATTTGACAAAATCCAGCACCCAATTATGACAAAAACCCTCAAAAAAACTAGGAATAGAAGGAAAATTTCTCAACCTGATAAAGGGCAAGTACGAAAAACCTAAAGCCAACATCATACTTAATGGAGAAAGACTAATTTCTTTCCCCCTAAGATTAGGAACATGATGTCCTAATCTTGACATCATGGACAATGATGTCCACTCTCACCACTTTTATTCAACATTGTACTAGAGTTTCTAGCCAGGCCAATTAGCCCCAAAAAATAAATTTAAACAAAGGTATCCAAGGGCCGGCCCTGTGGCATAGCAGTTAAGTGCGCGCGCTCTACTGCTGGCAGCTCAGGTGCAGATCCCGGGCAAGCACCGATGTACCGCTTGTCAGGCCATGCTGTGGCAGCGTCCCATATAAAGTGGAGGAAGATGGGCACAGATGTTAGCCCAGGGCCAGTTTTCCTCAGCAAAAAGAGGAGGATTGGCATCGGATGTTAGCTCAGGGCTGATCTTCCTTACAGGAAAAAAAACAAAAAAGGTATCCATATTGGAAAAGGAAAAGTAAAACTAGCTTTCTTAGCAGACAATATAATCTTATATGTAGAAAACCCTAAGAAATCCACTAAAAAAGTGATAGAAATATTAAATGAGTTCAGCAAGGTTACATGATACAAAATCAACATACAAAAATCAATTGTATTTCTATACACTAGCAATGAACAATCAGAAATGAAATGAAGATAATTCCACTCACAATACCATGAAGAAGAATAAAATACTTTGTATAGTAAATTTAACAAAATAAGTGCAGGGTATGTACATTGAAAACTATAAAACATTGCTGAAAGAAAGTAAAGAACTAAAGAAACAGAAAGACGTTCCAGGTTCATAAAGTAGAAGGCTTAATATTGTTAAGATGGCAACACACCCCAAACTGATCTATACATTTAACACAATCCCTATCAAATATCAGCTGGTTTTTTGTTGATGTTGTTGCCAAAATTGACAAGCTCAACTTAAAACTCATATGGAAACGCAAAGAACCCAGAATAGCCACAACAATCTAGAAAAATAAGAACAAAGTTGGAGGACCCAGACTTCCCAATTTCAAAACTTACTACAAAGCTACAGTAATCAAAACAAGGTGATACTGGCATAAGGACAGATCCATAGGTCAACGGAATAGAAATGAGAGCCCAGAAATAAGTTCATACATTTACAGTCAACTGATTTTCAACAAATGTGCCAAGAAAATTCAATGGTAAAAAAATAGTCTTTTCAACAAATGGTGCAAGGACAATGGTATATCCACATGCAAAAAGATGAATTTCGACCCCTAACTCAGACCATATACAAAAATTAACTCAAAATGGATCATGGATCTAAATATGAGATAAATCTATGAAATTCTAAAAAGAAAACACAGAGTAAATCTTTGTAATCTTGGGTTAGTTAGGCAATGATTTTTTAGATACAATACCAAAAGCACATGAGACAGAAAACAAACACATGAGATAAAAGAAAAACACTGATATGTTGGACTTACAAAATTTAAAACTTTTTTATTTCAAAAGATACCATCAAGAAAGTAAAAAGAAACCCACAGATCGGGAGAAAATATTTGCAAATCATATATCCAATAAGGAACTTGCATCTAGAATTCATAAAGAACTCTTATAGGTCAATAATAAAAAGACAAATAATGCAATTTAAAAAAGGGCAAAGAATTTGAATAGCTATTTCTCCAAAGAAGACATACAAACGGCCAATAAAATGCTCAATTTCATTAGTCATTAGTGAAACACAAATCAAAACTACAATGAGATACCATTTCTCATCCACTAGAACAACTACAATCAAAAAGACAGACAGACACAAGTGCTGGTGAGGATGTGGAGAAATGTGAACCTTTTCACATCGCTAGTGAGAGTGAAACATGGTGCAGCTACTTTGGAAAATCTCATGCCCATTATCCCTCATTTCCACCCTCAGCCGTAGGCAATCACTAATCTATTTTCTATCACTATATATTTACCCTTGTTTGGACGTTTCATATAAATGGTATCATACAATATTTAGTCTTTGCATCTGGCTGCTTATACGTAGCATGTTTTTGAGGTTCATCCATGTTGTAGAATATGTCGGTACTTCATTCCTTTTTATTGCCAAATAGTACTCCACTGTAATAATATATCACATTTGTTTATCCATTCACCAGTTGACAGACATGTGGACTGTTTCCACTTTTGCCTATTATGAATAATGCTACTATGAGCATTCACATACAATGCTCATACAGGCATATGTTTTCAGTTCTCTTGGGTATACACTGGGCCATATGATATAACTCGATGCTTAACTTTTTTGAGAAACCGACAAACTGTTTTCCAAAGTGGCTACACCATTTTACATTCCCACCAGCAACATATGAGGGTTCCAATTTCTCAAATGATGTTGAGCATCTTTTCACATGCTTATTGGCCATTCACATATCTTCTTTGGAGATATGTCTATTTAAATCCTTTACCCAGTTCTTAATTAAGTTGTCTTTTTATTGCTGAGTTTTAAAAGTTCTTTACGCATCCTGGACATTAGACTCTTATCAGATACATAATTTGTAAATATTTTCTCCCATTCTGTAGGTTGTCAACTCGCCTGATATATTCTTGACATTAATGGAAAAGCACAGATTTAAACATTTTAATTAAACTACTAGTAGATTAGAAATAGAGTTGTAGATTCTCTAAAATCTTAGGAAAAAAGGGAACACAGAAAATTTATTCCAGTTTGGCAGATAAAAAACTGGTTTCTCATTTTATTTTGTATTTCCCTATTTTCTCTACTTCTTATTCTGAGAATGACTTCTTTACACCCTTTGCCTACTTTTTCTGTTGGGTTGACAGTTAGCTTTTTTTCTGGAGCGTGGAGGTTTACATACTCTGGATGATAATCATTTGTTACATACGCTGCAAATATTTTCTCCCAGTCTGTCTCATGCCTTTTATCTTTGTTAATAGTGGTCTTTCCCTTACAGAAGTCCTCACAAGGAGCTCTGTTGTCACTGGCAGTATCTGACAGGCTTTTGGAGAAGTTCTTACCCACTAACCTCTTGGGAGTCTTTGCACCTGCCTAGCCTCTCCCAACTGTTCTGGAAGCCCACCAACACATTCTTGAGTATTTACAGAAAGTCTGAATCAAACGCCAATTTATCAGGGTTGGTTTCTTAGGGCAGCCTTCCCAGTAGGTCTAGGCCCAGGCTTTAGGCCAGATCATAGTCTATCCCTTCTTGAACCAACCAGTGGAGAAGGGAAGGAAAGGGAGAGAGGGAGAGGGAGGGAGGGAAGAGGGCAGGAGAGGGGAAAAGGGAGAGGGGGAGAGAGGGAAGGAGAGAGGGAGGCAAGCAGGTATGTAAGATGAATTTATCCTCTTGCCAAAAGAGAGTGATCTTTTTCCCCTCTCCCTTTTCTTAGAGCATTTCATTAAGAAAAACCTGCATTTATAAATCCTTCCTCTGTTCCTTTGATACGTAAATTTTTAAAAAACCTTTTGCCTTTTGTCAGCACTACAATCCAGGAATGTTTTTCTTAACGGCCTGGGAGCCATCTCTTTGAAATGTAAACATCAAGGAAGACAGCACCCCATCTCCTTGTCATTTTGGGAATTTAGCCTAAGTGCATTGTGCCAAGCTATAATAACCTGCTTGCCATAAAGATAAAAGAAGTTTTATTTTTTCTTTGGATAAAGGCAATTAACTAACACAAGTGGCCACCCCAATTACCAGGTGAATTTAGGATGAATTATGAATGAATGTATAGCAAATGGTGCTGTCAAATTCTCTCACATGAGGAGAAGTGATTGTTCATCTTGATAACATGGATATAATGGATTGTATACGCTTGGCTATTTACAAGGGTGAGATGTCTCTCTGTCTTTGCAATCTCATTAGTGGACTGTCTGTAATGTGTACCACAGTCTGATTTAACGCTTATTCAATAATGAAACTATTTTCCTTCGTTCTTTCCTGTATTTGTGGATAGGAACTTCTGGGTTGGCAGATTTTATTTTTAATTTTTCCCTCAACCATTGCCATGATGTATTTTTAAGTAAAAAGCAAACTGTAGAACAATATATATCATATACATAGTATTTTTTATTTTTAAAAATATACATTGGTATTTCTGGAGGTACTGTCACCAATTAATTGCCCCAAGTAACTTAAAGGAGGTTTCAGAAGCACTTAATTGTTTCTCCAAATTGTTTTTTTAGTTATGTTAAGAGACACAACCACCAACCACCCTGAATCGGTCCAAATCCCACCACAAGAGATGACCTTTGCTTCATTTTAATGTTAAGATCTCCACCCCAGGAGGAGTTTAGGCCTTATTACCATAACATCTGATGTATGTGGAAGCATGTTTTCCAATTAAGCCCACGCAAATACCCACCTCTCCCTTTTGAATATTCATTCCCCATCTAAAATAAAAGACCCCTGCTTTCCCTTGCTCAGGTGCCACAGCTTTGGAAACGATTCCCTATGGCCTCTATTTGCTGCAAATAAATCTTACTTTGTGTGACAACTACTTCTGGTGAAGGCTTTGATGTCAACTCACCAAGAAGCAGACCCACTTTGGTTCGGTAACAGTATCTATATCAAATTGTTATAAGTTTTTACCTCTATGAAGAACTGGAGATGAGAAGAGAAATTCCAGTTTTAATTTTATATACATCTGTAATATTTAATTTTTTATAATGAAAACATTTCATTACTTTTGTAATGAAAGTTAGCAAAACAACTCACTTGAAGTTCTCAGGGCCTGGTTCTCATGTGAAACTATTTCTCCTAAAAATGATCTCTTGTATTTTTTTCTTAAAGGAAATCCATATAAATAACATAGCTTTCAAGGATTTATTGTTCGTAAATAGGGAGTGAAACACTTGATTTTGGATACACAAGGCATCTTACCTGGACAGTGAATGAAAGACCAGTTGTATCTGCTGTCCTCCAGACACATGCTGGAATTGAGAAGGGGCTGCAGATAGGAATTTCCTGTAGGGGCCTGTGAAGGCATCTTCACTGGTCCTTTATAGGAGCCCTCTAGGCATTTTCCTTTGCCAGTATTGCTGGGATCAGTACACCAACCACAGCCTGGTTGCTCCAAGCAATGACTACAGGTACAGTAGCCTGAACAATTTTCAGCTGTAAAAAAACACAAGTTGCAATCCATTATCACATGTAGATGTGAATTCATTGTATTTAAATTACCTTTTTGTTTAAAAGACTATTCAAGCACTGTGAGTCAAAATTCCTATTCTATTGTGATTGATTAAATGGGATAATAAAATTTAAGAGCCCAATATCTTGCCCAACATGTAAGAGGGACTCCTCTCCTCCTCTCTCAATCCCAGGATGTTAGAGGCAGAAGGGATCTTAGAGGTCATCACTGGAAAGCACTTACTTTATGAATTAGGAGATTAAGATGTGGAGACATTACACGGATTGAGCAATGTGACACTGAAGTTGGGCAAGTTATTTCTGTACTCTGTGATCTATCCTACACTTATTTACTTGTGTCACTGTGCTTGATTCTGTATGAAGGTTCCCATCAGGCAATCTCTGGACAGACCTGAGCAGAAGGTCAAGTCCAGTCTTGTCCCTAAAACGTTCAGAGGCTGACAGAACTGCCCCAGAGCAGGAGTTGTCACCCATACACAGGGTACTTATGAGTGCCCAGAGCTCACTTTTCACTTACGGGGGCAGCTGCTCATGGTATACCACTCCATACACTGGCCAAAAGGGAAGGAGGCCACGTAGGCATTGGAGTCCACACACTGCTTCATGTTGCTGCACCACATGCACTCGGAGCTGCCACTGGTACACTCTCCACACGCCGTCCGCAAGGCACAGGGCGTCCGGCACTGCTTAGCACTGTGGTTCGCTGTGAAGTAAACCCAAGAGAGACACTTAGAGCTTCCACCATGTTGGCTAAGGTCAAAGGCTTTTCAGCGTGGGTTGTGACCCACCAGTGTATTATAAAATCAACTCAGTGGGCTACACTAAAGGAAGGAGAAGACAGGAAACATTAGAGTCACCACATACTGTTTAGTCAAGTATACCTATATACTTGGGGAAAAGAACTGTTTTTCTTTTCAACGAGCATTAAGGACACACAGGAGAGAACAAGCTAATCTTTCCATAAAAGTAGGGATTCTAAAGCTCCTTACAATATACGGGACCCAGGATGAACTTCAGGGCTTTACAACTCACCTGAATATGCAAAATCATATCTTTGTATATTTGGGGGGATTCATTAAATATATCATTCATTAAATACATCAGAGCATTCAGGATCCAAAATGGCTAAAAAGCTCCCCTACAGGAAGTTTAGAGATTGTATTTGACAGTTACTCCTACAGTGCTATGAACTCTCTCCTACACCTCCATATTCCTCAGACAAATTACAGTACCTTCCTAAACTAAGACATGAGTTCCGGGGAGTCCAGCCTCCCCAAAAGCGGCCACATAATTACACCTATTGCTTGTGAGTCTCTCTGCAGGAGGAAGATGCTTGTCTTGGGCTTTCCCGCATGATGCTGCCCCTGTGCCTGCCTTTACAAAGCCTAAATGGAGCCCAGAGGAGAGATTCAAACCTGCGAAGCTACTCAGTGTTTGTTCCTTCGGTACTCTCCCACAGCTCTGGTGTGCTTCAGGTTTGCTGTTTCTGTTTCCTGTCACAGAACTGCTCACATGCTTTTTCTCCCCACCGACACCATCTTTCTGTCCACTGTCCCTGCAGTGACCTGCTTGCTTTTCTAATTTGTGCTTTTATTTGTATTTTTTGTTCTTTCTTCCATAGTATTTCTCTGCCAACACCAAGAAATTTGCCTTTCAGGGCAATTCTCAATACTTCTTGTGGTCAACAAACTAATCAATCGGATTGTTAATTAGAATATTTGGTTCTCTGAGTAGTGTTAGTTGTTTCTGGTTTTGCTTATGCTCATAGTATTCAGAGTCAGAGACTCTTTCCTTCTGCTGTTAAAATTCTGGGTTATACTCTGCTTTGTATGCTTGAAATCAATACTCCATCTATTTTTCATGAATATTTCACATATCTCAATACTTAAGTATGCCTCCTACGGCTTCTCTTTCAATGAACTTCCAATAACGCATAATTCACCTGTATACTTACCAGGCCTTTCACAGACACTACCATTGAGTGGGTTGATGCAGGTTGCAGCCTTCAAACCCCGAGTACTGGGTTCTGACAAGATTCCACAGAATCCAGCATCACTGGGCTCAGACGGCATCCACTGTAGCAAACTATTTGTAAATGGGGACATATCTTCCCAACACCAGTAGGACACATTGATCTTCCGAAGGCCAACCCAGGGGGTTAAGGTAAGCTTGGACTACAGGCAAAACAGACACAGCTACGAATATAATCAATGTCTTGACCAAAACAGGCTTCTAGATAAAAACCACTAAGTTACATTTACCCCACAAATACAGGAAAACCTCCCTATTCCCTCGCCATGGCAGACCAGGATAGATCATCATTTTTATATTACATTATCATGCCTGACACTTCAATATGGCCACTTTACAAAGGACAAAAATATAGCTCAGAGAAGATGATATATCAAAATTTTCACAAAGATTAATAGCAAAGCAATAATCAGTTCCTAAATTTCTACATCCTATGACAAATGCTATGAAGAAATAGCCACCCCTCAATTTGGTTTAAATGTTTATTCATACATGAAATCATCTTACCAATATTTACAAAATATTGGTTATGTACCTATGCCTCAGATCATTAACTAAATAAGCTTGTTTTGGGGCCCCAGCCAGTTCAGATGATTGAAGAGTCTCACCTTCAGCTGGTGTGTATTGTTTGCACTGAATTTTACAGGGAATAATAGGACAGTGAACCTTTGGGAGAGTCTCTGTCTCCTGCTCTACTGCAATTTCCTTCTTGTTACAATTAAAAAAATTTTTTTAATCAAAGTACAGAGTTTAGTCCAGAAATGAAAGCTATTCCTAATTTTGGCAGTGACAAAACAAAATGTACAATGTATTTCCATTTTTGCGAGGAAAAAAATATATGTGCCTATTAAAAGATCTAAAAGAAATAAACACATCCAAAAGTACTTATTTTTAGTTGTAATGAGTGATATTTATTTTCTTACTTTTAATGTATTTTCTAAATTTCCTTTGAAATATGTATTTTTTTTAAGGAAAGAAAAAATTAATACCTTTTAAAAGTCCTTCAATAGCTTCGCTTTGCTTTCATAAAATAAAAAGCAATTAGCATTGTAGACAAAGCCTCTCAGGATTTGGCCTTGATCCCTCATGAGGCCCAGCTACAGCAATTCCCTTCCACCCAGCTTCCAGCCAGCCATGCAAACCTACTTGCAGCTCACCCCTCAGTCTCTGCATCTTGCATGTGTGAATACCAACGCACAAACAGCCCTTCCCTCTTCACCTTCCTAACTCACTCCTCCCCGTCTTCACGAGTTACCTCTTTCTGGCTGTCTATCAGCCAGTCTCTGCCCTAAAGACCAGGTTGCGTGCTTTCTTTTCTTTTTTTCCATACAAGTCTGGGCTCTAAGCCTACACTTACAGCTGTGGAAGCATATTACACTTTAGTTGTCTCTCATCTGTCAGTCTTATCACAAGGCTATGAATTCCTTTTCTATAAAGGTGGTCCCAGCAGATTAGACTACCCAGAACCTTCTAAAGCTAGAAAATCTGAGGAAGAGAGAAGAGGGACCAGAAGATATGCTATCTGTGGCCAACTGGGATAGATGAACCTTTCTAACCAGGTATTCTTTCAGAGACATGGAATTGGGAGTCAGTGGTAATGAGCAATGCTGTCAACCATCAGTTTTCTGAAGTAGTGACTATAGGTAAGATCAGCCAACAGCCAAGGACAGAACTGGAAGAGGCCCGTATTTGGGGGTAAGGAAAAGAGAAACAAACAACATGGGCAGTCTCCAAAGGAGACTACGAAATTGGAAAGCTTTCAAAATATAAAATATCAAATGTGGCCATAACCACAGGGGTAACCATATTTATACTGTATTACCAATGTTTGAGTGTCCATACCATACCGAAGTTACACTGGAAAAAAAAACTAATTGGAGAAAAGTAAAATATAGAGCACCTCCTACCAGTTGTAGAATGGCCTTCTAGGTGATATACAGAGGCCACATGTAGCCAGGACCCAGATCACACTTTCCACGTCCTCCTCTGCAAAAGGCTGCACCCGAGGAGGTGCTGCCCATTCCTCCTCCCTGCTTGATGAGAAGAACATTTCCCCCAAACTGCTCTGTACCAAAGCCAATGTTGTTGAAAGAGCTCTGTCCTGTGAGTATCTACTTAACTGAGGGTAGGACCACAGTTCTAGGACCTTGGACTGAAAGAGAACACAACGTGACTGGAATATCAACTACAAGCCGCCTGAGAGCACTGGGTGGACAGGAAGAGAACTTGGGGCCTTTCTGTGCTCAGAAACTCTTGATAAGAAGTTGACTTCTCCAGATGTTAGCTCAGGGCTCATCTTCCTCAACAAAAAAAGAGGAAGATTGGCAGAGATGTTAGCTCAGAGTGAATCTTCCTCACCAAAAAAAAACAAAAGAAAAAAAGAAAAGAAAATGCCTTCTCTTTTTGGGCTGGTCAGGCCTAAGAAAGACACAAATGGATATACATTTCTTAGGGTGATTAACATTAAATCATACTACACACCTTAATAAATACCTGAAATCTGAATGACTCAGGTGGCTTAATTCAACCTGGCTAATTAGTAGTGACACCCCCCCCTCCCAGCAGAACCTAGGAATAAAACAGGTATGAAATCATCTACTGATGTCACCAGGATATGTGCATATGTACACACATGTTACTATCCAATACACACGTAATTATTCATATATCTTATAATTCAACAGATATGACTAATAAAGTGTTAAAAATTTTAAGATAAGAAGGAAGGTATTAAAGGAAGAGAATTTGACAGTGAAGTTCCACGTCTACTACATTGCACATACTAGCATTCCTCCTCCTGCCAAATACATCACAGGTAAGCTGTATTCACGCCCTCAGTAGAAAAGTGGATACTAGAAACTTAAGTTCTGAGGATTTTAACTCACCATGCTGTGCGACGACTGCATTATTCGCAGCTGCTTAAGGACAAATTCTACCTTCTTCTGGGTTGTCAGAGAAGCCAAAAAGGCATTGTGGTTCCTACAGGACAATTTAGCATTGTCATAATTCTCCTTGGCAGTAGTAATTTTCAAACATGAGTTTCCAACCAAATGCCAGCCAGTGCCACAGATATTTTCTTTCATAAAGAGGGAAGAGAAAAAAAACAGTTTTAGAAATCACATAAAACTACTATATTACCAGTTTAAATTACAGAAAACCTAAATGGTTTTTGCAATTTGAATTCTAGGTACTTCATTAGGATGTGGTGAGGACATCAGACACATTACTAAGGACCAAATACGAAACACAAGAATTTAAAAAATGTTTATCAGTCATATTTCCTGGATCTCGAGATGCATATTCTGAGGTCAACCCCTCCTACATCTTAGAAAAAACACCTGTTTGGTGCCAGTGTTAGATTTATAAACCTCCTTTTGAAGAACAATTAGAAATAAGACTAAAATCCTACGTAAGGAGTAGAAAAATGAATATGCATATTGGAAGGGTAGGGTAGAAAACTGCAAGAACAGAAATGAGTTAGTGCATGAAAAAGTCTACAGTCTTCAAAAATTCCATTGTTTTCCTATCATCAAGTGGAAAGTAAAATCAAGTGCACAAAACATCCCAAAAGTGAGGTGGAAGGATCCTCTTTGGGAAAAAACCAAAGTGATACGGCTGCAGCACACAAGGCTAGCTTGTAGTTTGCCCTTGTGACTGCCCTGAGCCCACCTAAAGAGCTGCACATAAGCTAGGAATGCTTCCTGGAAGACAGTGAATGAGAGAAGCAACTTCACTAGAACAAAAGTACCCTGGCGACACCATCAACCATTGTTCATTAACAGTCAGTGAGATAAATGGAAGGTACGATGGGAAAGGGATCATTTAAGAGCAGATAATGACTTGCTCCTCAAAGTGTGGCATTAGTGCCACTGTTTGTTAAAATGTATATTCCTGGGCCCCACCTCAGATTTGTACGAGAACCTGCCTTCTAATAAGATTCTCAGGTGATCTGCTGTGCATTAAAGTTTGAGATAAAGAACTCAATGAGATAAAGAACAAGAAGCTCACTCATGCAAGCTGAATCAAGTACTTCCAAAGGACATTCAAAAGGGGCCTGGGAGAGCACAACTGCCCTGCACATGCCTTAGATGTTGCACAGAGCCACAGATGTCCCCCTTCCTGGACATCTGGTTGAGCAAATATATCACAGAGTTTCAGTCATAACTGGCTGGCCTCAGCCCCCAACACTGAACCTCAGAAGTGCCATAAATTGAAGTATTTGGGGCTGGAGATCACCCCATGAGGTACTGCTGACAGAAGCATCTCTCCTCTTCTTCTTGTCAGAAGGTGCTGACAACATAATCCCAGTGGTCCACAAGAAGTATTCTTCATAAAGTGCCTAGCAGACTGGCTGTTGAGACTGCTGCATTCTATTCCCAGGTTACCATAGCAGAGTGGGGTGGGGACAATGAAGCAGGCTCGATAATACAGAGCCACGCTGCCATTCGATTCTCCAAAGCAGCAGACGATGTTTCCCTTTATTTTTTTTTATTTATTTTTTTTGGTGAGGAAGATTAGCCCTGAGTAACATCCGATGGCAATCTGCCTCTTTTTGCTGAGGAAGATTGGCTGTGGGCTAACATACACGTCCATCTTCCTCTACTTTATATGGCACGCCACCACAGCGTGGCTTGACAAGCGGTGCGTCAGTGCGCACCCAGGATCCGAACCTGTGAACCCCAGGCCGCCGCAGTGGAGCGTCTGCACTTAACCGCTATGCCACTGGGCTGGCCTACTTCACTTTATTTTAAAGGACAGTAGGAGTATTTAAGAATCGTGTTTTTGTTTTTAAAAATAACAACCACATGGTTGGCCCCGTGGCTTAGCGGTTAAGTGTGAGCGCTCCGCTGCTTGCGGCCCATGTTCGGATCCCGGGCGTGCACCAACGCACCGCTTCTCCGGCCATGCTGAGGCCGCGTCCCACATACAGCAACTAAAAGCATGTGCAACTATGACATACAACTATCTACTGGGGCTTTGGGGAAAAATAAAACGAGGAGGATTGGCAATAGATGTTAGCTCAGGGCTGGTCTTCCTCAGCAAAAAGAGGAGGATTAGCACAGATATTAGCTCAGGGCTGATCTTCCTCACAAAATAAATAAATAAATAAATAATAAAAATAAAAATAACAACCATAATAGTGGTATGGGGAATGAATGGATAAAATGAGTTTGTTCCCTCTGCTGGGTTCAATCCAGGCTGCACAGTATTGGGGATGTGTGTGTGAAGTCTTTGGATTCACAAATATCAGAGGTCCTCGAAAAGCCTACCGGGCAGGGCGATGCACTCCTGATTCCGGGGCTCCCACTGGCAGTTCTGGTCCAAGGCACAGCTCCTGCAGCTGGTCTTCTTGTTACAGTAGTACATGGGGTTATCCTTGGGGCAATTCTCATATCTGGAAATGGAGATCTAGAACACAATGGACAAAAGCTTTTCTCTCATATCCACAGAGAGAACTTACAGTGAGGACAAATGGGGTACTAAGAACAACAAAATCTAATTGAGGAAAAAAAACTGCAAATAGATAAATAAGATGCAGATGAAACAGCACTGCAGTGGAAACACTGTAGTGAAATGTTCTGTTCAAGGACATGCCTTTACGCGGCAAAGAAGCAGTGCACTCTTAAACACCATGCTTCAATCCGCTCATCTGTAAAATGGGGATGTTGAACTTGCTGCTTTTCAAATGCCTGCCAGTCTAAAAGTTTTATATTTTATGGACTGCTTTACAGACTGTTTTATAAACTGTCAAAAACTATAAAAGCTGAGTCATCATATCTTTTTTTGCCTTATAATCTAAAGAAAAATCATAAATGGTGAGCATAAGTTATGCTAAGCCAAGATATAACATACAACAAGGAGATTTTGCAAAGTCTATTATTTCCACAGTTCAGTATAGCTGCTACACACCTGACGCACTGTCTCGAGTTCTAACTTGCTCCCCAAACCTTGCACAGGTAGAGTGAGTTCATCATTACAAACCTCACACCAAGGATCTAGTAGCACTTAGCCACAGCCATGCCTATGGACTGGGGAATAACAGCCCTGCCTTCTTCTACAACACCACACGTCAATCCTTGTGGCTAGCAAGACCTTTGGAATTAGGATGTATAGAGCATCCCTTCCTAAAAGAAAACCTGAGAAATAATAAAATCCAAATCTACAGTAAAGGTTTGAAAAATAATTCTGGACCAGTATTTACACCATACACACTATAATCCACACCTAACCCCATTCAGGATTTTTCCATCCTCTGAAATCCTTGAGAAACGGCCCCTGACCTGGCTTTCTGTGCAGCTGTGGTTCATAGCGACACAATGGTCGTTGCACCAGTGGCAGTCGTTGGTGTTGGCCGTGCAGCTGTAACAATCTGTGTGCTGGTCACATCTGTCATGGTCAAGAGCTATGAAGAGAAGAAAAACTCATCAACTGTGACAGCTGCTCCTCAGACAAGTCACAGGACATTATAGCTGCTATTGAGCACAATCTGAGACGGAGGTAAAAAAAAAAAAAAAGTGTAACAATGGTTGGGAAGTAAAACGAGGAGTGAAACTGGAGGGAAAATATATCAGCATGTTCAGGTTAAAATAGTATTTAGAAGGGGCCGGCCCAGTGGCGCAAGCGGTTGGGTGCGCGCGCTCCGCTGCGGCGGCCCGGGGTTCCCTGGTTCGGAACCCCGGGCGCGCACCGACGCACTGCTTGGCAAGCCATGCTGTGGCGGCGTCCCATATAAAGTGGAGGAAGATGGGCACAGATGTTAGCCCAGGGCCGTCTTCCTCAGCAAAAAAAGAGGAGGATTGGCGGATGTTAGCACAGGGCTGATCTCCTCACAAAAAAAAAAAAAAAAAAAATAGTATTTAGAAATAAGTAAAGAACCTAAAGAAACATTATTTTGTACCCCCTCAACAAAAGTATATAGAAAGTAAAAAACAAAGATAGGTTAATGTAATTCAACAACGAGATATAATGGAAGTAGGTCTGGTTCTCTGAATACTTTTCTTCCCAAGAAAAGATCAACTACCAATACAATGAACACCAAGAGGTAACCTGGAGCCAAAAAAAGGAATGTAGGAGACCAAGCCACTCCTCCCAGTTATAAATGCAAGGCTAATCTGAGTACAAGACGTAAGTAGCACCACAGAATCTCAAAGGAGGCACTAGGCTGAGCTGCATTTTGTACACATACATGTAAATCCTAGAGTGCAAGTTTGAGAACTTCTGGGTTCCTACAGACCTACTGCATCTCCTATTGACCCTAGACATGCCAAAGTCAACAACAAAAGAGAAGGTGCACAACCATGTTGCCTCATCTGTTGAACCACCTGTGGACATGGCAAATGGTGGAATCCATGGACAAGAAAAGGTGGGGCCCACCCTCACAAAGACCCCAGCAGCCTGCTCCTTAGGTTGCTCTTCTTGCCCTGGTCATTACCCCTAGGGCTGGGCCCACACAGAAAGCAGAGTGAACCAGGGAAGTGACGTTTGAGATGAGTTCACAGCAAATGGGTTCACACAGAACCACCTAAGGTAATTAAATATTATTTCCTATAAACTTGCACATTTAATTTGAACTTTTATAATTTTTTTTCATTTATTTATTTATTTTTCCCCCCAAAGCCCCAGCAGATAGTTGTATGTCATAGTTGCACATCCTTCCAGTTGCTGTATGTGGGACGCAGCCTCAGCATGGCCAGAGAAGCGGTGTGTCCGCACGCACCCGGGATCCAAACCCAGGCCACCAGCAGCAGAGCTCGCGCACTTAACCGCTAAGCCACGGGGCCGGCCCTGAACTTTTAAAATTTGGTTAAAAAATAACTATTTCACTGATTTTATCCCTTTTAGGAGACAGTGACTAACCGTACCAGGTCATCTTTGTTCTCTAGCATTTACTGGCCCACCAATGAACCTGGAAGTTGCCTGGGTATTCTTACTGAGGATTTATGTTCAGCTTACTTTGGACCGTTCCAGGAGAGTGAAAGCTGCCTCTATCCACCATAACTCTCACGGTAACTGCTACACCAAGCCTAATAGTTAAGAAATTCAGTCAACATCTTTTAAACTAATTGAAGTAAACAAATGTTTTGCAGAGACAGTTTTCTAACTCTTAAAAGACTGTCTCAAATATTACTTCACTGAATTACACTGTGCTATGTGTCAGACCAAAGGGTAATAAGCTAAGCAGGCAAGATGAAGAAAGCCTGGAAAACATAAGGGGTGGTTCTATAGCATGGATCACTTCTCATCCTCAGCAACTGTCTGTCTTGCCATCACTGCCGTGCCCAAGTAGACAAGCTAGAAAAGAATACTTTGCAAACACAGCAACTCTACCTCTATCCACTAGAACAATCTACACCAACATAGCTTTTCTGAGTTGGTCCTCTTAATCTCATCCTTAAGGTCAGAACTGCATAATCCAATATGGTAGCCACTAGCCACATGTAGTGTTTTATTTAAATTAATTAAAATTAAAAATTCAGTCACACCAATCTCATTTCAAGTGTCTGACACCACGTGTGGCTAGTAGCTACCACACTGGGACAGTGCAGATATAGAACATTTGCATCATCACAAAAAAAGGTCATTGGATTGCACTGCCTCAGACCCACTGCAGCCAGGTTCTGGAGTTGGTATCCAAAGTCTACACAATGCCAAAGGGGTTTTGTCTCCATCATTTGCAGATAGCTTCTAGGAGCCACATGGCATATTCCCATCCACTGTAAAGATGTTTACAAACCAATTTTCAAATACCCATAAAGACTTTGCATAAGTTATTACTGAATAATTCTGGATAATAAAATGAACATAAAAAGTGTACATATGCTAAGTACCTTCATAATTCAGATAAAATGAGATCTCAAATTAATTAAATTTTAAGAAGAGAAAAAACATACTTCTTTTGGAAAAACACTCTGATTTTAACTTTTCTTCTTGTGCTTCAGTTGCCAACTCCCAGGAGATACACTGAGACGACCCTGTGTCCCACACACACCGGATGCCAGGTCCTGCTGCTAGACAAGCAGCTTCACTCCGGTGTGCTTCACACCACTCTGAGGTGAATACGAGGATGTCACTGAGAAGGAGACTATTAAAACCACCAAATACATACATGGTGCTAAAAGAAAAAAAAAGGGAGAGAAGTAGTTTACTAAAAACTTAAACAAATACATGATATACTTTTTACAGTCTTCACATAAATCTTACATATCAAAAGTCCTATAAGAAATTATTTTCCAAGATCTCAAAAAACATTCTTCTACCCTTCCCTCCGAAATTCCAACCTTTCTTCCTGACCTGTGACTCCCCAGAATAGTTCCAATAATCCACTAACTTTTTACAGCTACTATATGAAAAGTTCTCATAATAACTTGGTGACTTTTAACCATGATTCCCTGGAATATTCTGGTGTCAGGGTAAGTTAATATCTTTCAAAATTAAACACATAATTCTACACCTACATATTTTTTTTTTATTTTTTGTTCACTGCAGTAACATTGGTTTATAACATTGTATAAATTTCAGGTGTACATCATTATACTTCTATTTCTGCATGGATTACTACATCTACATATTTTTAACACGTTTTTAAATATTAAAAATAAATATGTACAATTTTAAAAGCATATATTAAGCCTCCCTAATTAAAACTGTGTAATGAATACATAGACCAATAAGAAACAGATAAAAGTACACATGGAAATTTAGTACACAGTAAAAGTGGCATCTCAAACTAGTGGGGAAAAGATGGACTTCTCAGTAAGTGGTAGCATGATAACTAAATAAACACACGGAAAAAGATAAAATTGAATCCATTTCTCACTCTACACCAAGATAAATTCCAAACGGCCCAGAAAACAACCTGAAAAAAGAAAACCACACATGCAATAGAAGAAAGCATGGGTTAACTACCCTATCACCTGAGAGTAGAAGAAAAATCCCTATGACTCAAAATCCAGAAGGTAATTCAATTATATAAATCAAAAAGACTTTCTGCATAGAAAATAATGCTATAAGCAAAATGATACATTATAAAAAATTATTTACAAGTTATGTTGCAAGAAAAAGAATATCCGTAATATAGAGAGAGCTTCAGCCAGTTTGCAAGGTAAACATGCAAAACATCAAGCATACGAAAAGATAATTAACTTCAGTCATAAGAGAAAAGCAAATTAAAATTACACTGAGGTAGCATTTTCCACCTAAAAAGACAAAAGTAGAACAATATATGGACTGGTGAGGCTATGGAGAAACAAGCACTCTTATACACTGCTGCTGGGCATACAAAATGGTACAAGCCTACAGAGGGGAATCCGGCAATACCTAACAAAACTATGTATTTATCTTTTGAACCTGAAATCACATTTCTAGACGTCTACCACAAAGATATAACAGCAAAAATACAAAAAGAAGTGTACATGAGGCTATTCACTAAAGCATTAATGATAAGAGCAAAGACTCAAACAACCCAAAATGTCCATCAATTGGGGATGTGATAAATAAACTATGCTACAACCACACAATAAAACAGTACGTAGATGTAAAAAGGAATGAGGAAGATTTCTACATACTGCTATGGAGTGATCTCCAGGATATACTGTTAAGTGAAAAAAAAACAAAATGCAGAGAAAAGTATATAGAGTATGCAACCATTTATCTACTGAGGGAAGAAGGAGCTCAAAAACACACACACACAAATTCATTTTTTCATTTTAACAACAAATACAACAACAAAGTTTCTCTTTAACTTGTCTTGTTAAAAGGTCTAGAAACAATGACCAACCCAGCAGCAATGAACATGACTAGTACTTAGACTGTGGTATCTAAAAACCATTCTCTCCCCCACCCCTCAAAAAAACTAAGACTCTTTAGAGAAAAATCTAATTTCATGTCTGTGACAAGAAATGTTCATGATGGGCGTGGAAGACCTTGTCATGCCAGAAAGAAAGGAAGACTAGGGTAGTATCAAAAAGACTCAAGAGCTAACATGAAGAGGTGCTCGCTGGCCAAAACTGGGAAATGTTCGAAATTTAATAAGAATAAAAACTATAATAAATTGAAACATATCAAATATTTTTTTTTATTTTTTTTATTGATGTTTTAATGGTTTCTAACATTGTGAAATTTTGGGTTGTACATTTTTGTTTGTCCATCACCACATATATGACTCCTTTCACCCCTTGTGCCCACCCCCCACCCCCACTGCCCTGGTAACCACAGTCCAGTTTTCTCTGTCCATGTGTTGGTTTATATTCCACATATGAGTGAGATCATACAGTGTTTGTCTTTCTCTTTCTGGCTTATTTCACTTAACATAATATGCTCCAGGCCCATCCATGTTGTTGCAAATGGGACGATTTTGTCTTTTTTTATGGCTGAGTAGTATTCCATTGTATATATATACCACATTTTCTTAATCCAATCGTCAGTCGAGGGACACTTAGGTTGCTTCCACTTCTTGGCTATGGTGAATAATGCTGCAATGAACATAGGGGTGCATAAGCCTCTTTGGATTGTTGATTTCAGGTGCGTTGGATAGATTCCCAGTAGTGGGATGGCTGGGTCATAGGGCATCTCTATTTTTAATTCTTTGAGGAATCTCCATACTGTTTTCCATAGAGGCTGCACCAGTTTGTATTCCCACCAGCTGTGTATGAGGGTTCCTGTTTCTCCACATCCTCTCCAACATTTGTTGTTTTTTGTCTTGGTGATTATAGCCATTCTACCAGGCGTGAGGGGGTATCTTAGTGTTGTTTTGATTTGCATTTCCCTGATGATTAGTGATGTTGAGCATCTTTTCATGTGCCTATTGGCCATCTGTATATCTTCCTTGGAGAAGTGTCTGTTCATTTCCTCTGCCCATTTTTTGATCAGGTTGTTTGTTTTTTTGTTGTTCAATTGTGTGAGTTCTTTATATATTATGGAGATCAACCCCTTGTTAGATGTATGTTTTGCAAATATTATCTCCCAGCTGGTTGGTTGTCTGTTCATCTTGATTCTGGTTTCATTTGTCTTATAAAAGCTCTTTAATCTGATAAAGTCCCACTTGTTTATTTTTTCTTTAGTTTCCCTAGTCTGGGTAAGCATGTCATCCGAAAAGATTCCTTTAAAACCAATGTCAAATAGTGTGTTGCCTATATTTTCTTCTATGAGTTTTATAGTTTCAGGTCTCACCTTCAGGTCTTTGATCCATTTTGAGTTAATTTTTGTGAATGGCGATAGCACATGGTCCACTTTCATTCTTTTGCATGTGGCTGTCCAGTTTTCCCAACACCATTTATTGAAGAGACTTTCCTTTCTCCATTGCATGTTCTTAGCACCGTTGTCAAAAATTAGCTGTCCGTATATGTGTGGTTTTATTTCTGGGCTTTCAATTCTGTTCCATTGATCTGTGTGTCTGTTTTTGTACCAGTACCATGCTGTTTTGATTACTATTGCTTTGTAGTATGTTTTGAAGTCAGGGATTGTGATGCCTCCTGCTTTGTTCTTTTTCTTTAGGATTTCTTTAGCTATTCGGGGTCTTTTGTTGCCCCATATAAATTTTAGTATTCTTTTTTCTATTTCTGTGAAGAATGTCATTGGGATTCTGATTGGGATTGCATTGAATCTGTAGATTGCTTTAGGTAATATAGACATTTTAACTATGTTTATTCTTCCAATCCACGTGCATGGGATATCTTTCCATTTCTTTATGTCATCGTGGATTTCCCTCAATAATGTCTTGTAGTTCTCATTGTATAGGTCCTTCACCTCCTTGGTAAGATTTATTCCTAGGTATTTTATTCTTTTTGATGCAATTGTAAACGGTATTATCTTTTTGAGCTCTCTTTCTGTTCGTTCATTATTAGCATATAGAAATGCAACTGATTTTTGTAGATTGATTTTGTACCCTGCAACTTTGCTGTAGTTGTTGATTGTTTCTAATAGTTTTCCAACAGATTCTTTAGGGTTTTCTATATATACAATCATGTCATCTGCAAATAGTGAGAGTTTCACTTCTTCGTTACCTATTTAGATTCCTTTTATTCCTTTTTCTTGCCTAATTGCTCTGGCCAAAACCTCCAGTACTATGTTGAACAGGAGTGGTGAGAGTGGGCAGCCCTGCCTCGTTCCTGTTCTCAGAGGAATGGCTTTCAGTCTTTCCCTGTTGAGTATGATGTTAGCTGTGGGTTTGTCATATATGGCCTTTATTATGTTGAGGTACTTTCCTTCTATTCCCATTTTATTGAGAGTTTTTATCATAAATGGATGTTGTATCTTGTCAAATGCCTTCTCTGCGTCTATTGAGATGATCATGTGGTTTTTATTCTTTGTTTTGTTGATGTGATGTATCACGTTGATTGATTTGCGGATGTTGAACCATCCCTGCGTCTCTGGTATAAATCCCACTTGATCATGGTGTATGATCTTTTTAATATATTGTTGTATTCGGTTTGCCAATATTTTGTTGAGGATTTTTGCATCAAGAAACATATCAAATATTTTTAAATGCATGAGTTCATAATGATACATGCCCTCTCTCCCCAAAAAGAAACCTTATTCGTCATCTTTGGAGAATGCTAAAATATCAGTCAATGATTTGAAAATTGATAAAGGGAAAGAATCAACCCTACGAACTGATCTTGCCAAAATACGTATTGAAGTGAATCTGACCGAGCTAATTTATTTGTAGGAAGTGCAGGAGAGAGATCAATATGTTATTTGAAAGCATGGGGATGCAAAAATCAAAATCTGGACTTTAGGAAACTCTATAGGACAAATAATCCAGTTTCTTTAACAAATAAGGGAAAAAATGATGGATAAGGAGCCTATATATCAACATAAAACACATTTCAACCAATTATAATATATGGATCTTACTGGATCCTCATTTGAACAAACTAAATTTTTAAAAATTATGAGACAATTGGGAAATTTGAACATTGGACATTGAGTGATAGTAAGGAATTACTATTCACTTTTAAAAGTGTGATAACTGTATTGTAGTTGTGTTTTAAAAAGAGAGTCTTTATCTTTAAAAGATACCCAGTCAATCCTCATTATTTGCAGATTCCACATTTGTGAATAAGCCTACTTGTTAAAATTTATTTCTAACTCCAAAACCAATACTTGCAGCAGATTCACAGTAATTCGCAGACATGTGCATGTACAGAAAAATTTGACCTCAGCTGGGGATACACACGTGGATGCACGTTCCCAGCTGAGGTCACACAAGCGACGCTCTGCCTTCTTGTTTTAGTTCTCATATTATAAACAAGTGTCTATTTTATGGTTTATTTAGTGCCATGTTTTTCACATTTTTAGGCTTTATGTTGGTGATTTTGCTATTTAAAATGGCCCCTAAGCATAGTGCTGAAGTGCTGTCTAGTGCTGCTAAGCACAAGAAGCCTGCGATGTGCCTTACAGAGAAAACACATGCACTAGATAAGCTTTGTTCAAGCATGAGTTATGGTGCTGTTGGCTGTGAGCTCATTGCTAATAAGTTAACAATACACATTAAATAAGGTTCTTTAAACAGACACACATAAAACGAGGTTATGAATTGATTAGTTGATGAAAATGTGACCACAGGGTTGCAGGAACTTACCCTTGTATTTCCCCCTAGGAGCAATAATTCAATATTCTCTAATTCAGTGTTCATGGTGACTTTACAGAACACAGCTATTCCACAAATAATGAGAATCAACTGCATTCTGAAATATTTACTGATGAAATTATATGCCAGGGAACTGCTTCAAAGTAATCTAGAGTGAGTTAGGGTGGCCATTAGTTGATGACTGCTAAAGCTGAATGATGGGTACATGGGGTTTTATTACACTATTCTCTTCTGCATGTGTTTCAAATTTCCATAATAAAAACTTTTGACTTTTTTTGGAAAAAAAAAAAAACCCCACAGTACATGATTTATCTGCATTTTGCCTAAATCTCTTTTCTATTTCAAGGACTACATTAAATTTTGGGGCTAATATTACAAATGAGTCTATTATCACTTGCATATTAACATGTAATAATGAGTTTAATTTTGCTTATAGTCTAAGGGTGAAAAAAAATCTTAGTATGATCATTTATAGTATCTGTCTCTAAAAAGAACAAAATCCAAACCATCCGATCCATTTACTCATTCATCCAGAAATATATATTTAGTATGTACTATGTACAAAAAAATCTCTAGTCTCTGTCCCTTCAGGCTGGGGAGTCACCAAAACCTTAGCTTCATCTCTCAGCTGACTCAACTGGATGAGAAAACTCTCACAGGATGAAGTAGCTCAATTTATCTCTTTGAACTCTATTCATCTCTTAGTTTCCGACCAATAGTTCTTCATTATCTTGTTAGGTCCTTACTGTATACTTTTTAGTTGTCTTTCACTGGGAGACTTTGTTGGCTGGTGCCAGAAGTGAAAGTTCTCCTTGGGTCCAGTGCCAAGATTTTCAGCCTCAAGTCAAGCTCAATTCCCCCTCAGAGACATGGTGATCATAGTATCCTTTAATAATGATTTTACATATCACTGGTGGTTTGGAAGGCTGTGTGTTTGAACAAGGCTGCAAGAAGCCCAGAAGACAATGGAGAAGGCCCTAGCTATCTACTTGTTCCTGGCTGAATATGAGGCTTTGAAAACACAGAATATAAAAGCCAGGGCAGACCTGTAAACTTCATGAACTCTGCACACATTCCCCAAGTCACACCCAGATCCATCAGCAAAGAGTGGAATCCTTATTGACTTAAATTTTTTTAAGCAAAACCACTGACCAATCATTAGCTGATCACTAAACAACACTGACCTAGAAGCAATCTCTAGAAATCAGATTTAAAAATAAAAACAAGAGAAAACAACAAGGCATAAAAATCAGCAGTGGCACACTAGGGGAGACAGACTCTACAGAATTAGTCTAGGTAAGACACTAAACAAACAAACAGCAACAACAACCTCTAGTAGTGATGGTGGAGGAATCAGTATCTAGACCTGTTACAAAATATTACCTAAAATGTTTGGTTTTCAAGAAAATACTACAAGATATACAAAGAAACAAAAAGTGTGACCCATATATAGAGGAAACAAAATGGCCATCAAAACTGTCTCTGAGGGGGTCCACATGGTGAACTCAGGAGACAAAGGCTTCAAAGCAGCTATTATAGTCAAAGAACTAAAGGAAATTATGTCTAAAGAATTAAATGAAAGTATGACATCAATGACGCAACAGATAGAGAATACCAATAAGGAGATATAAATTACGAAGAATAACCAAATGGAATTCTGGAGTTGAAAAGTACAACAGATGAAATGAAAAATTCACTAGAGGGATTCAACAGCAGATATGAGCTGGCAGAGGAAAGACACAGCAAACTTAAAGACAGATCAATAGTGATTATATAATCTGAAGAAAAAAAAATATTGAAGAAAATGAGAAGAGCCTCAGAGACCTCTGGGACACCGTCGAACATTCAATGTACATATAATGGGAATCCCAAAAGGAGAGGAGTAAGAAAGGGCAGAAAACACACTTAAAGAAATAATGGCTGAAAACTTTCCAAATTTGATGAAAATGACTAATCTATACACCCACAAAGCTTAACAAACTCCAAGTAAGATAAACACAAAAAGATCCACACTTATACACATTATAATCAAACTGCTGAAGGCCCAAAACAAAGAGAAAATCTTGAAAGCAACAAAAGTAAGAGGACTCATCACACACAAGAGAATCACACTAAGATTAATGCTTAAGAAACAATGGAGGCTAGAACGCAGAGGGATGACATAGTGAAACTGTAGAAAGAAAAATATTGTCAAATAAGAATTCTCTATCTAACAAAACTATTCTTCAAAAATAAAGCTGAAATACAGACATTCCCAGATAAACAAAGACTAAGAGAATTCTTTGCTAGCAGGTCTGCCTGATGAGAAATACTAAAGTAACCATAATTGTTGGAGGCTTCAATATCTCACATTCAATAATGTAGAGAACAACTAGACATAAAATCAGCAAGGATACAAAACACTTGAACAACATTATTAACCAACTAGACCTAACTGACATCTATAGAACACTCCACCCAACGAAGTAGCATACATATTCTTTTCAAGTGCACATGGAACATTCGCCAGGACAGACCATATGCTAGGCTATAAAAAAACTCAATAAATTTAAAAAAAAGGTATTCATCAAAGTATGTTCTCTGACCACCAGAATGAAATTAAATTAAAAATCAGCAATAGGCAGAAATTTGTGAACTCCACAAATATTTGAAAAATAACATATTCTAAATAACCTATGGGTCAAAGAAGAAATCACAGGGAAATTAGAAAATATTTTAAAATGAATGAAAACAAAAATATGCCATACCAAAATTTACAGGACGGGATTAAAGTAGTACTTAGAGAGAAACTTACAACTTTAAACATCTATATCAGAAAAGAAAGATCTGAAATCAATAACCTAAGCTTTCACCTTAAGAAATTAGAAAAAGGGGGCCGGCCTGGTGGCACAGTGGTTAAGTGCGCGATCTCCACTTTGGCGGCCCAGGGTTCGCAGTTTCGGATCCCAGGCGTGCACTGACGCACTGCTTGTTCAAACCATGCTGTGGCGGCATCCCATATAAAATAGAGGAAGATGGGCACAGATGTTAGCCCAGGGCCAATCTTCCTCAGCAAAAAAGAGGAGGATTGGCATCGGATGTTGGCTCAGGGCTGATCTTCTTCACCAAAAAAAAGAAATTAGAAAAAGAAAAGCAAACTAAACACAAAGCAAGCAGAAGGGAGGAAATGATATAGAGAATAAACAATAAAATATACAGAATATGCAAAAAACAATAAAGTATACAGAAAAATAGTAGATAAAGATGAACAAAACCAGAAGTTCATTCTTTGAAAAGATCAACAAAATTGATAACTATTTAACTAGACTGAACAAGAAAAAAGAGAGAAGACACAAATTAATGAAATCAGGAATGAAGAAGGGGCATCATTACTGACCTGACAGAGATTAAAAAGCATTACAGGGAAATATTATGAACTTTTATACCAGCAAATTACACAACTTACGTGAAACGGACAAATTCCTAGCAAGACACAGATTATCAAAACTGACTAGTTCCTCAAAAAATTAAAAAGCAGGATTACAATATGATCCAGCAATTTCACTTCTGAGTATATATCCAAAAGAACTGAAAGCTGGGATTTTAACAGATATTTGTATGCCCCTGTTCAAAGCAGCATTATTCACAGCAGCCAAAAGGCAGAAGCAATCCAAGTGTCCACTGATGGATAGATAAACAAAATGTGGTATATATATCCAATGGAATATTATCCAGCCTTAAAAGGAAAGAAATTCTGACACTTGCTACGACATGGATGAACGAACCTTGAAGATACTATGCTAAGTGAAGTAAGCCAGACACAATAGGACAAATACTATATAAATCCACTTATATGAGGTACCTAAAGTAGTGAAATTCACAGAGACAGAAAGTTGAATGGTGGTTGCTAAGGGCAGGGGGAGGGGCAGAAAAGGGAGTTACTGTTTAACTGCTAATAGAGTTTCAGTTTTACAGATGAAAAGGAGATGGATGGTGGTGACAGCTGTACAACAACGTAAATGTACTTAATGCCACTGAACCACAAACTTAAAAATGATTAATATGGTACTTCTTATGTTATGAATATCTTACTATAATTTTACAAATATCAAAAAAAAAAAAAACCCACCCCTGCTTAACAAGAAATAGAAAATCTGAATAGACAAACCTATCACAGGAGATTGAATTAGCAATTTAAAATCTTTCCACAAAGAAAAAGCCCAGGCCCCAATGAATTCTACCAAACATCAAACATTTAAAGCAGTTTAATACCAATCCTTTACAAACTCTTCCAGAAAACAGAGGGAGAAAGAACATTTCTCAATTTATTCTATGAGTCCAGTATTAGCCAGACAAAGATATCACAAGAAAACTACAGAGCAATATCCTCCATGAGTAAAGGTGGGAAATTTTTGAACAAGAGCAGAGAGAGACTTTTGTAGATGATGGATATGTTTTCTTGATTGTAGTGATGATTTCACAAGCATATAATTACGTCAAAATTTATCAAATTACACACTTTAAATATAATGCAGTTTACTGTGTATATCAATTCTACCTCAATAAAGCTGTTAATAGGTCATATACGCAGAATCTCACACATTCAAACAAAAGCAATTATAAAATAGCTCCAGGAAAAGTTCTTAGAATGCTATTGTGGGAGACAAGGCCACAAGGTTATCAAAATGATACAGTTTGTATCACAGAGGACACTGGGCCATATCTGCCACAGACATGATATCTCTGTGCCTCTTGTGTGATGTTCACTGGGACATCTTCAATCCTGCCAACCACTGTGTCAGATTAGAATCTGAAGAAAGAGTTAGGCCAGGGGCTGTGTAGACAGGAGAGACAACACTACCCTTAAATATCTGAGGGAGCTTTGCATGGCAGAGGATTTGTGCTTCTCTTGCAAAGATTTAAAAAAGAGAAATAAAGGGCCAGCCTGGTGGCACAGAGGTTAAGTCCACGTGCTCCGCTTCAGCGGCCTGGGGTTTGCAGGTTTGGATCCTGGGTGCAGACCTACACACCGCTCATCAAGCCATGCTGTAGCAGCGTCCCACATACAAAGTAGAGGAAGATTGGCACAGATGTTAGCTCAGGGACAATCTTCCTCACCAAAAAAAAAAAGGAAGAAGAAGAAGAAGAGAAATAAGACCAATAGGCAGAAGATATATAGAAGTGGATTTCAGATGATATAAAGCAGAACTTGCTAATGACTGGAGCTTCCTTCTTATGTGAGTTTTCCAATCATGGACATGTTCAAAAGGGTGTCTTTGGTTGGCATTTTCACCACCCCTGAACATGTTTAAAGGGGATGCCTGCATTAAGTGGGAGTCTGGAACAGGTGATTTCAAGGATCTCTTCCAACTATGAGATCCTATGGTCTTCCAGGAAGTTTAGTACTAACTCACAATGAGGTATCAAGTAATTCACTCTCACTATGCCTCAATTTCCCTCAAATCAACAGAGGACTAACAATAGCATAAAGATTTTGTGGCTCTCTTAACTATTTGTTACTATATCTGAAAACTGAGACATCAAGCAATAACCAAAAAATGAACACCAGGTTTAATTTTTTTGTGTGTGTGAGGGAGATCAGCCCTGAGCTAACATCCATGCTAATCCTCCTCTTTTTGCTGAGGAAGACCAGCTCTGAGCTAACATCTATTGCCAATCCTCCTCCTTTTTTTTCTTCCCCAAAGCCCCAGTAGATAGTTGCATGTCATAGTTGCACATCCTTCTAGTTGCTGTATGTGGGACGCGGCCTCAGCATGGCTGGAGAAGCGGCGCGTCGGTGCACGCCCGGGATCCGAACCCAGGCGGCCAGTAGCAGAGCGCACGCACTTAACTACTAAGCCACCGGGCCAGCCCCCAGGTTTAATTTTTAACCTCATGATTGGCTTACTTAGTACCACATTAAGCAGTATGGATTCAACTAGTCAATTTGTTGCTTAAACCAAATAAACTCCATCCCTCTCCCAGTACACTGGTATTCTCAAGCAATTCTGAATCCATTTGGTTACATATCCACTATGTGAGGGTAGGCAGAGTCCTTCAAAGAGGCTTGGAGCAGGCAACTGAAAGATCAGCTGCATCCACGGCAGTCTCAATGCCTCACAGCCCGCTCTTCTTCTTGCCTCCCTCAAAAACCATGAGGGTAACAACTAAGTGACCCGACGCACAGCTGACCCAATGCTGCTGATCGATTAGGAGAACCACCATTCATAACACGAAGAAATCATGTGAATCAAAGTTTCTCTTTCAGTAAATTACTTCATAAAATTCAACTAGCCATGGCCTTTTACTACATGGCCTCTCTCATCATCCCCTGGCCCCCCCCACCCCTGCCCCATACACACAGATACTCACATACAGGCTCAAATAGACCACTGAAATTACACAAAAATACAAACATTATTATAACTCAGGCAAGCCAGTCCCAATTTTGATTCATGGTTAAATTACATCTTATGGTAAACTGTCAATTTCTCTGAGTTTGTAAAAAACCTCCGAATGTTTTAATAGAAGATTTATTTATTTGCTAGTTACCATCACTGTAATAATAGCTGCCATTTAGCAAACGCCTATTATGTGCCAAACCCTGTGCTAGGAGAACACCAGGAATATAAAGATGAACAGAGCTGAGGCCAGGTACCCACAGGCAAGATGATGACAAAATGGTCCTGGTGCTTTTCAGATGAAAATATCAAGAAGCACTTACTAGAAAACTGTAAGGGTCTTCCTTACTGAGGAAGTATCAGGGTACAATTTAAGATAACACTTCAGATTAGTAAAGTAGTCAAAAATCCTTCCATTTTAATCTGTAACTATTAAATGTTCTCGCAGCAAAACCACATTTATCACTAAATTTCAGCTAAGTGATTACTTTATAGAAGATGTCACCTTTTCTCAATATCTAAGTGTTTCTATCCTGTGAATTCTTCGCACATCTCCAAGATGTGTTGCTTTCTTATCTTTCCTAATCCAAGCTGAATAACCTTCATCTAACTCACATCATCACAAGAGAAATTCTGAAAGTGTAAAGCCTCCTAACATAATATCGGCATTACACCATTTAAACAGTTCCAGGATTGAAAAGATCTAGAATTTTAAAAGGTGAAGCAGACAACAGTAATAACAGCAGAAACGAAACGAGAAAAATTAATAACATGATTAGGCCATTTAACAAATCAAAAATCTTTCAAGCACACTGTAAGGAACAGGTAGATTGGCCACTCTGGCTCTCCCTTATACAACAGAGCCCTCTCCAGGGGCAGATTTGTGAGGAGCTGTTAGTTTGTACCAGTCATTTCTGAGCAATACAACAAAATGCAGTGCAGACTTCAGACTATCCAAAGACTACAGACCTGACCTATCTGAAGCTCCCCAATTTCCCCATCTCTGTTCACCTTCCTTATCCCCCATCTGAAGTGCCCTCTCTCCTTTTTTTCAAATCTCTCCTTACTGCTCAGCTACAACTATGAGAAACTTGACAACCTAAGCACCACAAATGATAGCAAATAGCAGAGGGTATAAGACAGAACTGCACATAACTTCTGTTGCCCCATGCATTCAGACAACACCAAACATAGCACACTCCCGCATGCTAACAAAACCACGTCAACAAACATGGCATTAAAAGTAATTCAAATCCATATCAAATATTTTAAATATAAATCAGGAAATTCATGCCTACATAACTCTGAAAAACTAATGGGATGAGGGAATCCTGTGAATAATATGTAAGTCCAATTCCAACTGCTCATATTTTTTCACTTTAAACACAAGAGAAAAGAAGTAAGCACTTCTTCTCTAATTACCTGTTGTGTAAGACCGCGGAATGGCCAAATCTGTTGACATCATGGTGGAGATCAGGTCTGGGAAGCACTGACCAGCGATCACAAGCTAGGAGCAAGAAAAACACATTCAGAAGGGACCACCATTCATCATCAATAGGAACTGACATTTTCTTTGGGAATAAGACTGTAATAAACACAACCTCATAAAATGTCTCTCTCAGTTTTCCTTAGTCACACCATTATTTCTGAGGTAAAATGCAGCAGCAGCAGAAGAGCAGGGCATGGAAGAAAGGCAGGACCACGTGGCAATTCTAATCATGAATTATGCATCCATAATGCATAATTATGCGTGAATGCATCCAACACTCATGACACCCACATCACTCATTCTGTGGCCTGTCAATTTTACCCACTAGAATTTTTTTTTCTTTTTTGCAGGGAAGGATTTGCCCTGAGCTAACATCTGTTGCCAATCCTTCTTTTTTTTTTCTCCCCAAAGCCCCAGTGCATGGCTGTATATCCTAGTTGTAAGTCATTCTAGTTCTTCTATGTGAGCAGCTGCCACAGCATGGCAACTGACAGACAGGTGGTGTGGTTCTGCAACTGGGAAATGAACCTGGGCTGCTGAAGCAGTGAGAGCGCTGAACTTGAACTACTAGACCAGCAGGCCTGGCTCTAGAATGTTTTTTAACTTAAGCAAATTTTACACTTTTCAAAGCTTATATAAGTAAAACATGTGGGTTCCATAATTATTTTCCATTCTACATTGATTTGCCCAAACTTAGTAGCTAAAACAGGAAAATATAGGTGGAAAATTGAAACTAAGAAAAAAAACTTTATTTAATTCAAATTCAAACTTTATCTAGTTTTTTACAAGTCCTTTCCTAGATCCCCTAGATCTACCAATTTTCCTTTGTTCTGACCCATGCTAGTAACTGCTCTTTGGAACTTAACACCAACTGGCGCTGATGAACTACACCAACCTCACACTCACTGTCTCCCTCTTTGAGACACTCAGACATTCACACTCACTAAGCAAAGGTTCTTCCACTGGATCCAGACCTTTATTCACCCTCAACAATAGCTTTCACTTCCTTTTCCTACCCACACTAGACTCTGTGGTCTTCCTCACATGGAGGACAGAGGCCATCAACTCCCTTAGCTTCCTGCCCACCCACCTTGCTTCTTTCCCTAAAACCACAGTGTGGCAGGGATCCCTTCCTCTTATCCCATCTGACTTTTACCACAACATTTAAATATGCCCAAGGAGGCACTACACTCACCCCTTTTCTTCCCTTCACAGACAAGTTTTTTTTTAATTAAAATAGCCAACATTCACTGTGTACATCTCATCTTACATTATTTTTCAGCCTCCTGCAATCTGGACTACTCTTCCATGCCTAGAGGGTAACAAATGACCTCCTTGTTGCTAAATCTGAAAGACTCTCCAGTCCTTATTTTACTTAATCTCTGTGCAGCCACTGTTAACTGCTCCCTCACAGTCACCAATCTTGCCTCACTTTCCTCCAACTCCTCTGACGTGTTTTCAGTCTCCATTCTCTTTCAGACTTCTTTATCAATCTATCCTTTGGCTCGATGCTCATCCCTGATGACACACGCTCCCTCCTGGAGCTTCTCAGTGCCCTCCGCACTGCTTGTCCCAGCTGTGTCTCCAGCTGAACATATGCCTCCAACATCAATTTACTCACTTCCTCACAGATCCTGTCCCTCTATTTCCATTCCCAGCCTTGGTAAAAAAGCACCATCTACCATGGCCTGCACTAGATACCTGGGAATAAAGATGGTTTCATCTCTCTCAAAACACACTCCAGACAATCCTCAGGTTCCCAGTAGTTCTCAAGCCCATCTATCTCTTTATCCTCACTGTCACTTTCACAGCCTTGGTTCATAACTTCCTTAGGACTTTAGCCTCATCTCCCGTCTTGCCCCTTCCTAACTACTCATCACATGCCACAAAGAGATCTTCCTAAAACACAAATACAATTCTGTCACCTCTCCTGTAAAATTCTTTAAAAAGCCCAAGCTCCTCAGTGTGACATAAGAGGTGCCTCAAAATCTGTCTGACAGCTACTCGCTTTTCCAGTTCTGCTTGAAGCCACTCTTTCCGGATGTGCTGCTATGATACAGCCAAAACTAACTAGTCACAGGCCCCAAGTATGTGGCACGGTCTCTTTCCACCTGTGTGTCTGCACACACAGCTTCCTTCACCTGAGAAGTCCTGCCTCACTTCGCCTAGCTGACTTCCCAGCGTTCCTCAGGACCCAGCCTGGAAGCCCCCTCCTCAAGAAGGCTTTCCCTGTCTATAACCTCTATCCCCTCATGAGTTAAGGGATGTTCATAGGTGCTCTCGTACATTCATCTCAGAGCAAGTAACCCTCTGAATTGCAATTATACTGTCTGCTCCGTTCTCTGTCTCCCCCACCATGAGGCCCAAGGACTATAACTTATTCATCTTACAATTCCCAATGTACAAGCTCAGCGGCTGGCACATAAATGCCTGTTAAAAAAGAACATCTGATGATATTTATACAAGAGAATTTCTAGTATTTGTTTTTGCATGAACAAATACTGCCCTCTTCTGGTCAAATATATTACCACACCAAAAATGTTAAAATTCCATGTGAAATGTATACGTCAAGAATGTGTGAAATCAGGTTCTAGGGAATGAGATAAAGCTATACGTAAATGAACTTAACACAATGATGGTGGTCACTACTACATAACACTACTACGTAAGGCATGTGTAACACAGGAAGACCCAGTTACCCCAACTCATCCTCAAAGATTAACATTCAACCAATTAAAGGGAGTGACTTCAAAAAGGATTTAATATAGAAGTAATGCTTTTTAATAGATGTAACATTAGTTAAATGAATATAAAAAATACCATTCAGACCTCTTTCAAATGGCCTATTTTTTTTTTTTTTGTGAGGAGATCAGCCCTGTGCTAACATCTGCCAATCCTCCTCTTTTTTTTTGCTGAGGAAGACTGGCCCTGGGCTAACATCTGTGGCCATTTTCCTCCACTTTATATGGGACACCGCCACAGCATGGCTTGCCAAGCAGTGAGTCAGTGCGCGCCCAGGATCCAAACCAGCGAACCCTGGGCTGCCACAGTGGAGCACGTGCACTTAACCACTTGGGCCACTGGGCCGGCCCGGCCTAACTATTTTTAAGTATCAATATTTTCAGTTTCCTTTAAAATGCTGCTTATAGACAAAAAAGATTCTTGAAGATAAAATGGTTTTGGGAAACTTACCAATGTCATAAGCCATGAAATCTGAAGAGAAGCATTTGGCGCCATGGCTCATGGATGTGTCATTGTGTGTGTTTCCTCCAAACACCAGCATGGTTCCACTCACTATCACAGCTGTGTGCAAGTAACGGAAAAATCGGCTGTCCTTAAGAATGGTCCTTTTGAGTTTATTTAAAAATAATAAATACAAGGTTAGTTTTTTAGAATACTTATCATCTAGTTGCCAATGCAAACATAACCATTTTCTTAACTTCAGATCCAAATGTGAAAATACTTCTAGATTTTTCCCTATATATGTAACTTTCTTAACAATACATAAACTGTAAAAATCTTACAGATCTCTGAGAATTTTGACAACATATACTAAGAGCCTTAAAAATGTTCATACCCTATGGCCCTAAAATTCCAGTTTCCGGGTAGAAATCACGTGAAATACAGACAGAGGCTTATGCACAGTGCTTGACTGATACGATAAAAGCTAGAAACCAAAACTTCCAACTGTACAGGCTCAGTACAACCACACCAGAGTATTATACAGCCACTAAAAATGATGGTTTTGATGACAGACAGAACATAAAATGGTATCCATTGCATGGTCTCAAATATGTGAGGAAATATGAAATGAAAGAAGAGAAACCATTGCTTTATATTATTTTCTAACTCAAATTTGCTTTACATTTATTAAAATTAGCATACTTTACATAGACCAATATATAGTTCAGAATAAGGAGAGTGCTAATCTGTTAGGTACTGAGACCACCTCTGTTTGATGATTTCATGGAATGATGCCAGTAACTAACTCCAATGATGACACCTTGGTCATCAAAAAAAGGTTAAAAAATGGATATATTCTACCTAATTACAAAAGTGTGCATAAATTCCATTATGTAGAACAATTTATTCTTTAGGATTCTAAAGGGCTAAAATTTTACAGTGGTACTGAGTATACAAAAATTGAAAACCAGACAAAAAATACCAAGTATTTTCTAATCAACCTAGTACAAAACTATAGAATGCAACAAAATAAATACTAGCTACTTTACTACCTCCTGCTCATTTCCCAATTTTTCTATTTACAACACTGAAGACAATTATCTGCTAGGCCTGAAAACAAAAATATAGCACAATATTTTCCCAGCAACTGCCAGAATTCACACCTTAAAGTGAAAGCTCAAGAAAAACCACCCACCACATCTGGGTGTCCACATCATATCTGTAGAGATCATCTGCAAGCCGGTATTTATTGGCACTGAAAGCCTTGTAGCCTCCATGAACGTACAGGGCCCTGGTCCTGTGGTCAAAGACACTGCTATGGCCGTAGCCCCCTTGGACAAGGGCACCATTGATAGGTAATATGCTCCACGTGTTCTTATCTGGAAAGGGAAGACAGTTAAAGGCAAATGTTGCAGGCTCCTCCTCTCTAATACTTAAAATATTCAAATAGCTTAGGACAAGAGAAGAGATTTCAGGAGAATTGATACATATAACTTTCTTTTGTCTTTTTATTTTTAAAGGAAGGCCACCTAAAACTTATAACAAAGCCAGGCGGCCAAACTTCAATCTGTTAAATGTTCAGATGTTCTAATATGGCATGTAGGAAAAGAATTACATTAAATTTAAAAGACTCAGATTCCCCTCAATTGAACACTTAATTCACCATGACCTTTAGTAACCAATACACAGATGTACTTTACAGGCTTCCTTTCTCCAAATATCAATTATAGCTGGTACTCCTACTCCACAACAACAGATATAATAAAATTTAACCAAAGGAAAGATTACATATTAAGAGGAAATCACACTCCATTAAACTAACTCTAAAGGGCTAGCCAAAAATTTTTTTCTTCAGAATATTTGTTGTTTTGAATCATTTTTATTTATTTAGAACACCCAAAGCATTTAGTGCCATCTTTGGCTCCTTGCCAAATTGACAGTAACAAATATATGCTACATAGCAGCATCAATAATCTGTATTTCATTGATAATACATAAATGTTAACTGCAGATCAAGATGAAGTACTGGATCAAGGTTAGGTTGAATCTCGTTAAACAGTCATAATAAGAAGGGTAAAGGTTTTTAATGTAACATTCAGAAAAAGATCCACTGGAAAAAATATACCTACCCAAGTCATATTCTTGCACATTGCTTATATATCCATAGAGGGGGCAGTGACCAAAGATGACCAGCATGACCACTCGGCCAGTTTTCAATGTGACAATGTGTGCTGAGTGCCCAACCACTGCATACTGCTCCTTTGCTTTAGGGGTCAACAATACCCACGATTCATTATGAATATGAAACACTCTCAACTCATTGGTCACATTCCCTGTTGAATCAATTTTTCCTCCGTACATGTAAATTTTATCCTAGGGAAAAAATGTAAATAAAATTCTAAAAAACACTGAAAGGATCAAATCTGAGAACAAAAAACGATCAATTCAAAACCTCGATACTATTCTTAACTTAAAAAGCATTAGTGAAATGCACCTTTCAGTGAATTATTACGAAAAGGATGGAGAAAGGAACAAAATAAATTATATTCTGTACCTATAACACTTTGCCCCTTTTCTTGGACTTTCTCATATGAGATCTTTTACAGTAAAAAATGACTTAGAAAAATAAAGTTGAAACATTCCCCCATCCTACCATAAACCACAAAAACAAGGAAATGAAAATGATTATTCAGTTGTATTACCATGTGGCTATTCTTGCCTAAACTTGCTAATAAACATAAAAGCTAATCCACACTGTATTGATTTTTAACCATTTAGTACCACAATCATAATATCCCAGTACAATTTGAATCCATTAAAATCTCTCAGGTTAAATTAGTTTCAACCTTAATTTCCACTTATAATTTAGCCAATTACACACCCTTCCAAAATAAAAGGTTTTCCCCCAATTACAAGCCAACATTGAAGTCACAATCACAGAGACAGAAAGTAAAACGGTGGTTGCCAGGGGCTGGGGGAAGGGAGAAATGGGGAATTATTGTTTAATGGACACAGAGTTGCAGTTTTAGAAGACGAAAAGAGTTAGAGAGATGGGTGGTAGTGACAGTTGTACAACATTATGAATGTATTTAATACCACAGAGTTGTACAATTAAAATGGTTAAGATGGTAAATTTTACATTATGCGTATTTTACCACAATAAAAAAGATTACGGAAAAAACCCCAACACTAACTGCTTTTCAACCACATAATACAATAAAGTAACCATGGAAGAGTTGAGTTTCTAGCTTAGTACAGAGTGGAGAAGCGTTACCTTGTATAATGCTAAAGAATGACCGTATCTAACAACCACATTGTTCACAGAATGGTTCAGTGTGAGCCACTCCCTAGAAGCGAGGTCATACCTACAAAACAAACAGATCATATTTTCACCCAAATGACAAAACAGAACATTTTGTACTCTTTTATTTGCGATATAATCCAGTTTGAAGATGCTCATTAAATCTGCCATGGGCACGGGGAGGCATCTGGACAAACAAACCTAACATATGGGCCCACTGGGCATGTGAGAACTGTGGAAGGGGGGCTAGCATGCACAGCCCTGGAACAAGAAACAATTAAAATCTAATGATGTTTCTAACGCTTCCTGAAAACCTCATCTATACACTGTCTAAATCACTTGAAGGTTGCTTTATACTCAAGGGACTTAAACTTTTATTACCATAACTTTTCTTTTACGTAATCATGCGAAATTGAAGATACGTACTGAAAAAGGGATGATAATTAAATAAAATTTCTAATCTTCTCTTTATCCAATTGATTTCAACAGTCATATTTTCAAGAAAACTAGAATATCATTACAGCATTTCAATTATACTATGAATACATTTAAAGACCTTTAAAATACAAAAATGCCCCCAAAGAAATGCAATCTTGCATTGCAGCATTAATCACATTGAATATCTTGGAATATTCACTTTGTTTTTGAGGAAAACATCACTCTATTATTTTCATTAAAATCATACATACTCATTATGAAGAATGTAAACAACGCAAAAAAAAAGAAGAGCTAAAAACTTAAAAATGACCCCACATTCCATTACCTAGAGATGAATAAATATCATTAAGTAAATATCATTCCAGATATTTTTCTATGGATATATACAGATAGAAGAATAGATTGATAATATATATCTATACCAAGGGGATCATACTATAGATGACACTTTTTTTTTTTTTTGCTTGAGGAAGATTAGCCCTGAGCTAATATCTGTGCCAATCTTCCTCTCTTTGCTATGTGGGTCGCTGCCACAGCATGGCTTGATGAGTGGTGTAGGTCTGCGCCTGGGATCTGAACCCATGAACCTGGCCCGCCAAAGCAGAGTGCATAGAACTTCAACCACTCAGCCACAGGGCCAGCCCCTATAGATGATACTTGTAATAAATAGTGTTAATTTTAATTTTTATATAATTTAACAGAAAAAATTCAAAGGGAAATCAATGTTATTATTACACTTTAAATGTTTATTAATTTTCTATAAGTTTCTCCGAATAATTCAAGTTTTTTAAAAACTAAGAAAAACATTATTATATGTAGACAAGATGTAAAAGTTTTATCACATTATAGCAAAAAAGAAAACAAATAAATGTTCATCAATAGAAAATGGATTAATAAATTATAGTATATCTATATACTAAAACAATTATACAGAGTGAAAAATAAATATACTACTCAAGCAACTTATTATCAACATAAATCCCAAAACAACATTAAGCTAAAAAAGCAAACTGCAGAATATTGTTTCTATAAAGACTAGAAACAGAAAATTTATTAATTCTAATATATGTGCCTATATATTAAAAGTATAAAGATGTGAACAAACAACACCACAAAATCAGGATATTGATTATCTCTGGGATTTTGAAGGGGCATGCAGGGGGCTTAACTATATTAGCAATGTTTTATTTCCTAACCTGGGTGGTGAATGCATTAGTATTCATTATTTTTCTCCAAACCTTTCCTTTTTCCTTAAATATTTTATACATGATCTGAAGCAAATATAACAAAATGGTGATATTTATTAAATATGAATAGTAGATAAATCAATACCAGTTATTTTATGTATTTTTTTAATATTCTACATTTTTAAAAATACATGAAAAATTATTTAGAGGTTGAATTCACTTTAGTTTTTAAGTTACATATAATTTGATTTTGGACAGAATCCACTAACTTGTACTGTGAAGGTTGAAAATCTTACCATCCACATTTCCTCCCATTTCTTCTCCCAATTTTTGTTATATAATTTTTACAATGTCCAGGTTCATAACATTCACATTCCATTCTATAATTACACCAGATCTGTACTTTAGCTGAATCAATCTCCTCACAGTCCTCTTACCACAACCTCTCCTTTCTTGAGTCTTTAATTCTTAATCAGCTGAATTTTACTGTCAAGTGGCTTTTTTCTAGTACAGCTCATCTGTGCTTCATTGCCTAAATTTCTTTCATGTTTAAAAATATCTTCTTGCTAGCTCTGCAGTTGAATGACACCTTGGCTGGGTATAATATTCTTGGGCCATCCTTTCTTTCCCATAGAACTTTGCAGATACTGCTCCCTTGAATGTTGCTGGTATTGCATTTGCTATGGAGAAGTCTGAGGCCAGTCTGATTTTTTTTTTCCCTTTTATGTGGTTTGCTTTTCTGCTTGGAAGCCTAAAGAAGTCTCAATCATTCTCATTCTCTCTTCCTGCTTCCCTCCTTCATTTCCTCCCTCCCACCCTTTCTCTCTCTCTGTATACATATATCTCTCTCTCACTATTTTCTAAAGACACAATACTCTACTTTACTTAAGGTAGAAATAACTTAAATCCATCCAGGGAAATGTTTTTACAAAATGGACTGTATACCACTGCAACACTTTGATGGAGTTCTGGCTATGGAAAGTGTTTCCTGAGAAAGACCACCATGGCTTCATATACCATATCATGTACACCTTATGTTCAAGCATGGCCTGTTTCTGCAAGCTTGAAAAAGAGGAAAGAAACAGACGGAGCACAGAAACAAGTTTCCAGATGATCCAATCCATATCTCTTTCAAGTGACACGGAGGGTGCTCAATCTTTTTGTGAAGGCATTTTGCCCTTCCTCAGTCAACAGTATGTCAGCCCAAGAGCTGGTCAGAGACACTAAGGTGCTGGCAGGTCCCCATAACCTGGCTAAGATGAACTGCCAAAAGATACTTACATAACAGGCTGCCACTCTTTTCACAACACAGAATAGCAAACACAAGACAAGAACAATGTTGATGCAATAAAACATAAGAAATGCCAAGCACCAAATAAATGCTCCTTCTTCTGGGAGCTGAGTCCAAGATAATGGCATACTGAATAACTAGTTCTAAGACCTGGACAAGAAGATAAGCAAAGAAAGACAAACTTCAGGAATTCAGAAATAGGTGTCTTTCATAGAACTGCAGCCATCTCTCTCACAAACTCCTCCTTGATGGCTGGTAACACAATGCCCATCATGCCACAGGGCACATGCTCCACCACCCACAGTGCCCTGGTATTCCAACCACAGCATCTGGCCATCCAAAACCCACAGCAAAGGCTCTGTGGAGGTTGGACGTGACCCCAGCCAGCAGAAGGCAAAGAACTACCTGAGGCTTCCTACCCAGTAATTTGTCCTTTATCCTAAAAGTTCAATAACTTGATCAAATCAAGTCTTTTTGTTGACCACCTATAAAATTTTCCTGAAACATCTTGTGCTATTTCAATCTTTTTATTCTGTTTGTTAGGTTCTTTTCTTCAGTGACAGTAATTATCTTAACATTAGATCATCTTTTATCTTCCATGTGTTTTTGTTTTTCTCTAATTATTTCAACCTTTTGGCCTGTATTCACTGGAATCATCTCTATTAACCTGTCACTAATTCAATTTTCATTCTAGTATTTGCTGTATGTAACATTTATATTTCTTTAGGTGTGTAGTCTCCCATTTCATCTCACATTGTTATTATCATCTTCTTGTCTTTCAGCTGGTTTTCCTGAATTCAAATTCTCATCAAGTTGATCTATAGCATGAAGCAGTTGGAAGGAATCTCCTGATCCTTGAAGTTACTTTTCTTCTATGATCAGCTCTTGTCAGCTTTTTACATGCTGTGTTCTTTCTTTCTCTTTATTTTTTCATCACAGAATATTTGCATTAGCTACAATGTCACTTCTTTCACCTTGCTTGTGATTAAACATTGCTCTCCAGATATTTTATTTGCAAAGTGTGGGTGATTTAATTCTTTTTCCACTGTATCTAAGATAAGTTTATCTTATTCACCCTAGCTTTACTGTGAGAGCTGGTATTTTATGTTCTATCCACTTTCCTAAGTCTGAGGAAATGTTGGGGCTCTGATGGGGGAGGGTGCAGTCTATTAGAATATAATACCCCGACTCTACTCTCCTCTGAGATTTTAAGTGTCCTACCCCAGTGTTCAAAGCATACCCCAAATTAAATAGAAGCCCTGACTGCTGGGTAGAGAGTCAGCCACCTGATAAATCTCTCCCTTTTTTACCTGATTCTCCCCAGCAACGATTTCTCCTACTCTTCAGTTAAAAGAGTAAAAAAACATTCAGTTTACTTCTTTCTAGAGTTGAGGTTATTAGTGAGAACTCCCAGAATCTCACTCCTATGGTTTTTACGGGATGGAGAAGGGGTCAGTCTTGTTGTCCCTGTGAGTCTGTTTAAAGTTTATTGGATTAAGTGACACCCCTTTTCTTATTTGGTTACTTGTTGCTCAATTTCTTACTATGTTTTTTAACTGTGTGAAAACTTTTTTGTTCAAAGGAAGGAAATTCAGTGACAAAGTTTCAAATGGAAATCTTAACCCGGGAAATCAAGACCATTTGTTTTGCAAGAGGATCTTTGGGTGACGTAAAACAAGAACTGCTTTTCAATGCAACTTAAAAGTTTTGGGTTAACAGGGTTGTGGAGAAAATAGAGAATAAGCACAATTCCTTAAATATGTTTATATGAGTATAGATGATGATAAAATTTACAATCTAAGTTCCAGAAATACTTCTTCTAAAAGGATTCACTATATTTATGACTCTTATTATTATGAGTCTTATTATGACTTTTCATGAGTTAGTAAAAATTTATTTGAAACTACATTAATATTTATATAAAATACACAAAGCTGTAAAAATCATGTTTTGATCAAGTACAAGTAGAAGAAATGTTACAATCTAGAAAACAAAATGTGACTCATGAGGTACACCAGTCAAATAAAAGCAACAGGTGACATTAATAGCTCCAGGAACAAATATTTGGGAAGGAAATAAATAATTCATTTATTCTCCCGTTCATTTGATAAATACTTATTTGAGCATGTTCTAACGAGCCCTGACTTGAGTAAGTAAACAAGGTCTCTAACCTTGGAGAACGTAGAGTGGAAAAGGCAGGAAATGAGCAAGCACAACGATGGGCACAGACAGAAGTAAAAATTATGAAAATTGCTCTAAAGGAAATGAAAGCTATGAAAAAGAACAGGGAGAACCTGTCTGAACCGGATGATGAGGGAAGATCTCTCCGCAAGACAGTTAACTGAGAGCTAAAGGGTGAGAAGAAACCAGCCCTAAGGTACAAGAGCAGAATAGTCTAGACAGAGAAACAGTGAGCACAAAGGCCCTTAAAGTAAGGATGCACATGGTGAGTTCTGGATAAAGAAAGAAGGCTGGTAGGACAGGAGTACAGCAAATGAAGGCAGGAGGGGAACAAGTTGAGCCTGGGAAGGTAAGCAGTGGTCAGATCAGGTAGGCCCATTATGGTCAATGGGGAGCCATTGATGGGTTTTAAGATGGTATTAAATGATATGGTTTATACTTTAAAAAAAATCATCCCAATTGACATCTATTTATTTTTAAATTTTTTTTGGTGCGAAACATCAGCCCTGAGCTAACAGCTGTTGCCAATCTTCCTCTATTCTGTATGTGGGATGCCACCACAGCATAGCTTGATGAACGATGTATAGGTCCACACTCGGGATCCGAACCCACGAACCCCAGGCCACCTAAGTAGAGCATGCAAACTTAACCACTATGCCACTGGGCTGGCCCCCCTAAATTGATATTTAGAAAATAGATTAAGAGGAATGAATGGATACAGATAGACTTGGTAAGAATCTACTGCTGAAGTCTAGGAAAGATAATGGCAGGCTGGTCATAGAAAAGAATGAATATGACATGTATTTAATGACCAAGTTGATGGGGCTTGATATGAGATTATGATAGGAGGAGGTAAAGAAGAGGAAGTATCAAAATGACTCACAGATTTCTTGCTTCGAGAGAGGATGATGCCAGGTACAAGAGTAAAAATCAAATAAATGGTAGAATATATGACTCTCATAATATCTAGTATAACAGTGGAAGTGACAATCACCTTCACACTTTTAATTTTACCTTTACTTCTCAAGCGAGGATGGCACTAGAAGTAGTGAGACGTGGTCAGAGTAGGGATAGATTTTAAAGGTAGAGCTAACAAGATTTGCTGAACTATTGTGGCAGACAGACACCAGGGTGGTCCTCATGATCTCTGCCTCTTGGTGTTCATACCCATGTATAATTGCCATCCTCAAGTGTGAGCAGGATCTATGACATCTTCTAACCAACAGAATATGGCAAAGATGATGAAATGTCATTTCCATAACATCCATTCTGCTAGAAGACTCAGTTTAAAGACTCTCCTTGTGGCCTGATGAAGTAAGCAGCCATACTGAGGAAGCCCAAATGATAAGGAACTTCACAAGCATGAAGGCCAAGATATTAACATGAGATCAGCAAGAGAGTGAACATACTCTCTCACAGAAGAGGACCAAGGGCTGAGCCCTGGGACACAACCTCATTTAGAAACCAGTGAGCTGAAGAGGAACCAACTAAGGAGGCTGAGAAGGAATAAGCAGTTAGAAAAAATATCAAGAGAATGTGGAGTCCTGGAAGCCAAGTTAAGAAAGTGTTTAAAAGAGGAAGGAGGGACTAGTGGTATCAAACGTTGGTAAGGATCAAGTAAGACCAGGACTAAGAATTTAAAATTTAACATTCAGCTCCTGAGTCACACTAGCCAAATTTCTAGTGCTCAATAACCACATGTGGCTAGTGACACGACAGTGTGACGTGACAGAGTAAATATAGAAGATTTCCATCACGACTAAAACAGAAACTGTCCACTGGACAGTTCCGATGTACAGAAACAGAAGACAGAATAAATGAACACAGAAACAGGTAATGGCTAAATGTGGTGGTGGGAGTTTGTCCAAGTCCTCTTCTGATAACCTTTATCTTTCAAAATAGAAATAGGAAGCAAGACCATTAGCTGAGAATGAAAATAGGAGAAAACGTAGAGATGTGAAAAATGAAAAGAAAGTATGACAGCTGAGCAGGAGAATGAGAAAAGGAATGAGAAAGAAATCAACGGATTGTGAACCCCTATGGGAGTCAGGGATTGATTGCTGGAGTTCACCCAACTTCTTGAATCTGTACATGCATGTCTTTTGCCAATACTGGGCACTTTTCAATCATTATTTCTTCAAATACTTTTTCAGACACATCTTTCTCCTTTCCTTCCAGGAGTCCTCCAGTGACAGAAATGTTAAGATTTTTTGTTATAATCCACAGGTCTCTGAGGTTCTGTTCTGTTTTTTTAATATGCTATTTTCTCTCTGTTGTTCAAATTGATGAATTTCAATTGTTCTATCTTCAAGTTCACTGATTCTTTTCTCTGTCCTCTCCATTCTGCTGCTGGGCCTACCCAGTGAGATTTTTGTTTTGGTTACTATATTTTTCAGTTCTAAAGTTTCCATTTGATTCTTCTTTATCATTCATATCATAGTTCTTTGGTGAGACTTTTTCATCTGTTTCAAATGTGTCTCTAATTGCTCGCTGAAGCATTTTTATAATGGCTGCTTTAAACTCTTGTCAGATAATTCTAATATCTATGTCACCTTGGTGTCAGCATCTCTTGATTGCCTTTTCTCATTCAAGTTGAGATTCTCCTGGCTCTTGGCATGACAAATGATTTTCAATTGAAATCTGAACATTTTGGGTACCACAACATGAAATTCTGGATCTTATTTAAATCTTCTGTTATAGCAGGCCTCCTCTGACACCACCCCAGCAGAGAGGGGGAAGGTCAGCTCATTACTGTTGTTACTGCCAGGTAGGGGTAGAAATCCAGTCTCCCCACATAGTCTCCACTGATGTCACAGGAGTGGAGAGGCCTCACTACTGCCTGGTAGAGAAGAAAAGTCCCAGCTCCCTAACTGGCCTTCTCTAACACTACACTGGCGGGAGGTTGGAGCACCTCACTACATCCTGGCAAGGGTGGAAATCTAGACTCTCCACTCAGACTTTGCTAGCAGGGGTGAGGGTGGGGCCACAGTTCTTTGCGCGGTGTTTGGCTGGAGTAGAGTGGTTACTGTCTAAAAGTTTTCTGTCTGGCCAAGCTGCCCCTTTCCTGGTCCTCGAGCTAGAAAGAACAGGTTTTTCTTGGGAGGTTTTAAGCTTAAGCCTATTGGCATTTCCAGATTGCTGATTTTTCCGACATCAAGTCTGGGATATATAAGACAAACCTTGGAACTTACTGTTATGTCATCCTGTGGGTCCTGAGGTTCCTAGACAGACTGACTTCTCTCTACCTTTCAGAGTCTTCTCATGTTTGTTTTATACATAGTGTCCATGGTTTTCAACTGTACTTACCACAAAGAATAGGAGAAAGTAACCTTTATTTCTTTATGATTTTTTAAAATTTCCTTTTTCATATTCTATTTCTAAAGGAGTATCTGTTGTGTTTATTTATTCTGTGTTCTTTCTAGGTTTGTCATCAACTCTGAAATTATTTTTAAATTCTTTCCTAATTTCTATCATCTCATTTCCAAATTTGTCTAGTTTTGATTATATTGTTCTTTCATGTTTTATATCACTTTCTTATTGTACTTCAGCTTGTTTGGGAATAGTAAGTTGTAATTTTCATCAGTTTTGTGAGCATATTTCCTATTATGCTTTCATGAAGAAGGGGTGTTGCTCTACTCCTTAGTCTCTTATTTCCTGTAATAACTTTATATGAGATTTGACTTTGATATTTTTCTCTTGCTCAATTTTAAGTAAAATTACTTTTCCCTGAACTTTTACAGGGGAGGCTTGGTTTAGGACAGTTTTTCTAATTTTTTGGCTCTCTAGGCCATTTTTCTGTTGTTGTAGTGTACTATTCAAATAGATGGCAGCTTCCTTGTTGAGATCTCTTGGCTCTGTTCCCCTCCCTGACTGTTATCCAGAATTTCTTTTACTTTTTCTCTACTGTCCCTGTCCTGTTCAATTTGAATTCTCTTCCCAGCAGTTTCTCCTCAGTGTAGAACTTCCTCCTGCAAAGAGACTTTGGCTAGTTCATTTCAATATTCAATAAGACACACACTGCTCCAGCCCTTCAGATCCTACTACAGATCCCTTGAACTCACCCCCTAATATAATATGCAAAGTCTGTCCAATTCCACCTGTTGTTCTCAAAGCAGCTTGCTGCTGAGTTTTCGAGTGATCTCTTCTGGTTACTGGAGACTGTGGGTTGGCCCACTGCTCCCTTTTGCTTCCTGCTGCACAGATGCTGACACCATACAGGTCTTGTAGCTGTCAATGGTTTAGCCCCACCCATCCGTGTAGATACCTTCTGACCAAGTTTTGTTATAGATGTTACCAATGTGCTTTTGATTTTGCTATCCTACTTGTTCTGTGTGTTTTAATGACTATATTTGGGGGAATTCAGAAACTATGCCACCACTGTCATATTTCCAGAATCCCTTAAAGAACAGATGCTGGTTTTCAACAACCTTCACTAACAGAACATGCCGAGAAAAAATTCCCAGGGCACAAAATCAGCATGAATAAGTGTTCATAAATTTCTCCCAAAAGTCAGTCTCCATACCTAATTCCACTGTGAGAACATATATTCTCCCTTTAAGATGAGCCACATGGACCAGCAAATAGACCTTGAACCCTGGGAAGTATCAGACAATGGCATAATTTCCACTAGCAAACTATAAATTCAAACTATTTGATCTACAGAAATGTTAATTAAATTAAGAGGTAAAACAATCCACCATTTATATAGACCCAACCTTATGTACCTAAAGCAAAATATGACAGACAGTACCTGGAAAAGATGAATTATTGCTTACTACAACCATGAATTCTTTGTGGCTCCCAATCTCAAACACTAAGAATAGGGGCCGGCACAGTGGCACAGCGGTTAAGTTCGTGCGCTCCACTTCGGTGGCCCAGGGTTCACGGGTTTGGATCCCAGGTGCAGACCTACACGTTGCTCATCGGGCCATGCTGTGGCAGCACCCCACATACAAAATAGAGGAAGACTGGCACAGATGTTAGCTCAGAGACAATCTTCCTCAAGCAAAAAGAGAAAGACTGGCAACAGATGTTAGCTCAGGGCCAATCTTCCTCACCAAAAAATAAAACTATGAATATGTCAAAAAAGTCTGGAATATTACTACTAAAATATTAACAGGGATTTTCCTCTGGTAATGGAATTACTTCTGATTTCTTTTCTTTTTGCTTATCTCTACTTTATAAATTTTCAAAATGGAAAACTAAACTTCTTCCAAAAATGTTTACAACAACTTACGCTAAAACCATGTTGTAATCTGAGTGGTTGAACATATATCCTCCAACAACCCACATTATATTTCCATTGACCACAGCTTTGTGAGAGGCTCTGGGGAGCTTTAGGCTAGAATATTCCTCTCGAGCCCAAAATGACTGGTTAGCTGGTACAGGAACTGAACATCCAGGACCTAATAAAACATAACAAATTAGCTTCACAAAATGCAGCTTTAAAATTATTGCATTTCAAGTTTTAATCATCTAAACACAACAAATATCTAAAGAATACTTAGCCTTTCCCTTAGCATCTAAATATCAGACAAATCCCTTTAATTCGTGCTTTCAATTTACTTAAAGCTAGTGAGCAAGGGTAATCTCTACTAAAATTCAAAATCACATACTTTCTAATGATGGCTTGACCATATCCAGGTTAGGAGTTTTTAGTAATAAAATACTTGTTTAAGCAGCTCTCAGAGGAAAGAGCAGACAAAGGAATTATTAATTTAAATGAAAAACTTTAGGGCTAAAATGTAAAGGCTAGTCTCAAGAGTAAACATACAAACTATCCATTTCCTGGAAAATTAAGAAACTCCATTCCTGGGAGGTTTGCCTTCTGCTGCAACATTTGCACAGTGATAGGTACTCAAATGCTTCAATCATTTAACTCCTTGATGTCAGCCAAACCAAACAAACTAAAGCATTTAAACAAGCACATTTCCTTTCAAAATAAGTGTTCTGAGGAAGGGGTAAATGTATAAAGAAAATCACTAAATCAGTAACAGCTGTTATCCCACACCTTAAAGAATTTGTTAAGCTTCTTTAAGAGTCTGTATCTGTACATAATTCCATTAGGTGACTGCTTTACGATTCTACTATATAATTGATGCCAATTTTCTCTGAATTTTTTGAAAGCTTCTGAGGAGATACCACTATTGGCAGCTCTTGTCCCAGCTTGGTTCTCTGCTATGTCTTCTTATAGCTGAGACCAAGTTCTCCAACTTCCATGAATGAACTGCAAAGAATGTCAAACCCCTCCACAATTCTAAAGAGACCACAACCACACATCTATGAAATTCAGAGATTTGTAAGAAGCTAAATAAAGAGATATGAAAACTTAAATGCTACCCAATATTTGACTAACACAAATGGTACAGAAGCTAGGAATAAAGTCAATCTATAATTTATTAAACTGTAAGAACATACTATAAACAGGAAGAAAAATAAAAATGAAAGAAGCTCCTACCCTGCCACTCTGAGAAGCAGGAGCATCCTCTGATCTCACTTGAATTGCAGATGCCTCGATGAGGAAAACCACAGTTATTTATACAGTGAGGAATGTCACATGCTTCACCTTTCCAGTTTTCAGAACATTCACATTGAACAGTGTTGCTGCTATTACTGATCTTACATTCTCCTCGGCCTGAGCAATTATTCGGACACATGTCAAAACTATAAAAACAGTGGGGGGAAATTAGATCAACACAAAGCAACACTTTTAGCAGAACTTTCCCCTACACAAGGTTTAAGAATCTCACTGTCTCTCCAGTCCATTCACAAGTATAATTGCAGTACTTACCATTCAGCCTAAATGGGGTCTCTCAACACTGCATAGCTAGGGCAAGTAACGAAATCAAATCAATCATGTTAGATTCTCATCAGAAGAGACAAGTTAAAGAAATCACAAAGAGAGAAGAGAGTCTTGTAAAATATCCAAGCTTAGCTTCTCAAGGGTGGGATGACTATCCTATTCTTGGTAGCCCACAAATGACGAGTATTACAGAATTGCCAAATGCATGCTTCAAAGTTTGGAGAGAAAAAAGATAAAACAAACTACAATACACTACCATCCTCATTGTACATATCCCTCTGGATAATCTCTGAAAGTTTATAAAATTTGTTTAAGATAATTGCCCAGATTGGTGTGTTTAAAATTCCTTAGTAAGTTTATCTACTCATTTCAAATGGAAGAAAAGGGAGGGCTGGTTTAACTGAATACAGAAGTTTAACTATAATATGTCTCATAATAATGTGACAAGATAATTATATTGGCAGCACTTTGAAAAGACATAATTCAGATTTTAAAAAGGGGGAGATAACTGGACTATCAAGATACTTTAAGAGTGTAGATTTCTTCTAAGGCCTGTAAAGAAAACTAAAAAGAAACTTTGTAGCAAAGCATGTCAGAAAATCAGGAATTAGTTACAAAAACAAACTAATTAATGATCACGCCTACACCCAAATATTAGTCTATGATACATCTATAATAAAATTTTATAAATCAGTATTTTTATAATCTATACTACAATTATAATATGATGACATGCATATGCCTATTTTTCAAGCCCCCATAAGCAGAATAAAAAAGTATTTGATAAAAAGGCTGAATGACATTCTTGTAGGCCTCTAGAAAGTAGCACCTACTGTCTCTATATACTAATACATACACGTGAGTAAAGCTTCAATAAAGGTCAATTTATCTTTATTAAGAAAAAGGCCCTTTGCAAGGCAACAGTTTACAGAAAATCAAGTCTAAATTTCAGATGGGACTTGTTATGCTGGAATGGCTACAACAATCACACTTCATTTTTATAAAAGACCTATAAGAAAACTGAGGTAAAACATTTCCATTACGTGCTCAAACCTATGCCTTACACTAATAATACGTCAAATAATTTCCTACAGACACACTCATTAACCATATATGAGGAAATGGCATGCAACCAAAACTTAACATTATAGAAAAACAAAGAGGAGGAAGTAACCCCTAGCACCTTTTAAACTACAGGAGGGAAAGTATAACTTCAACTTCTCCTTGAAACTCAACTTCTCCACTCATGTGCCCTTAGGCATAGGTGTACTTCATGTGCCAAAATTAATCTTGAGCACTCTTTAAAGCAGTGAGCTACAAAAAATTTCAAAACAAAAATTATCTTTGAATCTCTAAAAAGTGAAAATGGTGGGTAATACGTCAAAACATCTGCTTGTATATCAATCTAAACTGGAATAATGGAACTAATTTTCTATGCTTAAAATATGACTCAGAATGAGAAATAAGATCAAGTGCCAGTTTGTGTGAAAATAAAATATAACTATCTGGGTTTTTTTCTTTTAAAAGAAAATGAGGGAACACCTGAATAGCTGTGGCTACAAGCCTTAAGGGGTCCTCCAGCTGAGGTCAGCCCAAAGCTAGGATTCAGCGCAACCTGAGGACACCTGGAAAATGAATAACAATGTTTTCTGTAAGTGCTTCTGGGCATTTTTCTGGAAATAACGACCACCATTTTATTTGGCTTTGTAAAGGGTCTGGGACCTCTAAAACATTTTAGGACTCTTTTTTAAAGAATAGAGATCTTAGAACCAAGAAGCTAATAAAATTTAAGATAACCTCATCACTTCTTCACATTTAACAAAAACTAATTCTGGTCTCTAAGAGAGATCAAGGCTTCCCCCTACACTCATCTCCAAGAAAGAAAACGACCAATCAGGGTAAGAATAACTTGCATTCCTGGGGAAGATACTGGCCACAGAGCTAAGATCTCCAGTGATATGGCAGAGGGCTTCCATTGTTGAGAGGTGTTTGAAGTACCTGCTCTCCTGGGGTGCTCCCTCCCTGGAGTTTTTCTTCTCCCCCAAGGCTTACAGTGAGGGACCCTACCACAGTGAAGCTTCTGCCCTCTAGCCCCGGACCTAGGAACCTACAGGGAACCCAGAATGGGGCCTGGATGAAGGCTAGAGCAGTGCCACTCAAAAGAATGCAGACAGTGAACAGGCAGGAGCAGCATCACCTAGGAGCTTATCAGAAATACAGATTCTCAGGCTCTCACTCTGTTGAGCTATGATCTCTGGGTAGGGCCCAGGAATCTGTGTCTTAAGAAGCCCTCCATGGGCTGGCCCCGCGGCTTAGCGGTTAAGTGCACGCACTCCGCTACTGGCAGCCCGGGTTCGGATCCTGGGCGCGCACCGAAGCACCGCTTCTCCGGCCATGCTGAGGCCGCGTCCTACATGCAGCAACTAGAGGGATGTGCAGCTATGACATACAACTATCTACTGGAGCTTTGGAGGAAAAATTTAAAAAAAAAAAAATTATAAAAATAAAAAGAAGCCCTCGAAGAGATTCTGTGCACGTGAAGTTTGAGAATCTCTGGCCTAAACCCACCTCTCACCTCTGCCCCTCCCCTTCAGAGCCGAACTTCTTCAGAGTGTCCCACTCTCAATGCCATGACTTTCTAACTTTCCATCCTGAACTGTGTCCCCACCAGGCCCCTGACTTCACCCACAGGGTCACCTAGGGCCTCCTCTGCTTACTCAACTTCATAGCTGTCAGCTCCCTCCTTCTTGAGACTTTCTTTTCTGGGCTTCTGTGAAAACACAACCTACTGGCATTCCTCTGCCCCTTACCTGCCTCTGCTGTCCCTCTCTGCACTGTGCACACACCCCATAGGCCAGTCGGTCACTGTCCATGTGCCAGTGATTCCCAGCTGACATCCCCAGCCCTGACAGCTCTTCTGAGCTCTAGACCCTGCTCAGACATCTACCCAACCAAACTCAACAGCCTCTTCCCTGAACCAGCCTTTATGCCTACTGGTGTCACTAAAAATCACCTTGCTACTACTGTGATAAGCTGCCCAAGGCTGCCAAGTCAAGAACCCTGGGCTCCTGGAAAACTGAATCACCATACCGTCTCCAGATAGAGACGGCTTTAAACAGGCCTGAAAGAATACCGAGATTCTGAGAAAATGGGCAGAAAAAGAACCCAGCACAAAGGTTACACATGGCGGTTACTGCCTATGCCAAGAGTTGGCAAACTTATTCTGTAAAAGACCAAATAGTATTGTAGGCTTTGTGGCCCACAGAAGCTCTTTATCACAGATACCTTGCTTATGGCATTTTATGAATTTAACTACTTACGAAAATAAACATTTCTTAGGAGGAAAAAAAGAAAAGACAAAAGTTAGCCTCTCTCCCACCTCAACAAATTCCAAAAGCTGCCTAGAGTCTGTTTGTCTACATTTCCTTTGAAACCTCAACTAAGTTGTCATCAATGGGCCAACTATTGAGTACATAAAAACTACTACTATTTTTTAAATTGTACTTAGCAAAAAATCCCCATGTTTTTATCCACTGGCAGGAAAATGCCCCTCTCTTCCAGGAGAAGCTCAACAGTACCAAGACCTGGATTGAAATTGTTGCCTGACTACCTCGACAACTTACTTTATATTTTCCCACCAGTTTCCTCAATTATAAAATGAGTAGAAAAACAGTGCCTGTACCTGAGTTTTTAAAAGAACTTTCAATAAGACAATCCACGCAAACTGTTTTTAGTGCAATGCCCAGCAAATTATAAGCCTCGATATGCTAGTCATTATTATTGTTAAAACAATACATAGTCTTTGAATAAAATCACAAATATTAGACTTAAATATCTTACTTGTAAGTGATATTAAATCCAGTCAAATTATAAGCAGCATCACTAAAAAAATGCAGCAGGGCATAACCTGATGTGGCAACAACCTCGGGGACAGTCTCATTGCCATCTCTCTCAGGAACAATGAGGCCGCTGAAATGAAAACACATTTCTTATAAAGAGAAGCACAATTACAGACACATCACATGGTGGCAGACACAAAATTAGAACTGGAATTCATCCTTACAATTTAAAAAACCACTTCCAGGAAGAGGGGCAAATTTCTGTGACAAATGCATAGTGCTACCCTATCAGTTCTGGACCCTCTGAGGAACAGATCTGAATCTTTTGCCAGGCTCTCCTCTATTCTGGGTTATATTTCTAATGAGATTTAAAATCAACAGCCCTACTCTTTCTTTCTTTTTTTTTTAATAAAACTTTTTATAATGTTCCTTTGAAAAACTGAGTAAACCTCCACAATCACAGAAAGTAACAAACTTTATGAGTTGATCAACACTAAATATATACTATTGAAAAACATGAAAAGTAAAAATGGAAATAAAGAAGTTTGATAAACACCCATAATCCCAGTACTATTAGCATTCTGATGTATTTTCTGTGTCTAATTGATAACATATTACACCTTATACTCTATTCTACAAGTAATATACCATAAGCATTTGCTATGTGACTAAAAGCTCCCTCAGAGCTTTCAGACTCTCATTCAGGGCCCAGTACATAATAGTACGTGCTGGGCGCCTGGAGAGAGAAAGAATTACTGAGTCAAAGGGTCTAAACGATGGCTTTAAAGCTTTTGATCCATATACCAACTTGCTTTCCAGAAGAGATGCCAAATTGAAATCCCATCAATAGAGAGTGAAGGGGTCCATCCCATCTCACCTTGCCAACAAAGAAGATTACCAGTCCTATTTTAGCTCTGCTAATTTAATAAGTGAAAAGTGATTTTTTAATTGTGGTTTTGAGTGTCTTTTATACTCTTGAGGTTAATCATTTTTCCTATGTTTACTTACCTGTTGCATTTCTTTGTATGCTCACACCTTTTGCCCAGTTATCAATTGACTATCACCACCACCACCACCTCAATTGGTAAAAGCCTAAATCTTTACTAGGCCTTATGCCATCTGCTTCATACACACAACCCCACCCAGTGAACAAACATCTCACCTCCCATTACTCTCTTCCCTCAATCACTCAGCCCCAGCCACACCAGTCTCTTTGCTTTCCTAGAGCACACACAAGGTAAACTCTCACCTTAGTGCCTGTGACAATCTTATAAGCACACACAAGGTAAACTCTCACCTTAGGGCCTATGATAATCTTAATGCTCAATCACTATGACCTAGCAATTCTATTTCTTCGTAGAATAAACACTTGCTCACATACACAAAGAAAAATATACAAGAATCCTAACTGCAGCACTATTCAGAATGGCAATAGGTTGAAAACCACCTAAATGCTCATCCACAAGAGTTGAATAAATCATTACATATCTGTAGGTCTACAGGAGTAACAAAGAGCTCATCAAGGCATTCTGACAAGTCATAAAAACAACCAAGCTGCAAAACAAAGGGCCTAGTATACGTGTACATTTATGTGTATTTATGTAAATACACACAAAAATGATGAAATGGAAGAGTACATAAGCAGGGTATGGGGAGGAGGAGGGGACTGGATTTTCATTCAACGAGAGTTTTAAATATGAAGACAGAACTCTAGGAACCCTAGGACTCTGAAGTACAAAACAATGAAGTATTTTCTACTATGTATTCAACTAACAAATATTTACTAAGCACTTACTACACGTGAGGCACTGTTCTAAGTACCAGGAACACAACAGTGAAAAAGTCCCTGCCCTCCTGGAGCTCACGTTAGAGAAACAACAAATAAGCACAGATACACCCCCACTCCCCGGTGTGTATATATAACGCCAGGCAGAGAGAAATGCTATGAAGGGAAATAGACCAGAGTAAAAGAAGAAAAAGTCCTACTTTAGAAACGGCAGTTAGGGAAGGCCTCTTGGAAGAGGTGCCATTTGATCAGAGATCTAAAAGGAAGGTTTCAACCATCATCATGCTTTCATTGGTTTTATACAACAGAACCCCTTGAAATGCTGAAGGGGTAAATACGTGCAAGAGCAGGGCCACCTAGACACAGGTACATATGTCAAAAGCAATCTTCCCATAAGAAATACTGGCACAGGAGAGGATTGGGGGCCTCAGCCACATGTGGGAGACCTGAACTCTGTTATCTTAGCATGAACTTTTGGAGCAAAGAGATGTGAGCTCTGATCCTTGCTCCACATGCCTGTGCATGTCACCGACATCTCTCAGACTCAGTTTCCTCCAATGCACAATGAGACAAATCCTATCTACCTCACAGCGATGTAACGAGAATCAAACTCTTAAAGCATGGGAAGTGCTTCAATAGTGCCTCACACTAGCGTGTGCTCAGCAAGTGATGGCTAATGGTATTTATCATTTACATGATGGGGACATTTAAACGTGTAGGATGAATGGTAGAATGGGTAGAGGGAGAAAGGACAGAGAGTCACAGAAGGGAGGGCCATGGGCACTAGATGGCCACGATGCTGGAGAAAGGGGATCAGCTTCCCCACTGTTAGAGAGCCTTAGATGTTTGCTTCTTTTCACTTCAAAAACTTGAAATCGTGACAGCTTTGGAATGTGCTGCTTTCTCCCAGTGTGAAAATAAAACAACTGATTTATGACAAAAATAAATTTTTACAGAGTAAATGAATACAAATCCAGCCTCAACCCAGCATGCAAGGCAATGGAAAACGTGTGGGGGAGAAAGCAGTGCTGCAGGCATGCCATTCAACTGTCACTGAGCCACCTCCCACCTCTCTATCCCCTGCCCCTAGGTAGATAAATAAACGCAGGCGCAGCTTAGGCTGCAGTCAGTTCTTCAACTTGAGCAAAGCAAGAACTGCCTGCCCTGGGGTTCTTCATAATCATATTTTTTAAACACAGAGTACTACTGTTTAGAACCATTTTTGAAAATTGCTCAACTAAGATATTTTCTTAATTCAACATACCTGTGCCAGGTAGACGTGGGCTCTCTGAACACACCTGGGGCACAGCCTGACTTTACCAACTACACCATACTAGTTTACTAGTAATCCTGGGTTTGACACATCTGTCTCCTTGCTAGAGTATATGCTCCTCAAGGGCAGGGAGATGTGGAAGATAAGCCAGGTTCTTAAAGTCAGGGGTTGGAGCCTGGTGATGGGGTCACGCAGGGTCTATATTTCTGATTGGTGAAGGAGGGTCCAAAAACATGAGAGAGGTGCCTGCCTTTGACCACCGTCTCTAAGTGCGCCATGTCTGACCACAGTTTCAATCGGGTGCTAGACAGACAGACTGACTCCCCCTTTCAGGAGACTTCCTCTCATAGCTCTTCATCATAGTCTAAACAAGTGCCTCAGCAACATAGGACTTTCTTTACAAAAAAAAAAAAAAAACCCTAAAAGAAATAATGTTCTTTGAAGAATGTTCTCAGAGAGGAAAACTACTCTCCTCCATCACCACTACCACCTCTGCATCCCCTACCAACAGATCCTAGCAGAGGAGCTGCTCCACAAAGGCTACATTTACGTATTTGTTGAACTGAATGCACCACCAAATCATAACGCCCTCAAGCTGGAAGAGCCATGCCCCAGGGTTCTCAAATTTGTCTAGTAATGGAACTGTTTGTTAAACAAATTTTATTCAGAACTTCAATATATAAAAGAGAAATGTGATCAACCAGTTTGGAGTCAAATTAAACTTTAGAGTTTGCAATACCCCTAGAGAAAAACAAAGTACAACACCTTCATTTTAGGTTTTAGAAGCTGAGGACTAGAGCACTTAAATAATCTATTCAAGTTCACACAGAGACTTGGGCAGAACTCAGATTAAAAGTCCACATCTTCTGAATCCTGTGTGGTTCTTCTCTTCTTTATTGGGTAAACTATTTGCCGCCAGGCTCTCTCCATTCCAGGCCCCCAGGATATCAAGACTTGGTTGATTCCTCTACCCAAAGTCCTCCTGACACAACAGCATTCCTCAGCTCCCATCTTGTGACAGGACATAATGGCCTAAACAGAGGTTTTCAAATGGTTCTGCACATCACTGCTTTAGGGGTTTTGTGCTTCAGGTCTATGTCAATTTTTAACAGACATTCTCACTATAATTTTAGAAAATTCACACTCAAATATATCATAAGATAAATTTTAACACAATCAATGCATTGATTTATACTACCAGTTAACCAACATTTTTATAGAAACCTAAAAATCCTCCTGTTATCTGTACATATACTTTGGCTTCTCTCAAAAGTCACTGACTAGAACAATTACAGCCTTCTGCTTGTTTTATTGTTGCTGTTGATTCACATGTCTGCTCATCAAATACACGGTCCGGGTGAACCACAGGGTTATGCACATCTGTTTGGCTGATGTTCCCACAAGGGCTTCTGGCAAGTTGATTCAAAGTGCCTGGCACATAACACGGACTCTATGAATTTTGATTAATGAACTCAGTATCAAGTGAACAAGTACTATCATGATAACATCATACTATAGATAATTTTCATGCTTGTATTCAAGTTTGGAGTGCCTCTTGCTATAATCCAAGGCATGCTTCAAATGCTGGCATAAAAATATATATGCCTAACACTTGGCCAATGACATTTTAACCCTTAGCATGGCCTATCCACTCTGTTCTTTGGCCCTGTAAGTCAATATTTGAAACGCAGAAAGTGGCCTTGGTTCTCAGTTCAAAGATATGTTGGAGAGATTTCTAAGCCAAAGGGAGTGAAGAAACACAAGGGCACATTAGTCCCCTGATCCTCATGTACTGTTTATTCTCTGTTACCTCCTCACCCACATGAGACAGCAACCAGACTAGCCCCACGTGAGGAATACCAAAAATATTTGTTGAATTGATTTCTTTTTAAAGTCAGGGAAATAAAATGTTTGAGGGAAAGAATCCAGAAAGTCAGCTGCAGATGAAAAACTGATAACTATGGCTCTCTCTAAGGGGATGTGCATTTTAGAATAACATGTTTTTAAAATCCTCTATCAAGTAGAAGGAAGAAAAAAAGAACGATTTTGAATTCTCATGTGGTCAAAAATATAATAAACAACACAACTACTTATTGTTAATAAAAACTAAAATGCCAAAACATTTTCAGAACACCCCATATATTTGGTGTTAAGCTATTTTGTTTAACTACAAACCCAGAATACACTTGTTGAAAAAATAATCACAATACATACTTGGTATGTTCCTCATTTCCCCATGGGTAACCATTGTTCATCTTACATGTATTCTCCCAAAAAGTTTTCCTCACCCGTATTAATGCATATAATAAATACACACACACAGACACACACACAACCATATTTGAATTCAACAAATAACTCTTGAAGGTCTATGCAATTAGGAACACAAGGATCAAGATGGACATGATTCTTGATTTAAATTTTTCACAGAAATAATATTATTTCATATATTACTCACAAAACATCTTTAAAATGTAAACTTCACCACCACCCTGAGAAGCAGTAAACTTGACACTACTATTACAACTTTATAGAACAGGAAATTGAAAAGAGAGGTCAAGTACTCGGCCCAGAAACATAACCGATAGCTACAGGAAACCAAGTGAGGACTAGTACACAAGTAACAGGACTCTAGAACTAGTACTCTTTCCATGAAATAAATGTGTTAAGTGATAATAAAGGTGAATCAGGGAGGAATGTAATCTAGGAGATATATTTGACTTCAGAAATCAAATAATGATTAACTAGTACTTATATAACTGAGCTTACCTAAACGCAGCAACTAGGGGTGCATAAATTGAGTCCCCATCATAAACGTATAAATGGTCCCAACTACACTCTGTAGCAAAATGATTGAAACGAAGTCTCATTATTCTATTTGGCCTGGAAAAAACAGAAAAAGTAATTTATAATAATCATCGTAACCATCAAACATTTGAGACAAAAATATAGATTTTTAAAGAACTTACAAGGAGAGAAGAAATTAATAGCACATAAACAGTATTTCTTCATTTCTCAAAGATTTACATAGTACTCACTATGTGCAGGAGACCACTAAACATGCAATGGTAAACAAAAGAGACATGGTCTATGGCTCTTTGGGCCTTACAGTCTATACAGTGGCCATTCTTTAACAGCCTCTGAACCAACGCATTAGCCTTTCTGCGTTTTCTTCCTTATTCAACTTAAGATGAATTTCTACACTACATCACTTCACAAACTACATCATTTCACAAATACACCTGTCGATTCTCTAAACTCACCTGCCCCTCTGGCCTTTTCATGAAACCACCTGGCAAAAGCCCTGATCTATAGGAAACCAGCTATCTGCTTTGACTCAGACTGAATCCAAAAAAAAACTAAGCTGTGCTAGAAAAAGTCACACCACTAGGTAGGCTGGCTCCAGTATTGGTCACTGCTCATCAACTGCAAATGGCACTTCAATTCTGCGAGCAGTCCTACTACTAACTCTCTCTCTCCCTCTTCACAATTGCTACTAATTCTCAATTACTACTTCAAACCATCCAGTCCCACCTCCCTGCTTATGCTTAGCATCCAGACAAAAATCTCTCAAATTCCCATTTTCCAAAACAGATACACCTACCTACTCCTCCTTACATCTCTCAAATGTTTAACATCTCCCTCTCATCTGGCACTTCCACAGCCACATTTAAATCTCCTTAAGTATCACATATTTTACAAAAAACAACAAAACATAAAAAGCTTCAAAGCCCAACTCTCCTTCCAGCTGTTACCCCTTTCTCCTCTGAATAGAATGAAACTCCACAGGAGACTCTGCCTTCTCCATTTCCTCATATCCCACTCACCCCTTTGCTCTCTAACCTGGCTTCAACCCAAACACTTCACTCAAAAAGCTCCTAGTAATACCAACACCATTTATATCCTGGTGATGCCATATTATATGTCTCCAGCCTAGACATCTCCTCTATCCCACACTTATTTGTCTATATTAACATCTCTAAACAAACAACTAAATAAGTACATGAACGAGTTAACTCAGATGGTGATGAGTATTGCAAAGAAATTAAAGGAATGTGATATGGTAGTACAACAGGTGGTGGGGAGATGCCCCAGAAACCTTTGGAGGAGATTAGAATGAGGAGAGATAAGCCATGTGAAAAGACTAGGGAACAATGTATCAGGCAGAGGGAACAGCAGGGTCTTAAAGTCTTGGGGAGAAAAAAGTTGATGTGTCCGAGAAACATGAAGAAAATCAGCATGTCCGACAGTTGGCAAACAGAGTGAATCATGTGATATAAAAGGTGAGAGGTGGGCAAGGGACAAAAGCAAAAATCGGGAGGCCAATTTCAAGGCTATTACAGTGGCCCATGAAAGAGAGGATAGTGGTTCTTACAATAATTGGAGATGAAGATGAAAAGGAGAATGTAGATGGATTTGGGAGATTTCTAGAGGGAAAATGGACAGAACTTACTGACAGGCTGAATGTGGGGATAAGGGAAAGGAGGAATTAAGTTTTCTGCTTGGGCCGAGGAGGCAACCACTGAGAGCACATTTAGAGCAACGGTGTAGAAGGCCATCACACGGGAGTAAACTGATAGAAAGGGCAAGGGCAGACAACTCCTTAGAGCAACCAAGTGTGCTGCTCTCGAAGTGTGGTCTACACCATGCCAGAGACCTGAGACCCTTTTAGAGGTTCCAAGAGGTTAAAACCATGTTCACAAAAACACTAAGCTATCATGTGCCTTTATCACCATGTTAACTTTTGGTAATGGTACAAGAGCATGGTGGATGAAACTGCTGGTACCTTAGAACAAAGCAAGGCAGCAGCACCAAACTGTACGAGTAATCACTTATTCTTCACCACCACACACTCACAGAAGAAAAGAAAAAATGACAGTTTCATTTAAGGATATCTTTATCAAGCATTAAAAACTAACAGTTTTATTAAATCTTGCCCCATAATACACGTCTTCTTAATACTCTGCGTGACAAGATGGGAAGGATGCATAAAGCACTTTTGCTGTCCAACAAAGTACAGTGGTCTCAAGGGAAATCACTTGTGCAATTGTTTTAGTTGTGAGCTGAACTAGTCGCTTTTTTCTTGGAACACCATTTACCATTTTTACTTGAGAGGACAACTGACAAACTATGGTTATGCAGACTTAGATATCCGGCAGATATTTTCTTGACAATGAACAAGGCAAGGCTTTCACTTCAAAGAAAACAGCTGACAGTATTTGTTGCCAAAGATAAAATACAAGCTTTCAAGCAATAATTAGAGTTTTGGAAAATCTGTATCTGCCACCCAGATGCAACTTCCCAATACTTAAAATTTTCCGATGAGATTGATGGTGATTTTAACCAAGGTGATTTTTAAAATATATAACGGAATATTTCAATATTTGGAAGATCTGCATAATTCAGTGAACCAGTATTTCCAAATCACTCACCATATATCATGTTACAAAATCATGCACGGATTAAAGATCCATTCGAAGTACAAGAAAACCAATAGATTTTAATTTAACAAGTTCCAAGAGCTCATTAACATTGTTTCAGATTCCACACAGCAATTTCCTTTTAAGAAATTACCACAAGTTTTGGTATAGTATCAAAGAAGTTGAAATTAAATTTTGGTAGAGTATCAAAGAAGACCATACAAATTATTAAAAGGACTATTAGAGGGCCGGCCCCGTGGCTTAGCGGTTAAGTGCATGCGCTCCTCTAGTGGCGGCCCAGGTTTCAGATCCCGGGCACGCACCGACGCACCACTTGTCAGGCCATGCTGAGGCGGCGTCCCACATACAGCAACTGGAAGGCAGTGCAACTATGACATACAACTATCTACCGGGGCTTTGGGGAGAAAAAGGGAGAAAAAAAAAGGAGGAGGACTGGCAGTAGATGTTAGCACAGGGCTGGTCTTCCTTAGCAAAAAAGAGGAGGATTGGCATGGATGTTAGCTCAGGGCTGATCTTCCTCACAAAAAAAAATTAAAAAAGGACTATTAAAATGTCCTCTTTTTTCCTACTACATATTCAAGTGAACCCTAATTTTCCTCACATACTTCAACCACAATAACATATTTTAACAAAGTAAATGCAGAAGAAAATATAATCCAGCTGCCTTCTATTAAGCCAGAAGTAGAAGAAATTTACGAAAATGTAAAACAATGCCATTCTTCTTCTTAATTTTTTTTTTAAATGTAGGGGTTGCTTTCTTCATAAAAATATGTCATTTGTGCTAACATGTAGTAGGTTTACTATTGTTGCTTTTAAATGAATTAATAAACAATTTTTCTCAGTTTTAATTTCTAAAATGATAAACACAGATATAAGCCACATAAAAGTTATTTGGCATTCTCAAAATTTAAGAGTGTAAAGAGGTCATGAGACCAAAAGTTTGAGAAGCACCTCTTTAAAGGTTTATCATGAAGAGAAGGAGAAAAAGAAGGCAATAGCTGGAGGGGTACAGGGGGCACAGAGAAGGAGTTGTATGGGCAATAACAGTTATTCTGCTTTTCCTGCCTATAATAAAAATAGATATTAGAAAAATGACACAATATTGTAATTTTCTAATGCTTTAAGAAAACTATTTAAAATACTCAACAGTTTTTTAACTATTACAATTGAAAATATACAGTTTTCATTTGTGTACAATTCATCTGCAGCATTAAATCAACATGAACTTTTCTTTTAATTAACCGTGAAGATTAAGAAAAATAAGAAAATCCAATTCACTTGTCAAACAAAAAATTATCAAATAAAAAATATTTTAAGTACTTTATGCTATAGATTGTTAATTTTACTTATAGGAAAAGCAATGCCACACTGAGCTCTATCCTAAAAAAAAAATTAAATTTGCCATTACTACTTACCGTCCTTCAATGAGCCACGTGCACTTCGTTTTATATTTATAATTTCCAGGTCCATCCGTTACAAACCCAGAAGATCCAGTTAGTCTGTAATACAAAAAAAACAAAACAAATCCATCAAAATTTCATATATTAATATCTTTGTTAATTCTCAATACAATCCAAGTTAAGCATAGTGGGTACATTAATGCATATTATACAAACAGAAGAAAATAACTGGATAGTTACATTCACATTACACAAATCTGGACGACACAAATACATACACTTAAAGAAAAGGAGACACAAATATATTAAAACCAACAGCAACGAACAAAAACATCTAAATCTTTCTAGCTGAGATGGGAAAATTATACTTTGTACCATAAAAATGGCCCCAAGGACTTATTTATAAATATGAGTTGGTTTTTTAAAAATAAGATCACAGTTAAAGTTACAAGTAAAATGTACAATACAATAACACTGTGGAGAGCATAACTGTGATGGGCAAGCACATCAAGCCACAACACACAACAGACCCATCATAGCCATTTAGCTGCTTCTTCTGAAGTGGCGATTAATCTACCACACTCTACGAGCAGTGTACATCAGCACCTGTCTTCTCACACTCATGCCAAGCCTGAAGTTTATCAATGTTTTTAGATCTTGCCATTATGATAAGCATATCCTAGTATCTCATTAATGTTTTGACTGGTACTAACCCTGATGTTTGAATATCTTCTCATATGTTCTGGCCATTTGCACTTCCTCCTTTGTGAATTAAGATTCTATATTCTTTGCCCACTTTGTTACCAACTTGTCTTTTTCAAATTAACGTTTAGGAGCTCTTTTCATATTAAGGAGCTCTAATTTATATGTTAAATGTAATATACATGTATTTTCTCCATTTATTTTTTCTTTATACTTTGTGTCTAGTATCTTTTGCTACAGAGAAATTTTTAATATTTAAGAAGGATGCTTGGGCCGGAAATTTTTAATATTTAAGAAGGATGCTTGGGCCGGCCCAGCGGCTTAGCGGTTAAGTGCACGCGGTCCGCTACTGGCGGCCCGGGTTCAGATCCCGGGCGTGCACCAATGCACCGATTCTCCGGCCACGCTGAGGCCGCGTCCCACATACAGCAACTAGAAGGATGTGCAACTATGACATACAACTATCTACCGGGGCTTTGGGGAAGAAAAAAAGGAGGAGGATTGGCAATAGATGTTAGCTCAGAGCCGGTCTTCCTCAGCAAAAAGAGGAGGATTAGCACAGATGTTAGCTCAGGGCTGATTTCTCTCACCAAAAAAAAAAAAAGAAAAAAAGAAGGATGCTATTTCCTTCCTCATTGCTGTTTCCAGATTATTTTTCCTCCCTCTTCCATCAACAATGTCAGCCTCTCTGAAACAGACGCTCTCTTCTGCATCTGCCTCCCTTACTTTCTGAGTTATCTACTGACATCCCAATTATTCCTCCTCACCCACCAAAGATATTAGCATCTAGTTCACTGCCTTCCATTCAACTGCATCAACATCCAAAAGGCATTTCTTAACTTCACCATTAACGATCTTTCTTCCACCCCCACTTCAGTCACCCATTCCTCTGGGCCCTGCGGTTACCAGTAATAGCACTACCACCAAAATCTCCATTTTAGGCATCCTACACTGTGCCACTGTCTCTTATCTCTCCAGTTCATTTAGCTTAGTTCTCCCTTTCCAGTTAAGTCTTCATCCCCATGGGGACCTCTAATCACTGAACTACCACTTCTTGTTCATCACCCACCACCTACACAATTCACTTTCCCACTTACCTAGTGAAGATTCCATGGTCCATCACAATTATCATCTCCTGCAAATCCCTTGACTTCTTTGCCCTTCTCTCCCTCTGATGTATTGCCTGATATAGCTGTCTCTGTTACTTACTCCCCAACATCCGTTCCATCCCCCAAATCTAAGTCTGAGACAATCATGGTTTCCTGTGCCCCTTGCCAATAACTGATTAGAAATGTGTATCAGTTAAGATTCGGGTTCTAATGCAACTGACAAAAAAACCTAAATAGCAATGGCTTAACCAACATATAAAGTCCAAAGGTTAGCAATCCAGAGCACACAAGGCATTTCCATGATCATAAGGGACCTAATGTTCTCCTATCTTGTTGCTCTGTCATCCTCAACATGTGGCTTCCACCTCATAATCGAAAATGGCCGCTCAAACTCCAGTTATTATTTCCATATTCTACACAGCAAGGAGGAAAAGAAAACAAAGTGCACACCCCCTCCAAGTCGAAGATGACAATTCAACTTACATTCCATCAGCCAAAAGTTACTGACACATCTAAATGTAGACGGAGGCTGGGAAATGTAGCCATTATGCCGGATTAGCATGTACCCAATGAAAAATCAGGATTCTCTTTACTAGAGAAAGGCTATGAACACTGTGAAGGTAACTATTAGTCTCTGTCACAGCATGTAATCTATTACCTAGATGTGGGGGGAAGTCTAATGGAGGGCTTCTAGGAAATATTTTCTCAAAAAGAAAGTGTGGTAGACAGGGAGGTGCACACTCAGGTCTCCCCTTCAAGGAAGGACTTACTGCTAGGTGCAGCAGGGAGTGTGGTCATCAGACAGCCTCCAGCTGTCAGTTCCTTCGGGAGCTGCCTTGCCCCAGGTCATGCCCTGCCCAGGGCAGCCCAGACCATAGGGGGTATAATGACTGGGGCATTTCAATCCAACATGGGACAACTCAGACAGGCAACCTTTGCTCCAGAGCTCCCTTTGTCAGGCCTGCATTGAAGCTCAGCTTCTTCCTTTGTCCAGTTCTGCTTCCTGCCCCTTCCTCTCATGGGTTATTATAACCAACTTGTACCCCAAACTCCATCTCAGCAAATGCTTCCAAGAAACCCAACCTACAACAGACGTCCAAAGAGACCATCCTTCTCCCTCCGGACTTTGCTCGAGTTGAATTTTACAGCTGGAAGTACTGCAGCCATCACGCTGCGAGCCTGAACACAAAGCCAACACCAAGAACAAGAAACCAAAGGAATGCAAAGGTCCCTGAAGAACAGTACCAACCAACCACAGCGACTACCTCAGTTTTATGGATAAATAAATTTCCCACTGGGGGGGGGGGGCGGGTGTGTGTGTGTGTGTGTGTGTGTGTGTGTGTGTCTTTCCTTGATTCTTTGTTCTGGGGTCTTCTAACTCAAAAAGTTTTATGGCTTTCTGCTATGCCTGTTTTGCTCCTAAGAGTTTCCATGAACTTCACACGGATGTGTTCAGGTATTTGCAAATCAGTGCCACTTTTAGAAAGAATAGGTCATTTTTATTTTAAATATTCACTTAGTATCTTTAAACAAACACATTTACATAATTTTACAATAATGAATAGACATGATCACAGACAGCTTTTTTTGGTCAACTAAAAGACAATTCTTCTTTTTTTACTTCTCTCCCCAAGTACTCCACCCACCCCACTGCCACTAAGATAAACATTTAACCACCTAATAAGCATTCTTAACTATTTTTCTTCATACTCATGTGCCCATGATATATGCATGGTTCTCTTAAATCATTTTTTGGTTACACAAATTATTATATAAACTTTTCTGCATCTTCCTTTTCTCACTCAACAAAACTTTGTGGGAATCTCTCCAACTAATCAGGTATTAGTCTAATTCACTCTTTTTCACGTAGCATAATACTCTAACCTATGGAGGTATCATTTTTTTTCTGCCTTTCTCCTAGTAACAGTCATTTTGTTTTCAGTTGGTTGGCATTATGCACACTGCTGCAATAAATATCCCTATACATATGGCCTTACTTGTGCTTTTATTTCTAAGAATAGAATCTTGGGAGGAGGATTACTGAGCCAAAGGAATATGAATTTTAATTGTTAGCCAAACCGCCAAATTATTTTCTAAAAGGCTGTAACAATTTACATTTGCACCAGCAATATATGAGAATATGCTGTTCTCCACATCCCCTCTCTATTAAATATTCTTGTTTCTTTTAAACTTTATCAGTTTTCAATTTGCAATTCTCTGTGTTCTAGTGAACGGCCAAGAAGTGGTTACTGAAAATTTAGAGAGACCAAAAAGGGGAAGGCCTGGAATATCAGCCTAAACTTTCAAGTCAAGTTTTATGGTATCACTGGTGATCTAGGTATGGATACTGGTACTCTGTGCCCACTTCACCAGCAGTCACACAAAGGCATCAAACTGAAACATAAAGACTTTTCAACAAGACCAGAAATATAAAGAATTAACTTCTTGCTTCTACCAATCTCCCAATTCAAGAATAGGCTAAGGGTAATTCTGCAGAGGAAACAAATACAGGGAAAATTGGGGAACCCTCCATAGGAGGTAGGTTTCAAAGGAAACAATCTTATAATTATTTCTTTCTAATTTACTTGTATCATTACGAGACAATGTGCACTATAAAACCTCAACTTTTCTCACCTGTTAAGACTTACTTTATGGTCAAGTACCTTGGACATTGATAAACGTTGACCAAAGTTCCTTGGACATTAAAAAAAAGACACAATCTACCATAGGAATGTAAACTACTATTTGTAAATATACATATATAACTAAGTTGATTGAATGCACTATTCAATTCTTTTATATTCTTACTTGTTATCTGTTAGATCTAATTCTGAGAAAGGTATACTGAAATCCCATATCATGACTGCTCCAGCATAGCACTCACATTATTTTTGCCTTCTGTATTTAGCCATTCAGTAAGCTTATGACTATTAGATCTTCACAAATTGTCCCTTTTGATAATAACCCATTTACCTAGTTTGATGCTCAAATTCTACCTTTTTCACTACTATAATTACTGATTTTTCTGTTGTTGTTTTCCTGAGCCTTAGATCTTTGTCCAATTCTTTACTTCTCGTATTTCCTTATATCAAATTTTCAAAAGTTTATTTCTTCTAAACAGGACATGGTTAGGTTTTGTTCCTTAACCTAGTCTGACAATTTTACTGCCACAATATAATCTATTCATATTTACATAATGACTGCTATAGTGATTTGATTCCTTCCAAACAAACTTTTAAATCAATCTTAACGGGGAGTAATTTATAAATAATAAAATGCAACCACCTTACGTGTACAATTTGATAAGTTTGGACAAATGTACACACATGTGTAATCCCCCTCAAACTGGATAGAAAACAGTTTTATTGCCCCCAAAAGCTCCCTCATACCACTTTGCAAGTAATCTCTCCCAACACAAATCTTATTTCTATCACTATAAACCAGTTTTATAGAACCTGATTTAATAAAATCATACAGATACTTTTGTGTCTCACTTCTTTTGATCAGCATGTTTCTGAGGATTGTGTGTATCAACAGCTTGCTCGTTCTTTTGCTGAGAAGTATTCTACTGTATGAATATACCACAACTTATCCATTCTCTTGTTGATGGACACTTGGATTATGCAGTTGTAGGCTCTTATGAATAAAACTGCTAAGAACACTTGTGTACAAGCCTTTGCGTGGACATGTGTGGACATTTCTCTTGGATAAATACAGAAAAGTGAAATCACTGGATCAAAGTATAGATATACACCTAAATTTAAAGAAACTCCCAAATTGTTTCCCAAGAGGTTATACCATCTTATACTTTCATCATTAAGGTATGAATCTTCTCTGCCTTCAGGTCTCCCAGTAATCCCCAGCCTCAAGCACAAGTAAAATTTTGCCCATCCATTCACCAATATATTGGCCTTGTGGAGGTCATGAAGACCTACTACACTCCATGGGTGCATCATCCCACTTTCCAGGATCTGCAGCTTCATGGTCCTTGCCCCTTGCTACACTGGCTCAGCTACATACCAGGTCTCTCTGTCTGGAAAGATCACAACAGAACTTAGATCCTCCAGTTTCCTGTAGGTCCCCATAGTAAGATGGCTCAAGAGAAACAGAGTGCTTGCAGTTGGGAGAGCCAGGGAAGCAAGCCCCATTCAGGCTGCCATGTTCCTCCTCCTTATTGTTAAAGTCTAGCTGAGTTGGGATTTTCTGTTGCTTCCAACTAAAAGCATCCCAACTACTTACCTCACCAATTCTAACATGAACATTTTTTTCCTAATAGCTCAGAAACCAGGATACATTGTAAAATCAACAGTAGGTCACAGTTTAAATGGTAGTGTTTTTTCTTTCTTAGTAGTACACAAGGTAAAGGTACATTTTACACTCATGGCATCTTAGTAAGCTGCAGCTATACATATGGCATACCCTAAACCTGGTTGAACTCAACTCTCTGCTTACGCTGTGTATACAACCAAGAAGCTGGATAAGGCTAGAAACACAACACTGTGCTGACTGGTCTCACTTCACATTTAGAAACACACCTCTCAAGTAGGTTCTTAGCACTGTGGGACAGCCAATCCTTTCATTTCCCTGGTCAATTCACTTTTATATCTTATTATCTCTCAACTTCCCAAACCCTCTTCCCTCTCTTCAATTTCAGCTGATGATCAGTGGATTATTTCACTTGTTCATATCTATTTTCCCCCAGTAGAATGTAAACTTCATGACAGCAAGGATTTTTGTCTGTTCTGTTCACTATTTCCAGTGCCTATAAGTGTGCCTGGCATCCTAATGGCACTAAGTGAATAGCTGTGGAAAGAAGAAATAAATCAGGAGAGAACTATATTTTCTTCCCATTAACAAATGCATGTACTTTGCCTTCCCCCTAGTTACAATGGATCAACTGTCTAAATCCATCTAGAGCCACACCCCTCTACCTGGGTCCAGAATTCTTAAACTCTACTCAATCAAGGGCAATACCAGAACAAACCTAATTCTAACCCTGATCCCACACTTTTTCTCTCTACTGGATCAGCATAAGACAAGCTGTCGGATTCCCTTCTTAAAAAATAAACTCCCTTCATCTCATGTTCCTCTTAGGCTACTGTCTACTATTTCACTCATTTTTACAGCAAAAATCTTGAGAATTATCTACTCTCATCTCCTTATTTCTTAACCCATTCCAATTGGGCTATGATCCTCACCCCTCCTCTGAAATCCTTTTCTTAAGGTATACAAAAGTGAATTCTCAGATCCCTTCTTACTTCACTTTCCCACAGCATCTGCAATAATTGATGACTCTCTCTTTCCTAAAACACTTGCTTCACTTGGTTCCCAAAACTCTGCACTCTGGATTCACAGGCAGTTTCTTCTCAGTTCCCTTTGAAAAGTCCACCTGCTTCTCCCAATCTCTAATGCAGTCTGTTTCTCTGCCTAAATTCACTGGGTAGGTGATCTCATACTGTCTCAAAGCTTTAAATACCATCTACATATATTTTTAACAATGAAATTTTCATCTCTACAATGGTAACACCAATCTCCTGGTTATCCCAGGCAAAAACTATGAATAATACAAGCATATCCTCTGTAAAAAGTGACTATTTCATTTTTTTCCTTTCCATCATTTATCACTTTATTTTCCTTGCCTTAACCAGTACAACTGGTTAAGATCACCATTATGATACTGAAAAGAATTCGTGATGGTAAGTATTCCCGCCTTGTTCTCAATCTCAAGGGAAAACTTTCAATATTTCACCATACAGTATGATATTTACCCTAAGTTCTTTGTACAAAACCCTTACCAGCTTAGGAAAGTACCTTTCCATTCCTAGTTTACTGAAGATTCATCATTAATGAGTATTCAGTTCTATTTTTTTTTAAACTGTGTATCTAATGAAATGATCATTTGGTTTTTCTCCTTTATTGTTAATGTTGTGAATGATATTGATTTTCAAATATTAAATCAATCTTGAAGTTCTCAAATAAACCCAATATGGTCATGATTCTTTTTATATTTTGCTGGACACAATTTGCAAATATTTTGTTTAAGTTTTGTTATATTTTTGTAAGTTAGACTGACTTGCTATTTTCCTTCTTTGTCAGGTTTTAATAACAAAATTATGCTGGCTGTATAAAAACAAGAAAGAAATTTCAGGTCTTTTCCTATGCTCTAGGAGAGTCTGTGCAAGCGTAGAGCTATTTCTCCCATAAAAGTTTGGAAGAATTCATTGATGAAGCCATCTGGGCCTAAAGCTTTCTTTTTAGTAAGCTGGTTTTACTAGAGTTTGCCATTTCATCTAAATTTTTCAAATTTATTGGAATAAACTTGTTACTAATATCCTTCTATGTTAATATTTTCCAATGTCTGCAGGATCTATAGTAATGTCCTCTTTATCATTACTGACATCAGTAATTTGTTTTCTTTTTCTCTTTATCAATATCTCCAGCAGTTTATCAATTTTATTAGTCTTTTCTAACTCTTGCTTTTGTTAAACCTCTCTATTGCACATGTTTTATATTAAACTAATTTCTCTCTTATCTTTATTGTTTCCTTCCCATGACTTTGAGTATATTTTGTGGCGCTTCTTCTATTTTCTTGAGTTGAAAACTCAGATCACTAATTTTCAATCTTTCTTCTTTTTTAACATACACATTTAAACCTATAACTTTAATTCTCAGCATGGCATTAGTTGTATACCTCAGTTTTGACATATAATACTTTCATTATCATTCAGTTCAAAATATTTTCAAATTTCTAGGGTGATTTCTTCTTTGATTCATGAATATTTAGAGGAGCAGAGCAACTATACAGTACAGTATTCTCTATATGTCAATTGGGTCAGGCGTTTTCAAATCTTTGTTCTACTAATTACTGAGAGAGGAGTATTAAAATATTTTTAAGATTAAGAGACATTAAAAAACACGAGGAGGGCCACCTCCAGTGGCCTAGTGGTTAAGTTTGGAGCACTCTGCTTCAGTGGCCTGAGTTCAGTTCCTGGGCGTGGACCTACACCACTCGTCTGTCAGCAGCCATGCTGTGATGGTGGCTCACATACAAAATAGAGGAAGACTGGCAACAGATGTTAGCTCAGGCCAAATCTTCCTCAGGGGAAAAAAAAAATGCAGGAGGAAAATCTGATGAGGAACAGGACATCTGCATGGTTTTAAAGTGTCTCCCCACATACTGCTTATTGGCTGCAATGAGGAGAAAAAATAGTAAGTAGATAGTGGAAAAACCAGACAACACCTCAAACAAGAAAACAAAACTAATATAAAAAATAAGGGATAGATAGGTGTTGCGTGTCTCCAGATGTGATAACCTGAGGAGACTCCCTCACCTATGCAGTATTCCGGCCAAGGAGGCATAACTTGAATCTAACCATGAGAAAACATCAAACAAAAGCAAAGCAAGACACTGAATTAAAAGAGGAGGGATGTATGCAGGAAAGAATGTCAATAACATTAAAAAAAAAAAAAGAGGAAAAGAAAAGCAGTAGAAATGTCCTAGATCAGGAATCAGCAAACTATACAGTCCTTGGGCCAAATCCTGCCTGCCACTTTTTTACTGGAAACAGCCACACCCTTTCACTTACTTATTGTCAATGGCTGCTTCACGCTACAACAGCAGTGAGTAGCTGTGATAGAGACAAAGGCAAAAATATTTACTAGGCTGGTCCTTTACAGAAAAGGTTTGCCGACCTGCGTTCTACATTAGATGCAATACAAACCCTAGACTGGATCCTGTACCGGAGAGGGGGAAATGATATAAAGGATATTAGGTCAATTGACAAAATGGAGTACAAACAGTAGATTAAGGTATTATATCAATGTTAAATTTACTGAAGGTGAAAACTGTACCTTAAGATTTAAGTCTTAAGTCTCTTAAAACTACCACTATTCTCAGAAAATAAATTCTAAAATATTTTAATTTAAAGGGTCAAGGGCCATGATATATATATAGCTTACTCTCAGATGGTTCAAGGAAAAGAAAACTGTGTGTGTACACGTCTGTGTACATGAGAGAGAGAACCAATGCAAGCAAGCATGCAAATCATAAAGTATTTTTGGGGCTGGCCCCGTGGCTCAGCGGTTAACTGCGCACACTCCGCTACTGTGGCCCTGGTTCGGATCCCGGGCGTGCACCGACGTACCACTTGTCAGGCCATGCTGTGGCAGCATCCCACATACAGCAACTAGCAAGATGTACAACTATAACATACAACTATCTACTGGGGCTTTGGGGAGAAAAAGGGGGGAAAAAAAAGGAGGAGGATTGGCAAAAGATGTTAGCTCAGGGCCGGTCTTCCTCAGCAAATAGAGGAGGATTGGCATGGATGTTAGCTCAGGGCTGATCTTCCTCACACACACAAAAACAAACAAACAAAAAGTGTTTTTCATCCCTTGTCTCTGTGCTTCTATTCAGGTATTTTTTCCAACATATCTTACAGTTCACTGATTTTCTCTTCATCTGTGTCTAAGATTCTTAAAATCAGTTCCTGTATTTTCAGTTTCTGTTAATTCTTTTTTATATTTTCAAATTCTCTGCTGAAATTATTGATCTTGTCATTTAAATTCTTAAAGATATTAATCATTTATTTCAAAATCTGATTCTAATCACTCTAGTTGCTGACTTTCCTGTCTGTGTGTGTCTCCACTACTGTCCTTTTTCTGTTCCAAGATCCAATCCAGAATCCTACATTGCATTTAGTTGCCACGTCTTCTTAGTTTCCCTGAACCTGCATTTTTTAATAATTTAAATTTTAGTTGAGATAATAGATTCATATGCAGTTACAAGAAATAATACAGAGGGGCCGGCCCCGTGGCTTAGCGGTTAAGTGCGCACGCTCCACTACTGGCGGCCCAGGCTCGGATCTGGGCACGCACTGACGCACCGCTTCTCCAGCCACGCTGATGCGGCGGCCCACATACAGCAACCAGAAGGATGCACAACTATGACATACAACTATCTACTGGGGCTTTGGGGAGAAAAAGGAGGAGGATTGGCAATAGATGTTAGCTCAGGGCCGGTCTTCCTCAGCAAATAAAGGAGGATTGGCATGGATGTTAGCTCAGGGCTGATCTTCCTCACAAAAAAAAGACAAAAAAAAAGAAAGAAATAATACAGAGTGATTCCTGTACATTTTGACCAGTTTCCTCAATGGTAACATTTTTCGAAACTACAGTCTAATATCACAACCAGAATACTGACATTGATAAACCAACCTTATTCTGAGTTCCACAATTTTACTTACACTCATTTGTGTGTGTGTGTGTGTGTAAGTTCTATACAATTTTGTCACCTGTGCAGGTTCATGTATCCACCATCAGAGTCAAGATACTAAACAGTTCCAACACTACAAAGATTCCTCGTACTGCCCCTTTATAACCACACACCTCCCTCCCATATCTCCCACACAGACTTTACATCCTTAACCCCTGGCAATGTTTAATCTGTCATTTTATCTTTATGTAATATTCTTTTTTGTCTCTGGTAATTTTCTTTGCTCTGAAGTCTAATTTACCAAATATTAATAAAGCCATTCCTGTTTTTTTTTAATTAATGTTTGCCTGGTATAATTTTTCCATTCTTTTACTTTCTACCCGCCTATGTTGTTGAATTTGAAGTGACTTTCCTATAAGCAGCATATAGTTGAGTCATGTTTTTTTCATTGAATCTGCATTTACATTTAAGGTAATTATTAGTACATTTATGGTAATTATTGATATGTTAAGGCTTAAGTCTGTCACTCTACTATTTGGTTTATATTTGTTTTCTCTGGTTCTCATTCTTCTGTTTCTCTATTTTTGCCTGTCTGCAGGTCACTTGAACATTTTTTGAGATTCCATCTTGATTTATTTATATTGTTTTTATATTTTTGTATAATTTTCTTAGTGGCTACTCCAAGTATTAGAATACATATATGTGACTTATAACAATCTATTGGTAATAACATTTTACCACTTTGAGTGGAGTGTGGAAACCTTACTTCCATTTAGGTCCTTTATCTTCATTATTTTAAGTATCACCATATTTAGTAACAGATGGTTTTATATTTTTTATTCAGTCATCAAATGAGATTGCTAAAACTCAGGAGGAAAAGGAGGGTCTACTATTATATGTATCCATACTTCTGCTTTCTCCATTGTTCCTTCTTTCCTGATGCTCCAAGATTCATTCTTCCAACATTTGTTTTCTGTTTAAAGAACTTCCTTCAGCCAATCTTTAAGGGTAGGTCTGCCAGCAACAACCTCTTTTAGTTTTCCACCATCTGAGCACGTTTTTATTTCAATTCCTGAGAGTTTTGCTGGATACAGAATTCACAATTGACCATTCTCTTATTTCAGTGCTTGAAAAATATTGTGCACTTCACTGGCCCCCAAGGTTTCAGATGAGAAATTTACTGTTATTTGGTGTTCCCTATAGGTAATGCATAATTTCTCCCTGGCTGCTTTCAAGACTTCTTCTTTACCTTTAGATTTCTGGGCTCTCTATTCTGTTCCATTGATCTGTCTATTCTTTTGCCAATACCACACTGTCTTGATTACCATAGCTTTATAGTAAGTCTTGAACTCAGATAGAGTTGGTCCTCCAATACTTTTGTTCTTCTCCTTCAATACTGTGTCGGCTACTCTGGGTCTTTTGCCTCTCCATATAAACATTAGAATCAGTTTATCAATGTTCACGAGGTAATTTGCTGAGATTTTGATTGGGATTACACTGAATCTACAGATCAAGTTGGAAAGAACTGACATCTTGACGATATTGAGTCTTCCTATCCATGAGGAGGGAACCTCTCTCCACTTACTTAGTTCTTCCTTGATTTTGTTCATCAGAGTTTTATAGTTTTCCTCATATAGATCTTGTACCTAAGTATTTCATTTTTGGGGACGCTAATGTAAATGATATTTTGTTTTTAATTTCAAATTCCACTTCATTGCTGGAATGTAGGAAAGTGATTGACTTCTGTATATTAACCTTGTATCCTACACCTTTAGATTTCAAGATTTTAATTACAATGCTTCTTGGTGTGGATTTCTTCGGGCTTATCTTGTAGGGGGTTTGCACAGCTTCTTGGGTCTGTAGCTTTATTTCTTTTGCCAAAGTTGGTAAGTTTTCAGCCATTGTTTCTTTCAAACAGTCTTTCAGCCCCTCTCTCTTTTTCCTTTCCTTCTGAGACTCCAATTATACAAATGTTAGATCTTTTTCCCACAGATCATTTTTTTCAAGTCTGCTTTCTCTCTGTTGTTTAAATTGAGTGAATTCTATCATTCTGTTCTTAGGTTTACTGATTCTATCCTCTGTCACTGTCACTAATTCGGTTCTAATTGATTTTATTTGGTTCTTTGCTGAGATATTGTATTTTTATGTTTTTCAAGATAATTTTTAACTGATTTTGAAGCGTTTTTATTTATTTTTTTGTGTGAGGAGGACTAGCCCTGAGCTAACATCCGATGCCAATCCTCCCCCCTCCTTTTTTTTTCCTTGAGGGAGACTGGCCCTGAGCTAACATCTGTGCCCATCTTCCTCTACTTTATATGGGACGCCGCCACAGCATGCCTTAGCAAGCAGTGCATCGGTGTGTGCCCGGGATCCGAACCTGGGAACCCCGGGCCACCGCAGCAGAGTGCGTGCACTTAACCGCTTGCGCCACCAGGCCGGCCCCTTGAAGGGTTTTTATGATGGCTGCTTAAAAATTCTTGTCAGAAAATTCCAACATCTGATTCATCCTGTGTTGGTGTCTGTTGATTATATTTTCTGACTCACGTTGCAGTTTCCTTTGTTACTGGTATGACAAGTGATTTTCTATTGTATCTTGAACATTTTGTCTATTACATCAGAAATCACTAACATATGGTCTTATTATGTTTTTATTTTAGCAGGTAGTCACGCTGTCCAGTTTTAGCATGTGGATCTTGGCCTATTTTTCTGGGCTACTGTTCCAAAAGCAGATTAATTTTCCAAGCCTTTGTGGTGCTATTTGGCTTGTTTTGTTTATCTGCGTCCACCTGGCTCCCACTGGTCCCTGCTGGTGCTGCCTGAGGGGGCAAAAGGAGTTTCCCCAAGCCAGGTAGCCGGGTATCTCTTGGTGAGGGAGGGGTGCAATGACCCCAGGTTGCCCCCCGCCTTCCCAGTGTCTCTGAATGGGAAAGGCAAGTCTTAAACCCACAACGACAAAGAGGCTTCCCAGAATGTGCCACTTGCTATAGCTGGGTCTCTCTTGCCACTTCCACCTATCTGCCCCTGTGTCTCTGGGTAAAGAAGCAGCAGCTAAGGCCCACATGGCCAAAGAGAATTCTCTGGACTAGGCTGCTTGTAGCCGTGTCCTTTTGCCAGCAGTGCTCACACTGGTGTCTTTGGGTGGGAGAGGAAAGTCTTGAGTCCTCAAGGACAAAGATGCTTCTCAGACCGGAATGCTTGTTGCACTCGAATCTCTCTCGCCAGTTCTGCCCACCCGCCTTGATATCTCTCAGCAGAAAACAGAAGTCTCAAGACAGGTAGGGAAACACAATGATTCTCCTCAGCACTTATATTCAGTGGGGCTCCCAACTGATCCCCCTCACTGATGCTATCAAGCTTGTCTGAAGTTTTCAGAGGGACTTCCATTTGATTTAGCAGAGAAATGAGCCTACCTGGACTGTGTTCTGTTGCTAGGTAGAGGGATCAAGAAACTGGGACTAGGTAGCCTTCTTCTGTTGGGTGGGGGGATCCAAGAGGCCCTACAGCTATGCTATTCTTCTAGTCCTGTGGTCCCAAACCAGCTCACCTTCTTCTTAAAAAAAGTTGTCTTCTGCACCAATTCCAAGATTGACAGTTGGACTTAGCAGGGAAAATGGGTCTATATCATCTCATCTCTACTGGAAATCTCTCTATGAGTCTGTTTCAATTATCTGTTTTCTCTCTTGATTTTTAGTAAATTCTTTTATTTTTATATATCTCATTTTTTACTGAATGCTAGACTAAGTTTTATAAACATTTATTAAGACACAAATATAATATTTTTACATATAGTTATATATAAGTACAAATCATATATTATCACTAAATATATAAAACTATACAGATAACTTAAATCAATGGTCAATGATGTCTTCCTCCAGCGAAGACTTACATTTGTTTCTAGCAAGCAATCAAGCAAGGAGGAGATCTCCTTAATCCAATCAAGGATTGAGGTGTTTGAAAGCTGGGCTTCACCCTTTTTGAGAGCTGATCCTTAAGGACAGGATGTAGCCTATCCTTCAGAATTCCCAACTAAAAGCCCGAGGTGTTTTCCAGTGCCCTTCTTTCTTTGCAGGCCCTAAACTCCAGTTTTGTCACCCAACTCTGGATAACTACCGAGAAAACTCTGCTTAGTATCTCACCGTTTCTGCCACCACTTTCTGCTCAACCTCTTAGCTGCACGTTTCAAATCAGTCAATCACTCCATGGGAAAAGCTATACCAAAAGTTGGCCTCACCCCTCTGAGCTTTTCTTCCCTCCAAAATTTTGGTCTCTCAAGTCCTTGTTGTCTACCTGGCTCACTTTCCAAAGTCTTCAAACAGATTTTTAAAAAAATATTTTCCAGCTTTTCTAGTTGTTCTCAGTTAGAGTGTGGCTTAGAAAAAGCTATTCTATCACTGATAAAAACAGAAATCTCCCAAGCAGCTTGTTTTGTGATATGAAAAGATGTTCCAGGCTCATTTTATAGAGTTCCTGGCTCCATTTTTCCAAGGTACCCTAGGCTCCTTTTAGTGAGAATTATTATTTAGAGAACAGTGTCTGGCACTAGAAGTGCTTAATACTACCTAGGTTGGTTTCTGGGATATTTCAGCAGAAAGAAACTAGGACATATACTTTTAAAAAAGAAAATACACTTAAAAAAAAAAAAGAGAAAGAAAATACATCATGAGTTCATACTAACATTTGCAGCTCAAATTTAGGATCCCAGGATTCTTACCCAACTTCTCTGATTATATTTCTTTTCCACACCAAAATCTAAGGCTTCAACCCAATATAATTATCCACTTACTTTACCTTACAACACACACCTCCAGAATAACAATATCAATATTACTACCAACTATCTGATTACTAAAAACAGTTCATGACACCTTTGCAGTTCTTTGTCCTTGGGGGTATATCCCACTAGTAACATACGGTCAAATCACTATGTTTCAAACTCACTTGAAATACTCTCTATGTGCTTTGGCCTCAAACTTGATACTCATTTAGGTTCACTTATTTCATTCTGCATTTGATTTTTAAGGAATGCTTTTTTCTCTCATTTTTATTTATTGTTTTATAATAAGTTATAAATAAATTATAATAAATTATAATATATAAATATATATTTATAATATATAATTCAAATTATAAATTATAATAAATTATAAATTGTTTTATAATATGGTAAAGAATTTGTACGGTTCTAAAGACTAATCCACAAAACAAAGTACATTCAGAAGTCTAGGTTCCATCCCTGTTTCTTCTAGCCCATTCCCTCCCTCTCTTTAGTGTAACCATTTTTATTAGTTTTTGGTTTATTATTCCTTTGGTGGGTCTATGTATATACACAATGGTAGCATACAACACCACTGTTCTGCTCCTTGCTTTTTTCATTTAACAATATATGTTCGAGACAACCACATAGCATACATAGAGATAGTCCTCGTTCCTTTTTATAGCTACCTCATTTATTGTACTCCATTGTGTGGACATGCTATATTTTACTTAACCAGTCCTCTAATGATCTGAGCCCAGACTACTTTTGAATTTTGTTTTATAATTTACATTCACATAAAATTCAAATGGTCTCACCATGATGGTCAGATCAACTAACTTGCTGGTATTATGGCCTTTGTTGTCACAGCTTTAAGCAAAGAAGTTAACTATAAGAGCAAGAAACAAAATACATTAACAAAGCCCCTGCTCAAACCCCTGGTACAGGGTTCTCAACCAGAATACACATCACAATCACCCACAAAGCTTTAAAAAACACAAATGTTGGGGCCCCAACACAAACCCCTCTCAGGTGGGATCCAGCAACGCATTGGTGTCTTTAAAAGCTAAATGATTCTAACACATACTCCAAATTAAGAACAAATCTTCCATATACAATCTTGGAATTTCTAGACATTAAGGTGGCTGAAATTTTGGCACCAATACTGAAAATATTTCCATGTTCTGAAGTTTCACCTTTAGTCAGAAAATTTTTATCTAATTCCTTAAAATCAAAATACAATAGGGGCCAGTCCCGTGGCTTAGCGGTTAAGTGCGCGCGCTCCACTGCTGGCGGCCTGGGTTCGGATCCCGGGCGCACACGGACGCACAGCTTGTCCGGCCATGCTGAGGCCGCATCCCACATGCAGCAACTAGAAGGATGTGCAACTATGACATACAACTATCTACTGGGGCTTTGTGGGGGGGGGGTGAAAAAAGGAGGAGGATTGGCAATAGATGTTAGCTCAGAGCCAGTCTTCCTCAGTAAAAAGAGGAGGATTAGCACGGATGTTAGCTCAGGGCTGATCTTCCTCACAAAAAAAAAAAAAAAAAATACAATAAAAAAAGTTCATTGTGAAAATTTATTCATACTACCGGCCCTAAAATGTAACAGATGAAGCATTTGTCCTAATTATTAAAAATAATAAATCTATAACTACTATAAATGATATAACATTACAAATGAGTGCTATGTTTTAATGTTTAAGATATCCTACTGTACTCACCTATGATGATAATTAAAACTACCATAAAATAATATGGCTCCCTCATATTTTTAAAAAATAATAAATCATTGACCTTGAAAGACTCAACAAAAGTAAAAGACCATTCTTTTGCTCAAATTCTGGATTCTGTCCTTGGACCTATCCCGGATCCAGTTCTCCATGATCCCTACAGGTAATCCCATCTGCATTCACGGCTTCATGTACCATCTATATGCTGATAGCTACTCAAGCCACATTTCCAGCACAAAGCTAGACTCATGTTTCAGACTCATATTTCCTACGAGAAAAATTTAAATCATTAAATCCTCTTCTTCTTTTACTTCTTGTTTTCTTTTCACCATTTTGTCATCATCTACCCTATCTTTCAAAACTTATCAACTCTTCCTGTACCTCACCCCATTCACTCAGCCTACAAAAATCACTCTTATTTTTGTCCCTCTTCTATCCCCACTGCCAATGCCAATGCCCTAGTTCAAATGCTCCTCATCCAAGCCTGGTCTCCTGCAAAGGCTCAGCCCAACTCCCTGATCTGGCCAGTTCTCTACAGAGTCATCTGTCACCTTCCTCAAAGGCCAATATGATCATGTCAAAACCTGCTTAGAAACTTTTGCTTGCCTTAGCACTGCAACAAGGTCCATCACAATCCAACCTCAACTTACCTCTCCTGCTCATCTCTAGCCACTGCTCCCCACGCTGAGCAGCCCATATTGCAGCAATACTGAATGTCACTCTCCTCCCTCAACTCACCTGTCCGTAAATCCCCATGCATATCCTGACTTCTCTGTGTAGAATAACTTCCCTTCTTCCCTCTCTCTTGCTTCCCCACCTAATAAACTCCTAACCACTCTTTCAGATCTCAGTTCAGGGGCCGGCCCCGTGGCTTGGTGGTTAGGTGTGCGCGCTCCGCTGCCGGCGGCCCGGGTTCGGATCCTGGGTGCGCGCCGACGCACCACTCCTCCGGCCATGCTGAGGCCGCATCCGACATACAGCAACTAGAAGGATGTGCAGCTATGACAGACAACTATCTACTGGGGCTTTGGGGGAAAAATAAATAAATAAAATCTTTAAAAAAAAAAAAAAAGATGATTCCTTCATTAAAAAAAAAAAAAAAAAGATCTCAGTTCAAATGTCCTTTGGAATTCTGGGAACCATGCCCAGTGTTTTTTGCACTGAGCTGAGTGATGCCTTCTCTGTGTTCAGACTTGTGATGTGGTCTGATTATTACTCATACAGAAGAATATGTCTTTCCATTAGACTAGCATGATTTCTCATTCACTCTTTTTCCTCAGTGCCTAAAACATCATAGATGTTCATGTAATGTTTGCTGCCTGATGAATAACAATATCAATTCCAGCAAAATTTCACAACAAAATTTTCAAGCTCTTATTACTTGCAGTTTACTACAAAGAAAGTCCAGGATATGTATGTGTATCCACAACAGTCTGGAGAGATGAACACTTCAGAAGCTAAAGAACTGAAGGTAAAGCCTTTGTTCAAAGACATATGAACGCTGACTCTACTCTAACCCCTCAGATGAGGAGGTGCCTTGTGGATGCCTAGTTTGGTTCAAGGACCAGGAGAGTCCAGTAATTTATGTAAAGTATCCCTTAAACAGCCTTATAAGGATCGTTTGAATTATGTTTTTCTAAATAGAAATGAAAATTCAGAGCATAAAAGGGCAGTGCAACAGCAACAACTGACAGTCCAAAAACAACAAAACTCAACCCTACAAAGAAACCAGGAGCCAAAAAATCTGGTTCTGTCATAAGCTATACTGTGGTCTGCTCTGTGTGGTCCCCTTGTTTCTTCCAGGATTCTAGACACATACTTAGCTAATAACTAGAGATATTAAATTAATCTTATGGGGGGAGTATTTCTTTCCACTCAACTACAGTCCACCTGAAATGATAAAACAGACCCATTCTCCCAGGCCCAAAATGTTTGTGTGACCTTTGTTAGCTTCTTCCTCTATTTTATCCCCTTCATCAAACATATGACCGATTTATGATACAACTGCCATCAAAGGCTTCCTTAGATTCATCCCTTCATCTCCATTCCCACTGCTACAGTCTACCCCAAGATCAAAACAATTCACAGTAGTCTTATTGCCAAAGCCTTTGGCTATCTTCACAGCTTCCAAGACCTGCCCACAAAGTCTATTATGCACCCTACGGCCACAACACCATTCCTAAAGCACCAATGCCACCATGATACTACCCTTGCCAAGTTTTTACAATGACTCTACACAAACTACTGAATGAAGTCTACATTGCTGATCCTGACATCCTGGCTACTAAGAATATCAATTTTTGTGTGTGTGTGTGTGTGTGAGGAAGATCAGCCCTGAGCTAACATCCACGCTAATCCTCCTCTTTGTGCTGAGGAAGACCAGCTCTGAGCTAACATCTATTGCCAATCCTCCTCCTTTTTTTCCCCCAAAGCCCCAGTAGATAGTTGTATGTCATAGTCGCACATCCCTCTAGTTGCTGTATGTGGGATGTGGCCCCTGCATGGCTGGACAAGTGGCGCGCCGGCACACACCGGGGATCCAAACCCGGGCCACCAGTAGCCAAGCACGCGCACCCAACCACCAAGCCACGGGGCCGGCCCCAAGAATATCAATTCTTGATCTCACCTTGATAAGCTAGTTTCCATCACTGCCCCCCAACACTCCAGGCCCATTTTCATCTCTGCTGTGCTTTTACTCATACCACATTCCCCGTCTCTCCCTGGAAAGTCGATCCAGCTACTCACACACACTTTCCCCTCTCTAGTATATGCTCTCAATCTTTCTTGTGTATTCAATAACCTCACAGGGCCCTGAATATTAGGCAAAAATAAGCACAAAATAGGATTACATTCAACCAAAGACCAATCCTACTGGCAATCAGCTCTTTGTAACTACATCTCTTTCAAAGAGTCCATGTAAATATATAGTAATGAAAGGAAAGAAAAAGCAATGAGCAAGGATAAGAAACAAAAGCAGCTTAAGGATCCTCACATTTAACTCCAACTCCTCCTAGCTATGACACTTTTTATTTGCATACCACCGTGCACTTTTCAGAATGTTTTTATGGTTATTTAAGACTCAAAGACAGGGGCTGGCCTATTGGTGCAAAAAGTTAAGTGCGCACACTCCGCTGCGGGGGCCTGGGGTTCGCCGGTTCGGATCCCGGGCGCGCACCAACACACCACTTGGCAAGCCATGCTGTGGTGGCGTCCCATATAAAGTGGAGGAAGATGGGCATGGATGTTAGCACAGGGCCAGTCTTCTTCAGCAAAAAAAAAAAAAAGAGGAGGATTGGCAGATGTTAGCACAGGGCTGATCTTCCTCATAGGAAAAAAAAAAAAGACTCAAAGACATACACAATCTGGCTCCTACCTACAAATGGAGAAAAAAAGAACACCGGCAGGTTCTCAGATAAATTTTAGAGATGAGATCTGATGATAGTTTGGAGGCATAGAAAAGAGAATAAGTAAAGAAAACACTCAGGTTTTGTGCTGAGAAAATTGAAGATTGACTAGGCTTGGAAAAAAATCAAGGGTTCCATTTTGTAGTATTTAAAGTCCTGGGACTGAGAAGAACATCTGAATATGAGGTGTAGATACAGAAGAGGATTGAGTGCAGATACACAGAGAGTGCCCTGAGGCACTCTAATTTTTGGAGCCCAGAAGAAGGAAGAGTTTGCAAATGAGCAGTCAGTCAAACATAGGAAAAAACTAAGGGTCCCAGAAGCCCAGACCAAGTTTTCAAAAAGGAAGTATGAAATGTTATAAACTTTAATAAGATGAAAGAATTAACCACTGGATTTGGGAGGCTGTGGAAGTTGTTGCTCCTTTCGATTCGGAACGTAACAAGTTAAAGAGAATATTGGAAGCAAGGAAGTGGGAGATGGCAAAAACAGACAACAATTTCATTTTCAGGAGTTTTGTTGTAAAAAGAAACACAGAAATGAGGCAACATGAGGAGCCATGGGATCAAGGGAGAGGTTTCTTTCCCAGCGAAATAGTAATCTGCTGATAATTACTAGAATCAATAAAAGAGTTTAGCAAAGTTGCTGGACACAAGACCAACAGACAAAAAGTCAACTGCATTCCCTTAAAACAGCAGCAATTAAAAAATGAAATCTTAGAGGCGGGCCCAGTGGCACATCGGTTAAGTGCGCGCACTCCGCTTTGGTGGCCCAGAGGTTCACAGGTTCGGATCCTGGGCACGCACTGACACACCGCTTGTCAAGCCATGCTGTGGCAGCGTCTCATATAAAGTGAAGGAAGATGGGCACAGGGCCAATCTTCCTCAGCAAAAAAAAGAGGAGGACTGGCATCGGATGTTAGCTTGGGGCTGATCTTCCTCACAAAAAAAAAAAGAAATCTTAAAAGATATAGTTTACAACAGCATCAAAAATATCAAATACCTTAGAAAGGGATGTATAAGACCTCTGCATAGAAAATTATAAAACATTATTGAGACAAATTAAAGAAGATTTAAATAAATGAAGGTATACACCATGTTCTTATTTTGGAAGCCTAAGAATTATAAAGGTTGTCACTTCTCTCCAAATTGATCTATAGGTTTAGTACATCCCCAACCAAATTTTCAAGATATGTTTTTGGTCACAATGGACAAGGTGACTCTAAAATCTATACGGAAATGCCATGGACCAACAATAGCCAAAATAAACCTGAAAAAGAACAAAATGGGAAAACTATTTAATATAAAGCTACACTAATTATGACAGTGTGGTATTACTGGCATAAGGATAGACAAATAGACCAATGGAATAGAATAGAGAGTGCAGAAACAGATCAGACATATATATTTAAACACTTGATTTATAACAAAGGTAGCACTGCAGAATGGTGAAAGAAAGGTCTTATCAATAAATGGGACTGGATAAATGAACATATGTAAGGAAAATAAAACAAACCTGACTCCTACCTCACATTACATACACACACAAACATAAACATGTATTTCAGGTAGACTTTAGATTTAAATGTGAAAGACAAAACAATGTAATGTCCAGAAGATAACACAGAAGAATATTTCCATAACCTTGGGGTGGAGAAAGATTTCTGCAACAATATACAAAAAGTGTTCACTGTAAAGGAAAAAAATAATACACTTGACTACATTAAAATCAAGCAGAAAATGCAATATGCAATTTGCATCATTTTAACTGCACAGCTGGACCTGAAAAAAAGTAAGAAAGACCACTAAGGGCCAAAAATAAATAGAGGCATGAAAACCAGAGCAGTGAGCATGCTAGCCAACTCTATAGGTGCCCTATGAGAGATTGTAATTCCCTGTGATCCAGGAGCTTGTCAGCCACCTACTATGTACCAAGCACTATTCTAGAAGATTTCTTTTAAAGTCAGGAACAAGACTATTCAACAATGTCCTGTAGACCTTAAACAGCTCAATAATTAGATAAGAAAAAGAAACACGGAGTATATAGATCAGAAATAAAGAAACTGTCACAATTTATTGGCAGCATGATTATCAACATAGATAACTTAAGAGAATCCATAGAGAATCCATAGTCAACTATCAGTACTACAAGAATTTGGGAAAGTTTCCCGGAAACAAATTCAATATATAAGAAAATCAATTCTGGGTTTGCACCTCTGCCATCACCATGATGGTAAGACCTAGCTAGCCTCTGGTCCAAGGAGGAGGAGACAGTTCTGACACACCCTATTCCCACCAGGTGAGCCCAGCCAAGCTCCAGCCTACACCTAAAGAAGTAAGTTCAGGGCTGGCCCCGTGGCTTAACGGTTAAGTGCACGCGCTCCGCTGCTGGCGGCCCGGGTTCGGATGCTGGGCACGCACCGACGCACCGCTTCTCCGGCCATGCTGAGGTCACATCCCACATACAGCAACTAGAAGGATGTGCAGCTATGACATACAACTATCTGCTGGGGCTTTGGGAGAAAAATAAATAAATAAAATTATTAAAAAAAAAAAAAAAAGAAGTAAGTTCAGTAGAGATCCACCAAGTCACCCAGACAACCACAGACACTCACAAGCTAAATATTACTTAGTGTTATAATGATAATACTAATAAAAATAATAACAATAAAAAATTCCATTCCTATGTACTACAGTAATCAATTAGGTTATAGTAATAGCAACAAAATTATACATCTAGGGGTAAATCTAATAAAAGTTATGTCAGACCATTTCGAAAAAAGTTATAAGAATTTACTTAAAGACATAAAAGAGACCTAAATAAATAGAAATATAAATCATGTCAGGAATAAGCATGTCAGGATGGGAAAACTATATCATAAAGATGACAAATTTTTCCAGTTTTTGCTATTACAGTATTAAAACTCTTGTTTTAATTCTCACGTCAAACAAAAAAAAAAAAAAAGATGACAAATTTCCCTAGGCTAATCTCAATATCAGATGAAATTCCAATCAAAATCTCAATAAGGACTTTTGTTGAAATTAGAAGAGCAAAGAGCTAAAAACAACCAAGACAAATCTGAAGTTTTATATGATTAAGGTACATTTCATATCTGTACAGGGAAAAACATACTATTTTATAAATGAGACTGGGACAACTGCTTACCAAACAAAAATAATTAAATTAGGTCATTACAACAAAACTATGCATAAAATAAATTACAGGTAGATAAAAGACCAGAATGTGAAAAAGCAAAAATTTTTAAAGTTGAGAAAGAAATATAGGAAAATAGCTTTACAAGGTTAGTACAGGGAAGGAATTTTAAATATAACACAAAAAGCACAAATCATAAAGGAAAAGAGTGGTAAAACTGACAACATTAAAATCTAAAATTTCTGTTAAAAAGACATCATAAAGAAAGTGAAAGACAAGCCATAACTTATTTCTGCTGGTAATGTCAATTGGGGAAATCTCTATGGAAAGCTATTTGGCAATACCTAACAAAATTCAAAATGCATATATCCCTCTGATGAAGCGATTTTACTTCTGAGAACTATGTTAAAGACAGACCCACAAATGTGTGAAATGACATGTGTACAAGGTTATTCAACACATTATATAAATTAATAGATAGATAGATAGATCCACAGAAAATAAATATTGGTGAGAATGTGGAGAAAATGGAACCCTCATACATTGCTGGTAGGAATGTAAACCGATGAAGGTACTGTGAAAAAGTTTGGTACTCTCTCAAAAAGTAAAATATAACTACCTTATGACCCAGCAATTCCACTCTTAGGTATACACTCAAGAGACATATCCGTATGTCCACACAAAAGCTTGTTCACAAAAGTTCACAGCAGCATTATTCAAAATAGCAAAAAGGCAGAAACACCACAAATATCCATCAACTGATGAATGCATAAATAAGATGTAGTATATGCATACAACGGAATATTATTCAGCCATAAAAAGGAATGAAATACTGACACAATACAACATGGATGAATCTTGAGAACATTATGCTAAGTAAAAGTCAGTCACAAACAATCACATATTGTATGATAACATTTATATGACATGTCTGGAAGAGACAAATCCAGAGACAGAAAGTAGATTGCAGCTGTCAGGGGTTGGGAAGGAAGAGAAATGGGGAATGGCTGCTAATTGGTACAGGGTTTCTATTAGGCATAATGAAAATATTCTGGAATTAGATAGTGATGATGCTTGCACAACTTTATGAACACACTAAAAATCACTGAATTGTACACTTTAAAATGGTAAAATTGGGGGCCAGCCCCATGGTGTAGCAGTTAAGTACACGTGCTCCGCTACTGGCACCCAGGTTCGGATCCCGGGCACGCACCGACGCACCGCTTGTCAGGCCATGCTGTGGCAGCATCCCATATAAAGTGGAGGAAGATGGGCATGGATGTTAGCCCAGGGCCGGTCTCCTCAGCAAAAAGAACAGAATTGGCATGGATGTTAGCTCAAGGCTGATCTTCCTCACAAAAAAAAAATATTAATAAAATAAAATAAAATGGTGGAATTTGTGGTGTGTGATATCCAAATCAGTAGACAGAATTCATAACCCAGAAAGAAAAAATTACATGGAGGAATTAGAATGAAAATAAGAATTTAAGCAAAAAAAAAAAAGGAACAATGCGAAAAATGACTGTTAAAGAAGACCTTACACGTGTATTTTTTTTAAATGAATGAGAATGGTTATCAAACTACTATGGAACTTGGATTCCACCCAATAAATTTTAAAAAGTAATATAATGGGTTTTTTTCAGTAATTCTATTTATAATACACCAGAAATTACATTCTTTGCGACTATATAAATCTACTTTTTTTAAAATGGTGTATGTCAACTGCATGTCAATCTAAAAGTATACAAGGAAGTAAACAGAATTTTAAAATTATTTTGGAAGTGCTTCAAAAGTTTGAAGATTACTACCCTAGAGAAAAATCATACACAGATGCACAAGAAATATGTAAAGAAAGTTAATTGTAGCACTGTTGTAATAGCACAAGTTGGAAAAATCTAAACACCCATCAGCAGGAGAATGAGTAAATAAATTGGAATTCCGTAATGAATATAGATAAGAATCAACCAGAGCTACATTTATCAACACAAACAAATCTCAAAAGCATAAAAAAATGGGTTTTGGGGTGAAAAAAAAGTTACAGAATAATTACTTTATCTATACAGTTTGAAAACATGATCTTGTTTTTGGAATCAAGACATCGTGTGTGTGTATCTGTAGTAAAAGTAGAAACATGCAAGGGAAATAATAAATGTCAGCTTCACCATACTAGCTACCTCTGGGAGGAGAGTAAGGTGAAGAGGATTAGGGGAAGGGTAACAGAGACTTTGGTTGGTATCGTAATATTTTATATGTAGTAATATTTTTGTAATATTATATGTAGTAATAATATTAATATAAAGGAGATTCAGCAAAGCTAGGTTGTAGGTACACAGATGTTCACTTTATTATTCTCTCTCTTCCACAGGCTTAAAATGTTTCATATTAAAAGGAAGTTAAAGTTAGCCCAGAGACTGAACCAGCACCAAAAATATGATTGCTTTAAAGCAACCAGTTACTTGATCAGGGTTGGTCAGTGTTTCTCAACCAGTGGTCCAAATGATGTTCCAACTAAAAGGCAGTAATAGCATCTATTAAAAGAGAAGCGTGGGGCCAGCAGAGTGGCACAGTGGTTAAGTTGGTGCGCTCCGCTTCAGCAACCTGGAGTTCGCGGGTTCAGATCCCAGGTGCAGAGTTACACATCGCCCATCAAGCCATGTTGTGGTAGCATCCCATGTACAAAGAGGAAGACTGGCACAGATGTTAGCTCAGCGACAACCTTCCTCAAGCAAAAAGAGGAGGATTGGTAACAGATGTTAGCTCAGGGCCAATCTTTCTAACCAAAAAAGAGAAGCATAAGACACGGTATAGAAATACAAGTTATGGAATAGAAGGGCATAAAATAAATCTAATTCTGCAAATTTGCCTCAAGATCATCTTGCCAAACCTTCTGATCAAAATCCTTGTATAGCTTTGCAAGACGTCTCTAGAACTTCAAAAACTAATGTTAAAAGGGAAAAATTAAATGACAATTGTAGCTAGTTTGGCCTTTTCATTCAATTTTGAAAAAAACCATCCACACAGGAAATACGCTATTTGCAGAGAAATGCTTACAAATAGTTGAAAACTGCTATCATATAGAAACAAAACACACAAAAAAATTCTAAGAAATAATTTTGAAAGCACAAATGTATGAATACCAAACATTAGTACACGAAAGTTGTCTATTTCTATAACACAAAGGAGAGTCAAATTCAATCTCTATTTTAATATACATTCGATCCCAAAATTAAATGCCATTTTTTATTTGTCTATACATCATGTTTTCTCTTATATAAGTAATTTAAAATACATTAAACAACATGTACCACATGTTAAACAGGGAAAAGGTCAAATTTTTCTTTTTATATTGTGAATATCTAATAAATTGTATTTAAAATGTAAGTTATAATCTTTATTAAGAAATTACTTTTTACTCTACTTAAAATCATCTTTCAAAAATAGGATACTTTTTTAAAAGTTATTTTTTTAAATACCTGAGAGAGTCCATAGGATTATACATTTTTGTGAAAGGATTTGTGAATCAAAAAATATAGAAAACACTAATCAAGAGAGGTGACGTCTGTGTCTCTTAATAGCACCTGACAGAATCCTAGCCCTTAATGCTTATAGGCTTATTAATAAATTGGAAAATTCTTAATTAGAATGCAAAAAAGAGCAAGAGGAATTAACTGGAAAATTCATTCAACCTAATAACTGTACACTGTTAAAGTCAAATTCTAAAAAGATAAATAGGCAATTCAGCCATGACTAAAACTAACTTCTACATGTGAAAAAGAACTCTAGATGAGTAAATATGTAAATAAATAGCTAGAACTGAAGTTCACTCAAAATGTAACTTGAAAAAACAGAAAACTTAAAGAATTAAAAATTGGAAACAATAAAATAAAACCAGGGTCTCAAGTGCCAAAAAAAAAAGGCAGTTAAAGTGATATGACATCAATAAAATGAGGAAAAAGAAAAAAGCGAGACAAATACAAGAAAGCCACCCTAAGGAGAAAAATTTGAAAGTATAAGGAAGAAAGGAAAAATGGAAGAAAGTAACGAAATGAAGGATTAGATTAGTATATATTATATGGGAGTCACTTTTGCCACAATGCATTTGGGAAATCACAGAAGATGGTAAAGAGTATAAGTGGGAAACAAGTTTCATAATAAGTGCCTGATAAATTTCCAGATAGAATTATTTCAAAAAGTACGACTACAGTTTCATTTCAGTTTTAGAAATAAGATTGTGTTAAAGAGAAAAACCAGTATGATTTTTGTTTAACCACAGTACCAGGTACCTACTTCTCTATAATTCTCAAGGTAAAAATAACCTACAAATTTATTAAATCAGTTAATCATATTTAGTAAAATCTGTTTTGATCATCAACATACTCTGCTTTTCTCCTATATATTTGTCTATCCTCTATACTGTAGTAAATAAGAAGCATTTGCCCATCTTGGGAACCCTTCACAGAGGTAAAGTTTAAATGTCACATATGGGCTTTCAAACATATCGTAACTTATGCAATTATATTAAGACATTCATGTTCAATTTTTCTTTTTACTCAATAAACATATGTTTTACCTTTTCAAATAAGTAAACTCTATCTTCCAGGAATCAGCCAAAAACTTTAAATGTCTATTATGTAAGTATTTTACATCAAGTTAAGTTTTCAGCCAATATAATATAATTTCACACAATATAAACAGGTATCTTGTTGCTTCCTCTCATAATCCTATTTCCCCCATCACAAAATCAGGGGATTAATAAGTACCATTCAATGACTTAGCTCTACTAGACTGAAACAACAGAGGACAGCCCCTGCTGCAGTAATCTCAAACAGCCAGCATAATGCATTCCATGTAGTGGGTCCCTCATAACTCCTCACAATGACTGAGTGAATTCCCAATTAACTGGGGGACCGGCATCTCATTACTTAATACAATATCTTCCAGACTATTTCCAATTTTCTTCATCAACACTTACTGGGTATTCACCAAATGGCAGGTTCTAAGAATACGCAAGGAGGGCCTGCCCGGTGGCGTAGTGGTTAAGCGCGTACGCTCTGCTGCTGGTGGCCCGGGTTCGGATCCCAGGCGCGCACCGACGCACCGCTTGTCAGGCCATGCTGTGGCGGCGTCCCATATAAAGTGGAGGAAGATGGGCACAGATGTTAGCCCAGGGCCAGTTTTTCTCAGCAAAAAAAAAAAAGGAGGATTGGCATGGATGTTAGCTCAGGGCTGATGTTCCTCACAAAAAAAAAAAAAAAAAAGAATACGCAAGCATGTCACTATTCTCATCTGCCCAGACTCTGGTAACGTTACATGTGTTATCATTTCTCCTCTCCTTGTTCCCCCTTTCTCAGTCTCTGCCATCTAATGGAGCTGGATCTCACCCCCCAGCTCCAGAACAGGTACTCAACTCAAGTCTGATGAGTCAGAACCTTCCCATGATCCTAGCCACAGTGACTGCTTCAGTAAAGGACAAGGGACCAGTGAGACTCTCACCTCTCCTTATATGCTACAAGCTCCTAAGGAAGAGTCACTCTTTCCCAGTGGAGGATGCTAAGCCAGTTTGACCTGGCTTCTGGACACACCACATTAAGAGAGTCTGCCTGAGAGTGAGGCCAGTAAAGAGCAGAGCAAAGCTAAGAGATGGAGGGAAAGAGACCAATTAGTCCCCTGGATCCAGCCATGCATGAAGCCAACAATATCCCCTTGACTTTTCCGTCACATGAACCAATAAGTCTCTCCCACCTTTTTCTCTTAAGCTCGTCTGAGTTGGGTGTCTGGCACTAAAAGAACTTTGATAGAAACCATATCCAATACAATTTACGAATAGAGTGACAATTAATGAGTCCTCAAATGTGAAACTGGCTAAATAGAGCTGAGGTACAGGGTAGTGAAAACAGCCTCATCCCCAGCTGGAAGTTGGCAATCCCAGGTATGCAGTATCAAAGAAACAAGTTAAAATATTGCCTGTGGTAACTCAGAGTTCAGATCACGCACCCATCAAGATTGGAACATTGGGAGACTTGGTAGTAAAATGTCAAGAATTTAGACCATGTTATCAATTCCAAGAGGATAAGGCCCAAACTCCTCAGTGTGGAATATAAAGACTTTCTTGAGCTGGCCCTATGTCCCTCTGTATGTTAGAAATTGTTCTATATTGTATGAGACAGGAAATCCCATCCTAACTGGCTTAAGAAAAAGATAGACTGCAGTACCTCACAAAATCAAAAAGTACAGCTTCAGGCAAGGCTTGATCTAGAGATTCAGAAAGTCATCCAGTCTCCAGCTCCATTACTCTGCCATCCTCCCTCTTCTAGTAGTTGCTCTGACCTCACATGGGCTCCTATCACAACAGCAATGGTAGCTATAACAGTTCTAGGCCTCACATCCTCACCACATAAACAGAAGATGACAAAGCATTTCCTTCATAAACACCCACAGAGGAGAGAGGTCTCCAGCAAAAGCCCTGAGATTGACTCTGATTGAGTCAGTGTAGGTCACATGCCTACCTCAAAACAATCACTACAGCCGGAGACTAGAATGCCCTGATGGCTTAGCCTAAGTCAAGCACGTACCCTGAAGCTGGAGGTTGTTAGGAAGGGAAGAGGGAGGGCCATTATCACCTTTCAGTATCACACCCTTCCAATGCACCCCTCACAAATTATACTCTAACAACACTCCTCAGGTTTAGTTATCTAAGTGCTGTGGGTTAAACTGTGTCACCCAAAAAGATACACTGAAGTCTTAACCCCCAGAACCTGTGAATGTGACCTTATTCTAAAACAGGGTCTTTACAAATGTACTCAAGTTAAGAGGAGATCATACTCATACATCCAGTATGACTTTCATCTTGATAAGGAGAAACGAGACACACAGGGAGAGTATCATATGAGATTGAAGTGATAAAGGAAGAGACTGAAGTGATGCATCTACAAGACAAAGAATGCCAAGGATTGCTGGCAATTCCAGAAGCTAAGAGAAAGGCATGGAACAGATTCTCCCTTAGAGCCTTCAGAGAGAGCATGGCCCTACCAACACCTTGATTTCAGACTTCTAACCTCCGAACTGTGAGAGATTAAATTTCTGTTGTTTTAAGCCCCCCAGCTTCTGGTATTTTGTTACAACCAACCTAGGAAGCTAATACACTCAGTAAGTATGATAGTCCACGATTCTTTGCCTTTGCACAAGCTCTTTGCTCCTTCTGGAATGCCCTTCTCCCCCTGATGGTCTATTCACACTAAGCCTCTCAGATCTGCCCAAATGTTCTCTTCTCTGTGATGCCTTCCACCAGAGCCCCCAAAAGAGTTAGTCTCTCCACCACATATTAGTCCAGCACCACATATTGCCTATATTTTTATTATTAAATTCTAAGTGCCTGTGCACATAGCTGTCTTCCCTTCAGAATTATGAGCTCTTGGGGCCGGCCCCGTGGCTTAGCAGTTAGGTGCGCGCGCTCCGCTGCTGGCGGCCCAGGTTTGGATCCCCGGTGCGCACCGACACACCGCTTCTCCAGCCATGCTGAGGCCGCGTCCCACATACAGCGATTAGAAGGATGTGCAAGTATGACATACAACTATCTACTGGGGCTTTGGAGGGAAAAAAATAAATAAATAAAATCTTTTAAAAAAAAAAAAAGAATTATGAGCTCTCCAATGGGACAGCAAGGCCTGATTCTTACCCACCTTCATATCCTCAAGGCAGTGCACAGTAGCTAACACATAATAATCATTCAGAAGCTATCTATGAATCGAACACATTGATGACATCTCAAAAGAGGATAACAGGTATGATTTCAGAGAATTGGCTATTATAGATTATAGAAAACTCAAGATGGATCTTGGGGTAGAATCTACATAAGGAGAGAAGAAAGAATGTGGGGGCAGGGAGGAGGAAAAGTGCCGAATTTAGCAAATATGCAGAAAAACTACAAAGTAGAAGGATTTGGTTAGGGAAAACGTAATGTGTGTAAGGCAGTAGGAGCCTCCTGGTGAGAGTCATTTTATAGGTAATAAGAGGAGTGGAAAAAAAAAAGATTTCTGAGCAACTCATGTTTTCAGCGAAATTATATGACAAAGTGTAGACTGGACCCTGGAGGTTCAAGAGACCAGTCGGGTGCAACAGAGGCAGGTCAGCAATGAGGTGAAGGGCCAGGTGCACTAGGATGGCAGCAGGAAGAATGATAAAGAACAAATTTCTAACACTTTAGAGAAGAGAGAATAAACAGAAAGAGCAGAGGATTACTCCTAAATTTTGACCTTTGGTTATTTAAAGTAGGATTTGCTACTGAAATAAGGAAGTACAAAGGAAAAGACTATTTCTTTCAATGAGGATAAGAAATTTGGTCTTAAACATGGCTCATTATGAGATAGCAGTAAAACATCCCAATAAAGATGCCCAGCAAACAGGAAAAGATAAAACAATGAAGTTCAGGAGAAATATGAGAACAAAAGACAGGGGGCCAGCCTGCTGGCTTGGCAGTTAAGTTTGAGCGCTCCACTTCGGCGGCCTGGGGTTCCCCAGTTCAGATCCCGGGCGCAGACCTACCCACCGCTCATCAAGCCACGCTGAGGTGGCGTCCCACATGGAGCAACTACAAGGAAGTACAACTATGACATACAACTATCTACCGGTGCTTTGGGGAGAAAAAAAGGAAAAACGGGGGAAGATTGGCAACAGATGTTAGCTCAGGGCCAAGCTTCCTCAAAAAAAAAAAAAAAAAGATATGGCAGTCACATAGGTAAAGATGACTTTTTTAAGTCATAAAAAAATACACTGCAGAATTTCATTCCTTCATTCGACAAATATTTATTGAGCACTATGTCCCAGGCACTGTCCTAGGCTCTAGGAATAAAAGAGTGAGCAAAACTGATAAAATCCCTGCCCTCACAGAACTTATATTCCACTAGGGAAAAGAGGCCTCAATCTGACTCACAAACATAAATTTAGGGCTTCAGGCTAATACTGCTTAATAGTATAAGCAAAAAAATTCTTTTCACCTTTTTCTTTTTTCAAATTTTATTTTGCAGAATTTTCATTTTACTAGCCAGAAAGGTATTTATGTCCTCGGACTAGCACCAGACAGATTCAAGTGAATTAAGTTTCTTTTTATGCTAGCTTTCCTGTTTTTACAAATCTATTTTCCCTCCCTTGTTTCTCAAAGTGTTTGTTGGAATTAGGTCAGCACTTCCAAAGAACGTTCATAAAGGGCGACTGGACCCAGAAAAAATGAGAGGCCAAATGGTACAATGGAAAGCATGGGTTTGGGAATTAGACAAGGCCTGAGTTCAAGTCCCAGTCCAGTTTTTCACAAGTTGTGTGACCTTGAGAAAGTTATTCAATATCTCCAAGCTTCAGTTTACCCATAAGTGAAATGGGAATAACTTCATTCTAAGATTAAAAGGGGTAATTCCTAAAAGGCACTTGACACAACACCTGGAAAAAAAAGGAGAAATGGTGGCAGCCGCTGCTGCAACTACTACTACTATTACCACATGTGCTGGGCACAAAACAGATGCTCAGTTAATGCTTACTTTCTTTTCTTTTTCTTCTATACAAGGTAAGTCTTAACATCATAAGTATCTATAAGGCTCCAATTCACTATGTTATTCTAGTCTTTCCTCCCAAAGTTTTGTATAGCAAAAACTTAAAAGAATTAAATGCATATTAATTTCATAAATGGGCTTAATATCTTTATTCTCTAACTTGATGGGATGCATTTATCATCCAAAGAAAAATTTCGATGGTGATGTCACAAATAGGAAAAAAATGATCACTGAATTAGGAAGTCATATAAAAATGAATGAAAGTAGCACTGTTTTAGAAATCATTCACCAAAGAGTCCACAGTTATTTTTATTAAACCGACACCAATAACCTTATCCTCTATAATTAATCATTTCTACAGTATCTTTCATTTGGAAAAAAATCAAGTGATTTTCTAACTACAACCACACAATCCAAATTTTATACAACATCCTCACAGTTGTCCTGAAGATGAAAGGGCACAATGTATATGAAAATGCTTGACCAGGTCCCTGGCATACAGCATGCACTCACTGATAACTTTAGTGAAATCTAATCCTCTTATTACCCTATGTTCCTTTCAATTAATGAAAAAGATTTTATAACAGCAATTATAACACAGGATTTATGGAACTAAAAAGCTTTAAAAACACACCAACTTGATGCCATTCCAAACCAGAAAGGTATTCACTTTAATGTCTCTTAGTTTAATAAAAAAGAGGTTTGTAAGTTAAATCAAGGTACACACCACTATAATCAAAACCAACATTTCACTCTTCCCCTAAAAAATCTTTCAACTAAAAATTTAATGAAGTTTCTTTAAAAGGCAGGGGACATAGGTTCCTCTTATTTTCATTTTTTAAAATGCAAATTCCAGAAGCCCACAAAATGTAATGGAATTATGAGGACCAAAGTCTTAACTGTTGTCCCAAGGCACTGACACCAGCTCAAAGGGAGCATCCACAATAACCAGGGGAGCCCCTTCACTCATGCGTGACACGATCTGAGACAACTAGTGTCAGGACTGCCTGTTCGCCATAACAAATGGCTCTTCTCCAATCCTCTGGACTGTCCATGTGGACACTCAGATCTGCTCTCTCTCCCTGGCAATCTCCCTCATAAGTAGATGACTACAACGCTTACACTTGTCCTGTCAGGTGGATATCCTCAGAGCACCCCAATCTCAGTGTGTGCAAAAATAAACTTCTCCCAGATCTGCTCCTCCTGTGTCCCTGTGTCTGTTAATGGTATCACCATCCTCTCAATAACCCAAGACAGGATGCAGTTTTCTTTCCCTCACCATCCCTCTCTCTCTTCCCAAGAGCAAACCAGTTTCAAAGACCTATCTCTTATCTCTACAATACCATCTAGCCCCTATCCCTGCCTCCATTCCTACAGTCTATCTCAAGTTCTCATTACTGCTGTCCTGACTCATGCCAACAGTTCCAACCTAGTTGCCCATCATCTCTCACGCTTAAAGTGAGTTCACCTACTCTGAACATTAGATAGATTTATCTTGCTACGTATGTTCCTCCCCACATGGTGGGCCCCTACTGCCTACCACACCATCCCAGATCTTCACATCTTGAAGAACTCTCCTCTGACCCAACCATCCATTCACTTGATCTTGGAAGCTCCTCAAATTCAAAATGCTCTGGCCTCTCCTCCAAGGCCATTCCTGCTTTGGCTCCAATCTAAAAGCCTGTAATGTTGTGAAAACGAAATGAACTATGCCATTCCACTGCTCATGGACTAAAGGTCAAAATTCTAACCCAACCAACAGGGCTCCACATGGCCTGGCCCCTGCCTATCTCTCCAGTCTTGCCATGCTCCCCTTTGCTCTCTCTACTCGAGCCACGAGGACTTCTATCCAGCCTGCCATGATCCCTCTCATCCCCAAAACTCTGTACATGCTGGCCCCTCAGTACCCACCCCTCATGTAGGTAGTGCCATCTCACCCCACAGATCTCAACTCAAAAGTCACTTATTCAGTCACCAACCTTACCATTCCAAACTAAGTCAAGTTCTCTGTCCCCTGCTCTTCACCTCCACAGCCTTAAGCAAAATCATAATAAAGTGATTATTGGATTTCTTATTCCCAAGCTAAAATGAAAGCTCCATAAGAGCAGGACTTTGTCTATCTTGTTTACCACTGTATCTCACAACCTAACCCAGAGTAGCCCTTAAGAAGACGTGTAGATTGGGCCGGCCCCGTGGCTTAGCAGTTAAGTGTACGCGCTCCGCTACTGGCAGCCCGGGTTCAGATCCCAGGCACGCACCGACACACCGCTTCTCCGGCCATGCTGAGGCCACGTCCCACATACAGCAACTAGAAGGATGTGCAACTCTGACATACAACTATCTACTGGGGCTTTGGGGAAAAAAGAGGAGGAGGATTGGCAATAGATGTTAGCTCAGAGCCGGTCTTCCTCAGCAAAAAGAGGAGGATTAGCATGGATGTTAGCTCAGGGCTGATCTTCCTCACAAAAAAACAAAAAAGATGTGTAGATTAATGTAGTTCATAAATCAGAACACCCTAAGTAAGTTACAAGACCAGCCCCACTACATCCTGGTTGTGAAATCACTTGGCTTCTCCATAACAATAAAGAGCTCATCTCTTCAAGGTTCTCTGAGTTCCCCTGAAGATGTGACATTACATGACTCTACAATTCCACCATTCCAAACTTCTCTCTCACAACTCTCTTCTACATACCCTGGCACCAGCAATACCTTACTTTCTGGTCTCCACAATTTTGTTTGCATCCTTCCTCCCATCTGGAATTTTTTCCCCAGCTCCACATTTCCAAATCCTACTTAGCCCAAATGCTCAAACCCAATGTTACCTCCTTCACAAAGTTTTCCTTGCATCCTCCCAGCTAGTCACAACCTCTCTAACCCTGAATTCCCACAGGTTCTCCATTGCCTCCTTCAGGTCTCAGATCAAATGTCACTTCAAAGGAGCCACTTCTCCTAAAGTTATCCATGGGTTATAATTCTCTATCAGACCATCCTGTCTTATTTTCTTGACAGCATTTACCATTATCTTGTTTGTTTCCTTCACTTGTTTATTTACTTAACTACCTGTCTCCCCCACTAGAATGTAAGATCCATGACAGCAGAGACCCTGTCGGTCTTGTGCTCCATATTTCCCCCACTCCTCCTCATCTGACATCAAAAAAGTTCAGCAAATATCTGCCAAAGGCTTGAATGACTCTGTAGCCCTTATGATACGGATTATTTAAGTACATATCTTTCTCTTGCTATACTCCAAACTCCTTGTGTACTAGGCCAAAGTCTGCCTAATCTATTTGTTTGTGTGTATTACCAGAAAGCCTTGCACAACTGAAGCAAATAATAAATAACTACTAATTACCTTATGATCTCTCCAAAAGGTACTGCTCTGAACCAGGCCAACTCAGAACTCCATATTCTCCAGAAACCAGGGCAAACGGGAACCTTCTATGCCCTCTCCACAACAGACCTTGTTCCAATCTGCTGCCTCCAGTGAGCTTCAAAGGACTAGTTTCCTCACTTTCCTTCAGCCAACAACCACTGGTTCTTCTATCTCTAATATCTCACAGTCCTACCCTTTCCATTCTATCTCATCCAACAAATCACTTGCAGGGCCCTGTTTCTTCAGACCACCCCACATCTCCAATCAGGAGAACTCATCAGGCCCTAGGGAACAACAGGATGTTAAAACGAAGTGTTTAAGTAAGACTGGCTCTCTCACCTTTTCTTTTACACCTCGTTTATCCGAAAAAGGCCCAGTTTCAGAGACTAGCTTTGATACTCTTTGGGACCCTAACCTTTCTTCCCATGTAGTCTGCTGCACCCAAATCCCTTTGGGGTGCCCCCAGCCTTGCCTCGCACCTTTTTCATCTTCCAGTACAGGAAGACCCCAGGCCCCAGACGATGATCTCCCAGGAAGCAAACGGTCCTCAAACACCGTGGGGCGGCCCTCCCCTCCCCTCCCCACTTTCTGTCTGGCACCCGCCTCCGACCTGGAGCCGTCTCGGGCGCCCCTTAGCCTCAGCCTCACCCTGGGCTCGACACTCCGACACCAACCCCCACTCACCTGAAGCGGCCCCCGCAGTGCTGGCATTGCTCGCCCACCCAGCCGGCGGGGCAGATGCACTGCCCGGTGCCAGGGTTGCAGCGGCCGCCGTTGACACAGGGCCGGTCACATTCCTTGGCCTCGGCTGCGGCTGAACCCGACACCGCAGCCGCTGCCGCCGCGGCCTCGGCCGCCCAGGGCAGCAACAGCAGCGGCGGGAGCAGCAGCAGCAGCAGCAGCAGCCGCCGCCGCGGGAGGCGCAGCCCGGCCCCCTGCCCCGGCCTCCCAGCCCGGGTCGCGTCCCAGTCCCGGCACCGCCCGCCGTTCCTGCTCGCAGGCGCTGTCGTCGCCGCCGTCCTCCCCCTCAGCCTCGCCTCAGTCGCCGCCGCCGCCGCCGCCACCATCTTCCCGGGGCTGAGACGGCGGCCCGCGAACACATACACACACACCGCACGGCCGGCTCCGCTTCGCCTGGCCGTGCGGGGCGGGGCTGTGCGGACGGTGGCTCGGGCGGTCAATCCTGAGGGCTGGACCCGCGTTGCGCGGAAGGTAGGGCCGACGCTTGCGTGGGCGGAGCGCGGCGCGCAGGCGCCGTGCTCCGGCACGCGCGGCTTGCAGGCAACTCGCTGATCTTGAGTGTGGGGCTTGCTGAATCCTTCGGGCCTCGATCTCGAAGCGGCCCAGCGCTCTAGTTTTCGCCCTTCTCCAGACACGGCTGTGACGGGTTAGCAGCCCTGAAGCGCCCTCTTCCTGGGGGCTGCCTGGAAGCCGGCCGTTCTGCTAGCCAAGCGGGCCGTGTCGAGCGCTGCCCTCGCGGAGACCCCGGCGCCCGTCAGCGCTCTACCCCATCTCTTGCTGCCGAGCAGAAGGGGCCCAGGGAGCTGCGTCCTGGTGTGATGCTAGGTGCTACGGTACCGTAGAAGGAGTGCTGCGTTCGACCCTTTGCTTTCTTCTCCGGAAAATAGGGATAATGACCTAACTCGTGTGTTAAGAACCTAGCGCATAGGCTATGCTTGATAAATGCCTAATAGACTGAATGAAGACACAGCCCAGCCTCCCTTGATTCAGGCTGATCCAGTAGCAGACCAGACCCCCACCACCACCTTTAATTATGTGGAAGAAGTTTGAGGTTACCTTACTCTCCGCTATTTGCCCTCCTATCATCTCTGAAAAGAGGGCAGCATAAAATTAGGCATTGGAGCACCCTCAGCCCACACACCTCTGCCCGTAGAGCCCTTCCTGTCAGGTACCTAGTTTGTTAATTTGGTGACTCCGAATGAAACATACCTCGTAGCAGTATAACCTTATGTGATCCTCAACCCTGGAATCTGGAATGGACCTGTGACTCGATTTAACCGATAAAAGGATGTGGTGGAAGTGACCATGTGCCGGTTCCATGTCTGAGCTTAAGAACACTTGGCAACCTTGATTTTGAGCTCTTGATAATTCTGAGCGGCTGCCCCTCTTCCTCCTTGCTGTAGAGAGACCATACGCAGAGACCATATGAAAGAGAAAGGCCCATAGACTACATGGAGGAAAAGGAGGGACCCAGGTATCACCAAGAAGTGAGACCCCAGACACATGAACCTGGTGGACCCATCCCAGCTGAGGGACGTCATTGAGGGAGGAAACCATCTAGGTTGTTGCAGCCATCTGGGCTGTTCCTCATTACCTAGAACAGAGACAAGTCTTTCCTACGTTGCCTTATCCAAAATCTTAAGAAATGCTTAACTAGCTGCTGTTTTAAGCCTCTAAGTTTTATAGAGGTTTATTACTCAGCGCTAGATAACCAGTACATTGTCTGACATAAGCCTTGTGCTGTGAGGAATATTCCTAATGGCAGCCAGCTCAGAGACTGGGCAACTTGCAGTCCCTGGGAGACGAAGAAAGCCCCTCATGTACCTGTGGAGCCTCTCAGCTTTACCTCAGAGCACAGAATTCTAAGATTCTGGGACGTACTCCCTCGCACATACCCAGGTCCTGACCTTCCTCACTCTGCATCCCCTTCAAGCCTGGTGAAGCTGAACTGCACAACAGCCTCATCCCCAGATCTCCACATACACATCCCTCCTATACCTCTATGAAACCTATTGTTTGACCTAGCACTGGCATTCTGGTTTGCAGGTTATGTTTTTGCTGCAGTGTCCTACATGGGACTATGTAGGATAAAGTAGGGAAATGAAAGACATGGTACTACCCTCTGGCAAGACCTCAGTCAGATGGGGGAGGCTGTTGGCAGAGCTCCTGGTGGCCTCCATAGACAAGCCCCACAAATACAGGAAGTGGCTTTTATATCGGCTCAAGAAACAAGACCCAGCCTTGGGAAGAGATCACCAATTTAAAGGCAGAGGACTTGGACTTTCTATTGGATGAGCTGGATGCATGGCCCTTCTCCCAAATTGCTGCAATAGAGAACTAAAAGGCTTCTCCCATACATGAATAAGATATTATGAAAACAGTAATAGCATTAAAAGACAATTGGCCTTGCTAAATACCGCCATGAAGAATGACTTCAGATTAGAGGTTTTCCAACTGAAGCCATCCTTTTTGATAAAAATTTCGCAGAATTCTAGGTAACAACCTGTATTAGTTCCTGTGACTGCTATAACAAATTACCACAAACTTGGTGGCATAAAACAGCAGAAATTTATTCTCTCACAGTTCTGGAGTCCGAAATCAGAGTGTCCAAAATCAGGGTGTCAGCAGAGCTACATTCCCTCTTGAGACTCTAGGGGAGAATCCTTCCTTGCCTGTTCCAGCTTCTGATGGCTGTTGGCATTCCTTGACCTCCTTGGCTTGTGGCCACATCACTCCAATCTCTGCCTTTATCATCACATTGGCTTCTCCTCTGTGTTGTCTTCTCCTGTGTGTGTCTCTTATAAGGACATTCGTTATTGGATTTAGGGCCCCCGCCTGGATAATCCAGCATGATCTCCTCATCTCAAGATCCTTAATGAATTACATCTGCAAAGACCCTTTTTCCAACTACAGTAACATTCACAGATTCTGGGGATTAGGATGTGGACATATCTTTTGGGGAGCCACAATCTTTTTACACAGGAAGTCAACTCATTCAATTCATTCACTTATGCAACTAATATTTATTGAGTGGCTACTATACACCAGAGACAGATCTAGGCTCTGGAGAGGCAGTAGTGAAAAAGCATATGAAAACCCCTGCTGTTCCTCACACCCATTAGGATGGGTAATATCAAAAACAAACAAACAAATAAAAAAACAGGAAATAACAAATGGCAAGAATATGGAAAAATTGGAACCAATGTGCACTGTTAGTGGGAATGTAAAATGGTGTAGCCACTGTGGAAAACAGTTTGGCAGTTCCTCAAAACACTAAAAATAGAATTATCACATGATCCAGCAATACCACTTCTTTGGTATATATCCAAAATAATTGAAAGCAGAATCTTGAAGAGATATTTGTACACCTATGCTCACTGCAACATATTCATAATAGCCAAGGGGTGGAAGCAACCCAAATGTCTATCAACAGATAAACGGATAAACAAAACGTGGACAAAATGTGGTATATACAAACAATGGAATATTATTCAACCTTAAAAAGTAAGGAAATTCTGACACATGCTACAATATGGATGAACATTGAGAACATTATGCTAAGTGAAATGTCAGTCACAAAAAGAAAAATACTATATGATTCCACTTATATGAGGTAACTAAAGCAGTCAAGTTCATAGAAACAGAAAGTAGAATGGTGGTTGCCAGGGGCTGGGGAGAGGGGAAAATGGGCAGTAGTTGTTTAAGGGATATGGAGTTTCGGTTTTGCAAGATGAAAAATATCCGGAGATCTATTGTACAAAGATGTGAATGTACTTGACACTACTGAACTGTACACTTAAAAATGTAAGATGGTAAATTTTATGTTGTTTGTTTTATCACAACTAAACATTTTTTTAATTATATTAAAAAATCCCTGCCTTCCTGGAACAACTAATTAGGTATGCTTCTTTTTTTAACTCTCTGCTGAAGTATAACATACCTACAGAAAAGTGAAGAGATCATACATATACAGCTCAATGAATTTTCAAAGTAAACCCAGTTGTATACCAGGGCCCAAATCAAGAAATAGAACATTACAGGATCCCACTTCGCCCCTACCAAGTTACTACCAGTCACTACCTCCACAAGGGAACCACGCTTCTGACTTCTTGCACTATAGATCAGTTTTGCCAGTTTTTTGCTTTGTGTAAATGGAATGCTACAGTATGGACTATTTTGTGTCTGGCTTCTTTCAGTCAGTATTATGTTTGTGAGACTCATCCCTAATGTTATATATAGTAGGTCATTTATTTTCATTTCTATATTCCATGGTAAAAATATATACATACCATAATATGACAATTTACTTATCTATTCTACTGCTGATGGACATTTTGTTGGTTTCCAGTCTGAGGCTGCTATGGATAATGATTCTGTGAACAGTCTAGGAATCTGGTACAGGCCCCTTGGTGAACATACGTACACATTTCTGTTGGGTATATACCAGAGGTATGCTGTTAAATGTTTTAACAACCAGCTCGCTCGGGGGGAAGAAAGCCCTCGTGTGTAGCATTTGTTGACTTATATGGTGTAACTACGCCCACTATAACCTATTTCAAGTTACCAACATCATGTCACTAAATGCAGAATTGGGAAGAGATGCACAGAATCTGCTCTCACAAGACAGTGGGAACCAGCTCCAGCACTGTATGTATGCCTGGGAGGTCTACCGAGAAACAGATGCCAAAACAGAATTAGACATGCAAGAGACTTATTATGGGAAATGTGTGTGAAGGATAAAGAGGAAGGAAGCAGGAAAAGGCAGGGAGAGGATTCAGACTGGAATAAAAATCTGACATCTGTGAAGGAAAGGGGGAAGGAAAGATTGGTTAAGAAGAGTCTCAGACAGCAGCAAAGTTCCAAGAAAGATTTTCCAGGCCAATGGGGAGTCTTGGAGCCAAAGTTACCAGTTGGAGGAGCCCTGCATCCTGCAGGAATGGGCTTGTATTAGCACAAATGTGGTGGCAGAGCCAGAGGGGCAGCAGGTGGACTGCTAGTCAATTAAGCTTCCCACAGCAGGAGATCCAAGCAATACATTTTCACGGCCGCCACACCTGGCAGTATTCCTTCGAACCACCTCTTTGGAGATGAATGGGATAACTTCTCAATCAGTATCCTCTCTAGATGTCTTACTTTTCACAAGTTAGATGTACAACCGTGGCTTGGCTGACTTGTTTGGAAGCTGGATGGCCACTTTAGACTGAATAAGCCCCAGGTTTCTTGGGTAATTCACTAAAAAAGAGAGAGGAATTCAAGAGGAAGATACTGGATTTCCTCCTAATAAGGACAGATAAGTGTTCTAATTATTAATTAGAGAAATAGGACTTGACCATACTGTATCTCCAACTCACAATTTGTACTTTACTGATTACACAAGGAAAGAATAGAAAAATGGAGTAAGTTAGAAATAGAAGCTGGAAAAGACCTTATAATCCAAGTTATAGTTAGCTACAGAACTAAAAGTAATGTGATTTTTTAAAAAATGTCCACAAATTCTTTGATACTCCCTTTAAAAGCTGGAGTTTAGTTCACCTCCCTAGAATATACGTCAGACTTAGTGACTCACTTCTAACAATTAGAATGTGGTGGAATTATGCTATGTGACCTTTTAGGCTAGGTCATACAAAGGATAGCCTCTGTCTATCTGTCTCTCTTCCTCTCTCTCTCTCCCTCATTCTCTCTCTTCACTTGCTTTGGAGGAAGCCAGGCATCATGTCATGAGGACACTTAAGCAGCCTGTGGAGAGGCCCAGGTGGGGAGGAACTAAGAACTCTCACTAAGAGCCAGCACAAACTTGCCAGACATGTGTGTGAGCCAACTTGGAAATGGATCCTTTAGCCCCAGTCAGGGCTTCAGATGATGGCAGCCCGGGCCAACATCTTGACTGCGACCTTGTGAAAGACCCTGAGCTGGAATTGCCTAGTCAAGCTGCCCTCAAATTTCTGAACCACAGAAACTGTGAGGATAATAAGTGATTGTTGTCATTATTGTAAGCCACTAAATTTGGGGATGATTTTTCTCATGGCAATAGATTACTAATACAGGCAACAGGAGTAGGAAGTCTCCCTACATACACCCCAATACCATAATAGGAGATATTACCACTGAGACAATGTGGCAAACCCATGGAAGATATCCATTTCCTTGTTTCCTTCTTTGGCTCATAGAGAAGCCATCTCCTCTCCAAGCTGACTTCCATCAAAGCCCACTATCCTGGTGCCATCAGAAGCACCACCTCTATTTCAGTGCTTGCCCAAGGCCCTGATACAGACTGCTGCCAGTGTTGTGATCAAGGCTTCTGATGCCAACACAGAGGTCCCTATCTAATGTTGCTCTAGAGCCACTGGCACCAACTCCTACATCTGAGAAACCACTGGCAGCAATGCAGTCTTCATTACAGCAAAGTGGTTCTTGCATTCACTTGTACTGTCACTATGGCAGGAACCCCAAGGTGGGGGAGGGATGGCAGGTAACCATGTGTGCAGAGCCAGCTGACCAAAAGCCTGGCCTGTGACTAGAGGTGTGGCCCAGATTGCAGTGTTTACCAGGCTAAACAGGCTGAAGCCAGATCAGCATATCAAAAATGGCTCAGGGAACAGGGAGAGTTTAGCTATGCACCCCAGCAAGTCAGGGCCAAGGGCACTGATTATGGACAAGGTTCAAAGAGGACAGAAAGGACCATGAGCCGGAGTCCCAGGCTTGGGCAGCTTTGAAATCTGTGCTATGTGTGTGGTCTGGGGCCCCCACCCTCAAGGCCGGCTTGAAGCCATCAGGCCCCTTCTCACCTATGCATTTCAAGGGAGGCTATAGGTTTTTTTCATATGGAAAATTCCCACAGAGTTGCCAGGGCTCAGACTCTGTCCCATACTGGCAGGGAAGCTTGAACAATTTTATATTAGTTTAGGTTCCCCCAGAAGAAAGCACTGAGGCAAGGATTCAAGGTTAATGTGGGTCGCAACCCCAGGAAGCAGGTAGGGGAGTGGGGAAATGAGACATGGAAGGGAAGGGAAGTCAATACAAAATGGGTTGTCAAGCCAGTTAGTAGTGTGAGCAATTGGAGCTTAATTCCACAGAGGCAACTGGGACATGGTGTGCAACACACGCCTCAGAGGGGCAAGGGGGCTGGAGTATCTGAGGGTATTTACGTACCAACTCCAGTCAGCCATTGTTGAGGGCTGCTCGAGGAGGGGGTGTTGATTACTGTGGGGACCAACACAGAGATGCAGATGCTGGTTGATCAATCTTTTATTTGTTTATTGGTCATTTGGGTGTCCCCTTCTGTGAATTGTGCATTCATATCCATTGCCCATTTTTCTATTCTGTTGTTTATCTTTTTCTTATGAATTTGTAGGAGTTACTTATGTATTCAGCTACTAATCTTTTCTTTATTATATGTTTGGCAAATATTTTCCAGATTGATTCATCTGTTCATGGTATAATTAGTATAATTCATGGTATAATTCATCTTTATGGTATAATTTATGGTATAATTCATCTTTATGGAATAATTCAATAGATAGTTCTTATTTTTAATGTAGATGAATTTAACCATCTTTTCCTTAGAGTCTGTGCTTTTTGTGTCTTGTTTAAAAAATTCTTTCCTACCTCAAAGTAACAAAGATGATAATTTACTAGGCATTTTTGCTTTTTACAGATAGTCTTTAATCCACCTAGAAATTATTTATATGATAATGCAATATAGGAATTCAATATTTAATTTTTATCATGGCAAATAAACATACACAAAAATAGAATGATACAAAGAGCTTAACATCCAACTTCAACAATTATTAACTTATTTCAGTCGACCATTGCTATGTAACAATTTACCCTAACTTCGCAAATTAAAACAGTAATAAACATTTATTATCTCACACAGTTTCTGTGGGTCAGGATTTCAGGAGTGACTTAACTGAGTGGTTCTGGCTCAGGCTCTGTTATGAGGTGGCAGTCAAGTTGTCAACCTGTGCTACAGTCATCTGAAGCCTTAACTGGGCATAAAGGATCTGTTCCAAGGTGACTCTCACCTATGGCCAGTAAGGTGTTGGCATGAGGCATCTGTTTCTTGCCACATGGATCTCTCCATGGAGCTGTTGGAGTGTCCTCATAGCATGGTGGCTGGCTTTCCCCAGAACGAATGATCCAGAAGAGAGCAAGGTGAATTAACTTTTATGACATGGTCTTGGAAGACACACCAGATCACGTCTACCACCTTGTATTCATTAGAAACGAGTCACTAAATCCCATCCACACTCAAGGGGAGGGAAATTAGGCTCTAACTTTTGAAGAGAGGAATGGCCAAGTTAGTGAATGTTTTTAAAACCAGCACTTAACTCATGGCCAATCTTGTTTCAGCTATGCCTGCATCCACTCTTCCTTAGCAACTGGATTATTTTGAAGAAAATTCCAGACATCATATCATTTCATGTATAAGTACTTCAGTATGAATTTCTTTCTTTCTTTTTTTTTGTGAGGAAGATCAGCCCTGAGCTAACATCCGTGCTAATCCTCCTCTTTTTGCTGAGGAAGACCGGCTCTGAGCTAACATCTATTGCCAATCCTCCTCCTTTTTTTTTTTCCCCAAAGCCCCAGTAGATAGTTGTATGTCATAGTTGCACATCCTTCTTGGTTGCTGTATGTGGGACACGGCCTCAGCATGGCCAGAGAAGCGGTGCATCGGTGCGCGCCTGGGATCCGAACCCGGGCCGCCAGTAGCGGAGCGCAGGCACTTAACCGCTAAGCCACAGGGCCAGCCCCAGTATGAATTTCTAAAAGATATTCCCTGAAGAAATGTCATAACAACTATGCCATTAACAGAAAAAGTTATCAATATAACAAAAATTATACAAAAAGTTAACAATCTAACAATAATTCCTTAACATCACCAAATATCAAGTCAGCATTCAAACATCCCCAATTGCTTCTCTTTCTCCCTCCCCCTCTCTCTTTGTATCAGACACCTGTGCGCATAGCTCCAGATCCTCTCAGGCTCGTCTGTCTCTTAATTCAGCCCTTGCTGCCTAGATCATTCGGCACAGGCTCTAGCCAGCTTCACACAAGTGTAGCCTGGCACCTCTCAGGGCTTCTCTTTAATGCCGCAGTATGGGATACCACAGAAATCTGCTTGGCACCCAGGCATGCACAACCCAGAAGTGCCAGGGACTTAACATTTTTTGAGGCAACTTTGACTGATCGAGAATGAGAACCAATGGACAACTGCTTTCCCTTTCATCCCCAAATCAACCGTCCTAAGATGCAGTACATGCAGCTTCTCAGAAAGTCTATGGCATGAAGGAATCACCCTTAGTGGTCACCAACTTGATCATGCTTTACCTGCTTCCTGTTTCACTTAGTGTCCCTCAATCCTGCTCCGAGATTGCATTCCTCTATAAAGTCTCTGCACATAGCTTTTTTTTTTTTTTAAATCAAGTTATGCTTCCTGGGGGACTCAGGCTAAGACACAGTTGGTTCCAAACAAGGTCTACACTTCACATTTGATTGATCTGTCTTTTAGGTGTCTCTGATCTATAGGTTCCATGTGCTCCCACTTCTTTTCCCTTGCAGTTATTTGGTTATCGTAATAAATCATATTGTTTGTTCAGAGGAGTTTACTACATTCTAGATTTTGCTGATCTCTCTTGCTGTGGTGTTGTTTATCATAATCCTCTGATCCCTACATTTCCTAAACTGGTAGTTAGATCTGGAGGCTTGATCAGATTCAGGTTTGGTTTTTTGGCAAGAATATTTCATGGGTGGTATTATATACTTCCTGTTGCATCACATCAGGAGATTTAATGTCAGTTTGTCTCTTTTTGTGATTTTACAACTGATCAGTAAATTCAGGAGTAGTCATCCTAATCCATCCATTGTAAACTCCCACCACTCTTTTCACCTAATGATTTTAGTAGCCAAAGATAATCATGCCCTAGAACTCTACTGTCCAATACAATAGCAACTAGCCACATGTGGCTAAGTTTAATGAAAATTGCATAAAATTAAAGATTCAGTTCCTTAGTCACACTAGCCATATTTTAAGTTCTCAACAGCCACAGTGGCTACTGTACTGAACAATGCAAATATAGAATATTTCCATCATTGCAGAAAGTTATATTAGGCTAGCCTAGAACCATTATTTCATTTTAATTCTAATATTTATAATTTCCAGTATTTCACTCTGATTCTATCAACCTTTATACATATATTAGCTGTAATTGTTCTATAAATATCCTCTCATCAACTATTTAGTTACTCTGAGGTACAATTCATACAGTAAAAGCATGGTAAGTACTTATTTGCCTTTTTTTAGCAATATTCAGAATATTGAGATGATTCCCTGGCATCCTCCAAAGTTAATCAAAACATTTTGTTGTTTTTCTTATTTTGAATGTCATTATGAACTCATGAACAACGTGTTTGACATCTTTCAGTTCATTGTAGTTACTATTCTTTTTGATGCTTAAATTTTCCCATATGATAGGTTGGTTCCTACGGTAGTGTTTTAAAGTCTTTTTTTCCCCCTAATATAAGATGTTTCAGGCTCTTCTTGTACATTTTCTGCCCCAGACATGGAGTCAGACATTTCTTCAAGTAGCCCATTCCTTTAGAGAAGAATAGTATTCAGAGACCACAATCTGGGTTATAGGGGTACTCCTTCCCAGTGACTTGGTTGTTGTTTTTGATATTTTTTTAAGTATACAGAACTAGGAAATAATCTTGTTGTTTTTTTTTTTAAAGAAAATGCATCTTAAGTTCATACTGATATTCCAAATTCAAATTTAGGACTACAAAGTTTTACCTAACTTCTTTGATTTTATGTTTGTATCTCTTTTCTCGTGGGCTAAGAGTCTTGGTTCCTAATGTCATCAACACAAGTACTCATTTTCTTTGTCCTATGATACCTATAATAATTTCTGATTCAAATGTTCTCATGGTGTATTGATTGTTAAATAGCTTGAATATCACCCCTTGCCCTATGACCTGCAAATTCTGTGAATTAATTTTTCTCTGCCTGCATTTCCTCGTTTGAGGGAATTGCTATTCTCCTATCACCCATGACTTAGTGAACCTGTTGGTCAAGGAACTTGGCCTCTCCTTCTGTAGGAGTGGAAAAGAATGTCAGGCCATGGGGGAGTTAACACTACATGGGTGAACTTTGGCCAGTGCAAGATTAGACATAGGAAGAAACCAGCAAATAATCTTTCCGTTTCACCCCTCAGCGCACCATTCCAAGACATGGTGGGTTTGCATAACTTTTTAAGAAGACTCTTGTGTAACTAAGCAACCATGTATGTTTTATTGAAGCTGCGGTGAGCCCAGTAATGTACTGCCTTACATTTGCTTTCTTTCTTTCTCCTTGTCTCTAACTTTTATGCTCTGGGATTGTACCTCTCATTAAGACCCTACCATGAAACCTTTGCTTCTTGTTCTGTTCTCTAGGGAATCCAGGCAAAGACAATTTCCCAGGATCTTCTCTTTCAGAGGGGTGAAGAGCAGTGCTGGCAATTTATGTATTTAATAAGCACGCCAAATGAGTCTTATGATCAGGCAACTATAGCTGGCACTACCTTCAAGTATCCTCAGGCCTCAGATCTCGCATCAACAGGAAATGAGCTGCTAAGGCTGTGCAGAATTCAGAAAGGAATCCATGCCACAAACCCTTTAGACGCGGCCATGGAGGACAATGAACAAGGAGGATTAGCACAGAGAGCAGCCCGGAGGCAGCGAGATGGACTGAACCAAGAACATTGTCTGCTGCTGAAGCAAAGAGTGCTTGCTGCTCCTGTCTTGCAGAGAGGTAGTGTGTGCTGTGAACTGGTGACCACTTGTCGATGTTCTCTCTTTCTCCTGTTCCAAATGTGAGTTTTTATTGAGTGAAGTTCTTCTATCCCCCTTCCAAGAGTGGGTTTTTTTTTTTTTAGAGTATTATTTATGTTGTTGGACCATGGGGAGCCACATCTGGACCTAAATTAGAAGAATGCAGCTAGCTCACAACTAGGAAGGAAACCACCTCCTACCCCTCCACACCCACCCTACACACACCCTCTGGCAGCAGACAGGGCATGACTTGAGCTATTTCTGTCTGGGGAGGGGATGTTTTAGTTTGAGTGTCCTCAGAAGCATATCCTGAGACAAAGAATGGACTGCAAGTAGTTTATTTGGGAGATAAAGGAAAATGCTGGTAGGGGGAAGTGAGATAGGGAAAGTAAGGCAACCAATATAGGGTGCATTATCAAGCCAGTTACCACTGTGAGCCAGTTATAATTGGAGCTTAATCCCATGGAAAACTCTGGGAGCCAGTGTAGAATTTGCACCGCAGTGTTATTCTACTACAAGGAGTGAGGGAGCTGGAGTGTTCATACATAAGCTCCTACCAGGAAGGGAGAAACATTAATTCCTCTGCACTTCTGGTCTGCTGTGTAGGTAACAAAGTAGGGAACAATCAGAGAAAGCCCTTATGCAAAGAAGCGCACATGCTGGCAGCTGGAAGTCAGGCCCGTATGCACTAAAGTGGTGACAACAAGGGGATTTGGGCAAGGCAATGATAGCATCTGCTGCAAGAAGTGAGAGAGCTTCTTTTCAATTGTGAGCTATCTGTATTATCTTACATGGGGGCATTTTTAAAGTTGCAGGCATGTGTGTTTGAGTGCTGGCCAGTCAAAGAAGCAAAATGCAGACAATATTTGATTCTGCTTTTCAGAATCACCCTTCTCTCATTTCATATGGTTCTGGAGGAACTGTCACTCAGAAAGCCCATCTCCTCTGTCACAATGTACAGATGACCCAAGCCAGCCAATCATGTTAATTCATTGTAGTAGACACTGTCAGTGCCACAGGTAGATCTCCTTTCCTGGCCAGTGCAGTCATCCTCCAGTTCAGTTACTGCCAAAGGCTCACAGATGCACTTTCTTCAGAGAACTGCCCTCAGCAAGAAAGGGCCAATTTACCAGGGATAATATGCCCCCTGGGAGCATTCCACATCTAAAAGGAGATAGAAAAGACAGCTCCTTTGTCTCACAGGTAGCAGTGGGGGGAGACAATTCTGCAGTGCAATTTATGCTTCAGAGTCCCCCAAGAGATCAGACTGAAGCTAGACTGCAGCTGGACACTCACCTTTGCCTCGTTTCTTCCCCAGCCCTATCCTGCTTCCCTCACTCCCTTATGGGTTTTTTCAATTAATCAGGTGCAGCAGAATCCCTGTCTCAGGCTCTGCTTCTGGGATGCCTAACCTAAGATCCAGTCAGCAGGACACAATGATGGATTGGCCCAGGAGAAGACACATGGCTGTGGCATAGCTAGAGCCTTTGGAGGCATTGATATGGACTCTGGGGATAAGCAGATCTGTCTCTAAGGTCATAAGCTACATTTAAGAACATTGTAGTAAATATATGTTTATTCCCTAACATGTACTTCACTTTACTTCTGGTAATAGTACATCGATTTTGGAGGAAGGAGGAAGAAACTACTCCTTTCTCTTATTCTTGGTTCCTCTACTTTGGGCGGAGGTGACTTCTCTTTGAGTGCATAGGTGGGCATATGACTCACATTGACCAATCACATTCCTGTGGCCACAGAGATTGTTTAGTGTGGTCATGTGACCCAGACAGAGCCATTGAAATATGAGATGATTAAGAGAGAGAAAAACTCTTTTTTTCCCCTGGACTAAGAGCATCAGGATGAGGGGAACCCAGGCTGGAGGCCCATATAAAGTGGAGGAAGATGGGCGTGGATGTTAGCCCACAGCCAGTCTTCCTCAGCAAAAAAAAAAGTGGAGGATTGGCAGATGTTAGCTCAGGGCCGATCTTCCTCAAAAAAAAAAAAAACACAATCCAAAGAGGCTTATGAACCCCTATGTTCATCGCAGCATTATTTACTATAGCCAAGACGTGGAAGCAACCCAAGTGTCCCTCAACTGATGATTGGATCAAGAAGACGTGGTATATATATACAATGGAATACTACTCAGCCATAAAAAAGACAAAATTGTCCCATTTGCAACAACATGGATGGACCCGGAGGGTATTATGTTAAGTGAAATAAGCCAGACAGTGAAACACAAACACTGTATCACCTCTCTCATATGTGGAATATAAACTAACAGATGGTCAGAGAGAAGTTTGGTGGTTACCAGGGGGAAGGGAGTTGGGGGTGGGCACAAGGAGTGAAAGGGCACATTTATATGGTGACTGACAAACAATAATGTACAACTGGAATCTCACAATGTTATAAACTATTATGACGTCACTAAAAATAAATAAATAAATAAATAAAATTTTATTCAGTCATGCATCGCTTAATGACGGGAATACATTCTGAGAAATGCATGGTTAGGCAATTTCGTCATTATTCAAACATCATAGAGTGTACTTACACAAATCTAGACAGTACAGCCTACTAACACATAGGCTATATGGTGCTAATCTCAAGGGACCACCACCATATATGCAGTCTGTTGTTGAATGAAACGTCATCATGCGGCACATGACTATATTTTCATTTTAGATCTATATTCCATCTGGAATGTATTTTTATTTATGACGTGAGGTGGAAATCTAACTTAATTTTTTTCCCATATGTAAAACCCATTGTCCCAAAACTACATATTTGAATAGTCTTATCTTTTCCCCACTGGTTGGAAATGCCACATTCATTGCAAACTAAATTCTGCATTTATGTGGGTCTGTTTCTTCACTATGCATTGCTCCGTTGATCTGGTCTTCTAGTCCTGTAACAACACCAGGTTGTTTAAATAACAGTTAACTTCATTGGGAAGCCCTGCTTTTTACTTGGTCCTCAACATTTTCTAACAAACAGGCATGTTTTTGGCTGTGGCTCTCTTTGCTCCTATTCTCCATAATTCTGATTCTATCCATTTTTCTTTATTCAATAATTTTAAATTTTATTTAAAATTGTTGATTTTTACCAAAGAAATGAATGAAAATAGTTTAAAAAATAAAACAGCATCACAAAGCTCATAATGAAAAGTAGACCTTCCTTTCATGATCCCACCCAACCTGAGTGCTGAAATTATTTCTCCTGGTATTTCTATCCATATTTCTAACAAACGTGCTTATAGTGCTAATTCTTGACTTTGTAATAAATTAGCAAATTAATTAGAAAAAAGAAAGGAAGGAAGGAAAGAAGGAAGAGGCAAACAACAGGCTCACTGATCTGTTTCGTCTGTCCTGTCAGTTTCTTTTCTCTCTTTTTTTTTTTTTTTGTGAGGAAGATCAGCCCTGAGCTAACATCTGTGCTAATCCTCCTCTTTTTGCTGAGGAAGACCAGCTCTGAGATAACATCTATTGCCAATCCTCCTCCTCTTTTTTCCCCCAAAGCCCCTGTAGATGGTTGTATGTCATAGTTGCACATCCTTCTCGTTGCTGTATGTGGGTCGCAGCCTCAGCATGGCCAGAGAAGCGGTGTGTTGGTGCGCGCCCGGGATCCAAACCCGGGCCGCCAGTAGCGGAGCGCGTGCACTTAACCGCTAAGCCATGGGGTTAGCCTGTCAGTTTCTGAAAGAAGTCATTAAAATGGCTCACCATGATCATGGACATATCTATTTCTCCCTCTAGTTCTATGAATTTAGCCTTTCATATTGAGGACCATGTTATTAGGTGCCTACAAATTTAGGATTATTCTATCTTCCTGACAAACTGAACATTTTACCCTTATGAAAAGTTTCTCTTTATTTCTAGAAGTTCTGTTTGCCTTAAAGTCTGTTTTGTCTGATATGAATATAGCTACCCTAGCTTTCTTTTGATTAGTGTTTGCATGGTATGTATTTCCCATCCTTTTACATTCAACTTCTCTCAGTCTTTCCTTGTTTTCATAACCTTTATCTTTATGAAGAGTACTGGCTAGGTATTTTGTAGAATGTCTCTCAATTTGGGTTTGTCTGATGTTTTCCTATGACTAGACTGAGGTTGTGGGATTTGGGGAAGCATAGCAGAGAGGTGAAGCATCCTTTTTAACACATCATATCTGGGGGCAAATAATATCAACACAATATATTACTGATGATATTAACCATGATCACTTGGTTAAGGTGGTTTTTGTCAGATTTCTCCATTGTAAAGTTCCACATTCTATTATTTGGAAGTGGATCACCAAATCCAGCCCAAACTCAAAGGGCACAGAGAGAAGAATTAAACTGTACCTTCTGCAAAGGGGGAAGTGTGTCTACTTATATTATTTGAAATTCTTCTGTAAAGATATTAGTCCTTTCTCCCCCATTTGTTGATTTATTCAATCATTTTATTGACACAAGTATGGACTCATGTATATTTGTTTTATACTTGGAGTTAAAATTCAACACCACATTATTTATTTTGCTTCCCAATTTGTTTCAGCTTTGGCCATGACCTGCTCCAAGGTGGCTCTGGTGTCCCTTTGACATGTCCCATCCTTTTTTGTTGTTGTTGTCATGTAGATTTTGAGCACTTCCTTGATTTCTGGTACTACAAAATGCTCTGGGCTCATCTTGTGTTTTCCTTGCCCCAGCCCTAAATTCAGTTATTTCTCAAGGAGTCCTGGTTCTTTTTATTGGAGAATGGTATTAGAAACCAAGATCTGAGCACTGAGTGTGCTTATTTCTATTGGAGTGTCGCTGCTCCCAGGAGCTCTCTGCAGACAGAGTTAGGAAATAAATGTATGTATACTACCCATATACACACATTTCTTTCTTTCTTTTTATTTTGTGTGTGAGGAAGATCAGCCCTGAGCTAATATGCATGCCAATCCACCTCTTTTTGCTGAGGAAGACTAGCCCTGGGCTAACATCCACATATTTATGTCTAAAGTTTTTTTTTTTTTTAAGAGATTAAGATTTTTATTTATTTATTTTTCCCCCCAAAGCCCCAGTAGATAGTTGCATGTCATAGCTGCACATCCTTCTAGTTGCTGTATGTGGGACGTGGCCCCAGCATGGCCGGAGAAGCAGTGCGTCAGTGCGTGCCCCGGATCCGAACCCTGGCCGCCAGCAGCGGAGCGCGCGCATTTAACCGCCAAGCCACGGGGCCGGCCCCTAAAGTTATTTCTATATCTATCCATCTGTATATTATGTTAAGCTAAACAAGAGTTCATATTGATTGTCTGTATTTATATTTTTTAAATTCATTCATTGTGCTGGGTTCCTGATGGGACCTTTCCAACCAGAAATCTGTGACCTTTGATTTTGGGAAATTAGATTATCTCCTTTACAATTTCCTCCCTCCATTTTCTCATCTCATCTCTCTCTTTCTCTGAGTCTATCTCTGTCTCTCTGTGTCTGTCTTGCTGTCTCTGTCTCTCTGTCTCCCTCTGTCTGAACTCAGTTGGTGTTTCAAGGGGGTGCTGGTCTGGTGCCTATTTGCTCACACAGCTACTCCCTGCCTCCCCTTCTGTGCTTACAGGTAGCTGACCTCATAACTTAAGCTCCCTTGGCCTCTGGGAGGCACTGGCAGAATACTGGAAGGTGGGAAGAGTTTCCTCAAGTTCCTTTTTTCTGTTTGTTTAGATATCTAATTTCCATGTTAGCAACTTTCCATGTTAGGTGACCTATCGCCCTGTGTTCACATGCATGTGAACTGGAGCTTTGTGTTTGCAGGTGGAGTTTAATGATTGTGGCCTCATAATAGTGGATGGGCAAGATCCTGGAAGTTTCACTGGGGGACTCCCCCAAATGTCAATTTCTGTAGCTATTTTTCTCTGGGCTAATCAGTTTCTCTAGAGAAGGCTCCTCCTATCTTCTACCCAACGGGAGGAAGTGTATGTATGTGTGAGTGGAAGGGAGAGAATGGCTGGTGGTGGAATCTGCCTGGCTCAGAGCAGGGGATGATGCCAAGATCTCCATTCAGAATGCAGTCTTCACTCAATTTCCTGGTGTCCATGCCAACAGCCTCACCCTCAGCTGTGCCTAATCTATCTATGCCAAGAGCTTTGGGGTCCAACCTTTCCAGATGGCAATCTCTAGTTTTCTGTCCTAGTAAAGGAGGACCAAGATTTTCAACTATGTCTTCCACTTCCAATAGCCCTCACTCCTGACGTGAGAGCTATGTGATATTTCCAACCTCTGAGCCTTTCTGGGGTACTGAAGAACAAACTGGTTTTCCTCTTGTTGGTTCACCCCCATCTACTTGGCAGAACTGAGAAAACTGAAAGCAATATTAAAGCAAAATTCTGAAACCAAGAGATTATGAGCATCTATCAAAATTTTATTTAACTTGTTAAGGAGGCAATCAGCAGGTAGACAAAAAAACTGGTTTAACAGGGCTTGAAAAACAGAGATGCGTGTGTGTGTGTGTGTGTGTGTGTGTGTGTGTGTGTGTGTGTGTACACAGAGTTAGAGTTAATGAAAAGAATCCCAAAGACAATTTACTAGTTAAGATTTAAGACTGATTAACTTTCTACAGGGCAATAAAATCCTTGTATTTAACTACACAACCAGGCTATAAAACCATAGAACCTGTTGGTTTCTGAAGTTAAACTATAACTATGTAGGACCATAAAACTGTGTGTTCCTTAGATAGCTGTGGATCAGTTAGATACATTGTAGCAATTGAATTACATTCCTCAGGACAGGAGGTTCTGCTTTCATTTAAACAGTTTGAAAAGGTGTTTCCTTGAGATATCAGGAAGCAGACAACCATAATTTTGCTTTTTTCCAAGTGTGGACTCATTTTCTCTTTCTCCCCATGTCAGGTAAGAACATCTCATATATTAATGGTCTTGCCTGTCTCAGTGCCTTTTCTTTTCATCCTTGTAGGATTTGTGCTTTTGTTGTTTTTTAATCTAATTTACTGTTATTCTAGTCAGGTTTGGGGAGGAGGCAGGCATAAACACTTAAACTCAATTGCCTTTTTTAACCACACACTTCTTTCTGCTCTTTATCTTCCGAGACTTGCTTAAAATGCCTGGCCTGTTGATTTTTCAGTTTCCTGATGCTGCTATAGACCTTTACTTTCCCTCTTTCACTACTTTTCTGGATTTCACTGGGACTTTTCAGCAGGAATGACAGTGTGTATTGATGTGTTCTAGTCATCATCTTGATCTAGGCCTTTTCCTGATTACATTAATGTTTGGTTCCAATTATGAAAGAGCTCCACACCTGTGGAAATTAGTAAACGAAACCTTAACTAAACTGAAGTCAGGAAGGCCTATAGGGGGAGCTCGCATGCCCTATCACACATTGTCAATTACGCCAACCTGGAAGAGAAGGAGGCTTGCATCTTGGACAGGAGATAAAACTACTTTACTACTGAAGGAAGATTCCTCTCTCCACCTGTCATCAGCCCAGCCAATGAGAAGCTGTTGCCACCCTAAACTGTTAGTTCCCCCAATGGACTTTTGTTTAGAACAGCCCCTCCCTACTCCCCCTTTTTCTCTATAAAAGCAGCACCCCTCCTTTCTTTTCTGGACTTGCCTATGGTTTGCCATAGCATGCACATCCTGAATTGCAATTCTTTTGGCTACTCCTGCATAAACTTGTTTTGAGGATAAAATAACAGGTGAATTTGCTTTTTAAGTTGACACACCTTTGGGGATAGAAGCCAATGGCTCCCATTATTCAGAAAAACATTGCTGTAATGTTGCAAGAATTAATAGGTATCTTGTCTCCCAACATCTCCACTTCTTACTGTCCCTCTCCAGCCCTGGAAGACAGATTTACATTTGCTGGTGTTCTGGCCTTCGTTGCCTCAGAGGAGGAACCTTTTTAAGTTTTAGGTGTATTGCCTTGTGGGCATGGAGCCATTGTCAGCAAAAACCCCTCAGATGGTCCTTTAGAAGGGCTTCGCCTCAGCTTTTCAAACTTTAATGGGTACAAGTAGCAGCAGGGGGAGCCAGTTATAAATATAGAACCCCACACTCCACACTCAGAGGATGAAGAAAGTGCCTTGGAATCTACATTTTAAAGAGGCCCCATGTCAAATCTGGGGCAATGTCAGCCTCAGATGAATAATGCAGGATAGATTATAATATATTGAATAAAAAGGAATCTATCCATCTTTATTGATATTAACACAAAATATTTTAAGGGAGATAGAAAGGAAAGCTCTTCTTCATAGAAGAATGCCAACTAGTCAATGTAGAAGGAATGATAGAAATGGAAAAAAAATCATCATTTTATAAACATTCTAGTAATAATTGATTCAGACAAGAGTCATCAATGAAAGATAAAACCATTAGGATGAAAAGGGTTGGGAAAAAATATATTCAAAAAGCCTGAATGGATCACCCTAAGAATATTTTGTAATTGCAAACAGGAAAAGGTACGTTTACCGTGGAGAGATCTGGTGGTTACCATCTTGACCAAGGATTACTCTTAGCACCATTACTAATGTGACAAACTGACTGATGTGATGCAGTGAGATGGACATACTATCGCTTAATATTTCTACCGATATTCTGGACCCAGATTTATTTTTAAGCAAATCAGGTCAAATCAGGGAGGGGCCTGTGCATCATGACATCACAGCTATTTTAAACACTATAGCTTATTTAATGGACATGATCAACGCTTTGAAACCTTCAGTTCCCTCCTACCACAGCCTCCCTTACGTTCTGGAAGTGACCAGGAAAGACTCTTGTGTAGTCCCCTCAGAACCCTCCATTCTCCCTCTGGAAATGTCATCAGCCAGGCCTCTGCTGTATGAAAAGAGTGAGCATGGACTCTGCCCCATTTCTTTTGTCTTTATGAAATCTGTCCAATACCACGGTCACTCTGTGCTGAAGGTGCTGAAATATACCTTGAAACCACTTTCTTACATTATGGTCCCAAATGGATCACTTTAGACTTCCAGCATTTCATCAAGATTTTACGTGACAACCACTCAGTTTCCACTCTCAGCCTCTTTCTCCTTGGAACTAAGAAATGGGTCCATAGTGGCTTGCCAGAGGAAAGTGGCTTAGTCAGCGCTGCCTTGCCAGACTTGCTCTCTGGGTCACAGGCTTCTCATTCCAACCAGCTGCCCATCCTGGAACTCTCTCATCAGCCCACTTGACACCCTGGAGTATTATAACACAAGGAAATGTTCCACAAGAGGAAGAGGGGGAAATAAGAGATTTAGGGGGCAACAGCCTCCCTTTTCCTCACTTCTCTTTGTTCCTCCAGCAGGAGCTTCCCTTGTTTCTCTGGGATCTTGGGAGACAGGCCTTCCTGCAGACCTCCTGCTCCCCTCAGTTATCTGAACTGCACCCTCACCTTTTTGTTTACATTAATGATAGCACAATAAGCACATTTTTATCCATCTTGACTTTTTCACTTAATGATGTTTTTTGAAGATCGTTGCATATCAATACCTGTAGATATTCCTCATTCATCCTTTTTTCTTGTTTTTTTTTTTTGGTGAGGAAGATTGTCCCCGAGCTAACATCTGTGCCAGTCTTCCTCTATTTTGTATATGGGACGCTGCCACAGCATGGCTTGATGAATGGTGTGTAGGTCCATGCCTGGGATCCAAACCCATGGACCCGGGCCACCAAAGCAGAGGACGCGAACCTAACCGCTATGCCATCGGGCCAGCCCCTCATTCATCTTTTTGACTATGTAGTATTTTATTGTAGGCATGTAACATTATTTATTTAGACTGTCTCCTATTGATGGACATTTAGATTGTTTTCAATTTTATTGGTATTACAAACAACGTAGCAATTGGTATTACAATGAAACTCTTGATTCAGTGAGGATTACATTTGGCTGAAGGTAAAAGAAAATTCAACTTAATAGAGCTTAATCAAATAGGAAGTATTTTTCTCTCATAGCAAGAAGTCCAGTGGAAGGAATTCCAGGACAGGGAAACTTGCTCAATATCATCTTCAGGGAGCCAGGCTCCTTCTACCCTCGCTGCCTCCCTTAGTGCGTGGCTTTTATCCTCATACTCACAAGATGGCTGCTGCTCTTCCAGGCATTGCTTCTGTATTTCAGGCCAGAAAAAAGGCAAAGAGTAGAGGGAAAAGAGCCAAAAGGCATGTCCATGGGTTCTATCCTTCTCAAAGAACTTTCATTGAAGTCCAAACAATGACTTTTGCTTATATTTCATTGCCCAGACCTGGGCCATGTGGCTACTCTGACTGCACGATGATAGGTTTTAATTGGGCATATTGTCACCATGAACAAGATCAAGTTTCCTTTATAAGGAAGAAAAGGCAAATGGATATTGGTGGACAGTTAGCAGTATCTGCTGCATAGTTTAACATAGGTAAGTTCACACATGTGAAAAAATCTGTGAGATAAATTCCCAGAAGTGGAAATGTCTGGGTCAAAAGATATGTCCAGTGTGTATATTTGTCATTTTTTAGATGTTGTCAAATTGCCCTTCATAGAAGTTGTACCAATTTTCACATTATCAGCAAATATAAAAGTGTCTACTGTTTTAACTTCACTAATCTTAGCGAAAACTAAATTTTAATTTGCATTTCTCTTATTAGGAAGGATGTTGAACATGTTTTCTGTGTATAGTCTTTTCATATTCTGTGTCTTTGACTTTTATACATATTTTATACTTTCCAATTTTATACTTTTCTTTTTATATTTTATACTTTTTTATTTTTATACTTCAGATTTTTAAAAATTTAAATTACTGGCGATAATGAGTGTTTGGTATTTTGGTGGGAATGCTTCTTGTGTTTCACCATTAAGTACACTGCTGGTTTTTGTTTTTAGATAAAGACTATTAGTCGTATTAAGATGAATCAATTTATATCTGCTTCATTAAGAATTTTATTAGAAATTGATGTTAAATTTCATCAAATGCCTTTTCAACATCTATGGACATGATCAGATTTTTTTTTCCTTTGTATTGTTAATGTGGTGAATTATATTAATAAATTTCCTAGTATTTAATCATCTTTATATATTATAAATTTGCCTGTAGTGTGTCATTCTTTGGTTTATGGCTGACTTTTTTAAGCAATACTTTCTTATTGTGATAAAATATACATAACATAAAATTTATCAGTTTTGAGTGTGTAGCTCAGTGGCATTAAGTACATTCACATTGTTGTGCAACTATTACCACCATCCATCTCCAGAACATTTTCATCTTCCCCAACTGAAACTCTGTACCTATTAAACAATAATTCTCCTTCCTCTCCTCTCCCCAGCCCCTGGCAACCACCATTCTAGTTTCAACCTCTATGAATTTGACTACTCTAGGTACCTCATAGAAGTGGAATCATACATCGTTTGTCCTTTGTGACTGGCTTATTTCACTTAGCATAATGTCTTCAAGATTCATCCATGTTGTAGCACGTGTCAGAATTTCCTCCCTTTTTAAGGCTGAATAATATTCCATTGTGTGTAGAAGGACATTTATGTGCAGCTCAAAGTATCCATGTCATAGATTAGATTCTCTGAAATTGGATGCTGAGATGGAGTTTGGTGTGTGAAGCATTTATTATGGAAAAGAAGAGGCAGAAGCCAGACTGGGCCCAGGAAGAAGTCAAATGGTGATGCAGGCCCAGTGAAGCCTCAACCAACCCAGCAGGGAGTTTTTGAGTGAGTATTGCCCATTAGAGTGTCGCACATTGGACCAAAATAGCGAGGCCTTTACACCTCCACCTGACCTGGTTATTGCATGTAGGCTGCCTTGGGAAGGGTGTGATCTTGAAGAGGCGGCTCTCTGCATCTGAGGCAGACCCTGAAGGAGCTGACAGCTGGAGGCTGCCTGCTAACCACGTTCTCTGCAGCTGGGCAGCAAGTCTTTCCTTGAAGGGCATCTGGGCAGCACATCATGTATACCACAATTCATCCATCCTACTAGGGTGGTGAGGATTTGATTTATTGCAGGAAATAAGCAAAGAGGAATTTTTTTTAGCTTCGGACACGCACAATAGAGTTTTGCTGCAAATCAATAGGCTCCAAAGCGAAGCGTTACCAAGATGTAAATAATTTTCTAAATTCCTTTAGCTCCCATTTGACATATCAAGAGCTTCAGATTGGAGCATTTCTTCCATGGTGTGCTGTCAAAACGTAGGCCTTGGACTCAGAGTACTATGGAGAAGAAAAGGAGGGAGAGGCAGGATATGGGAAGTGTGAGACCCAGTCTCCCTGTTCTAGACTTGAGCCTGGAGAAAGAGGGACAGTTTGAGAATTCAGCTAGGCTTCAAGGAGGAATCACTCCATTGCATAGTTGGGATTCTGGGAGGAGGCCATCATGTAGAAGAGCGATGCTTGAACCTGCTTGAACCTGGTGAAGAGCAATGTGCAGAGTGGCCAAGCAGGGATATAGCTTTCCTTGGGCTCTTGTCATGATTCCCATGATCCCTGGGTGGAGTGAAGGCTAGCTGAGAGCCAGTGAGCCATCCTGGGACAGCAGGGGCTGCTGGGTGGACTGACCACCACAGACAGGGACAGAGGAGACAGAACAGGGGCTAATAGGGGCTAATAGGTGTCCAAAGGGCAAGCAAAAGCCAATGAGAGGCTAAGCCACCAGACCCAACTCAAACTGAGAAAGAGAATGGATCTCATCAGGTGTGGATGTCACTAGGTAGGAGGTAGATGCATAAGTCCACCTCACCTTGGTCATCTAGATGTCCTCTTTGAAAATGAGATGGGTGCAAAAACCTAAGAATCTGAGCATTTATTCCCAAAAGACTCTTTTAGTCATACTTCTACTGTGGAACAAATAATCCCCCAAACACAGTGAACTTTTAACAACAAGCTTTTTCCTTACTCATGGGTGTGAGGTTCAGTTGCAGCTCTGCTGGCTTCACCTGGGATCATTTGGACTTGGATCCAGGCCATGAGTAGGATTCAAGTCTATTCCACAGTTCTCCTCATTCTGGGACTAGTGGCTACTATGACGTGCTCTTCTCATGACAGAGGACAGGACTGCAAAAGACCCAGCCAAACCACACTCACATTTAAAACCTCTGCTCATATCACATCCACTAACATTCCATTGGCCAACGTAAGTCTCACAGCCAAGTCCAAAGTCAATGGGGCAGGACTGAATAACGTATATCAGGAAGGGAGTGACAAATTGGGAACAATAATCCAATCTACTGCATGGACTAGGCATTACCTAAAAAGACCATACAAATTATTATATTAGACTAAGATTGCTAGAGAGGACAGAAATTTCATTTTTTTCCTGTACCCAGTAGATAGGCACTTGTCGTGGGTCAAGTTCCCTAGAAGCAGAGCCTCAGATGGGGATGCTTCTGTACATAATTTACTGAGAAAGTGCTTTCAGGGGAAACATGTCAGGAGGTGAGACAAGGATAGGAAAGGGGAAGGAAGAGATCAGGAATGAAAAATGTGTATCAGAGAGGGAGTGAAGAATGTGGTCTCAGCTGGAGTCCAGTCTCAGCCTGATTCCATAGGGGAGCTCTGGAGGGGGAATTGTACTACAGAGGTATTCCTCTTGAGGCAAGAACTAGGCTTTTTCACCCCTATGTCAGTAAATCATTGGTTGTCTCTCTGTCCCCTGGGATGAGTATAACTTCCCAGGCATTTCTTTGTGAGATGCCAGCTGTAGGCCAGAGGCAATTCCCTAAAGAAAGGAGGGGCTGTGATCTGAGATCTACAAAATCTCACAACAGCTGGGGATTGGGTACAGTAGCTGGGTTAAAGGGATCTGGAAGGGGCACTGACAGCATCTAATACATGGATCATGAAAGACCATCTCAAAATAAAATTATTATATTTTCTTTACATATCCATAGCAAATACTGCTATTTCTTTCCTAATATCCATTCTCCCCTGCTTCCTTTACAAACAACAACAACAAAAAACCCAAGATAATTTAGCTGATCTAGAATAAAAATTACATTTCTCAGACTCTCTTCTAACTAGGCATGGCCATATAACTAGGTTCTGGACACCAGATGAAGTCAGATTATTATATGGAAGCTTCCAGGAAGCTTCCTTAAGAGACAGCTGGTATCACCCTTTGCTCCTTCTTCTTTGTCCTTTCCTCCATTCTGCCAGCCTGAACGCATATGTGATGAATGGAGCAGGAACAGACATCTAGCACTGTGAGGTGACCTAGGGAACGAAGGCCAGCACGGGCACAGGTTAGAAGGGGCCCTGGTTCCTGAGATCACTGTGACCCACAGCCACCACACCTTCAACATAGAGAGGTATAATCTTCTACCCAGGTCAAACTACTGTTAATTGACCTTCACAGGGTCAAACTTATTCACAGGGTAGTGTAATCCTAATCAATCCAACATTCAAGCCAGATTGAAAATGAATTTGAGAATCTGCTACATATATTTTGCCAAAGCGCCCTCCAGCAAGATCATGCCCATTTATACTCCATTCAGCAGATATCAGAGTGTTCATTTCTCCATATTGGTTATTATTTTTTTAGGATGGATTAGTTTAAAAAGCAAAAAGTGGGGCTGGCCCCTGGCCTAGTGGTTAAGTTTGGCGTGCTCCGCTTCAGTAGCCTGAGTTCCCAGGTTCGGATCCCAGGCGCAGACATACACCACTTGTCAGCCATGCTGTGGCAGCAACCCACATACAAAATAGAGAAAGATTGGCACAGGTGTTAGCTCAGGATAAATCTTCTCCAGGCAAAAAAAAAAAAAAAAAAAAAGCAAAAAACCATTTTATTGTCATTTCAATTTTCCTTTTCCACATTTCTGGCCAGGTTGGACATATTTTCTTTTTTTTTTTGGCCATTTGTATTTCTTTCTTTGTAAATTGCCTGTTTGTATCATTTGTCCATTTTCTATGGGGTATACTTTCATAGGGATTTAAGGGTGCTGCAATGTACATAGTATCATTTCAGGTATATTTATTTTAATTTACATTAATGGCGTTGTGATGGTTAATTTTATGTGTCAATTTGACTGGGTCACACGATGCCCAGATATTTGGTTAAATGATATTTCTAGGTGTGTCTGTGAGGGTGTTTCTGGATGAGATCAGCATTCAAATCAATAGACTAAGTAAAGCAAATTGCCCTCCCCAATGTGGGTAAGCATCATCCAATCTGGGGGCCTGAAGAGAACAAAAAGGTGGAAGAAGAGAGAATTCACTCTCTCTGCCTGACTGCCCTGAACTAAGACTTAAGTTTTCTCCTGCTCTTGGACTGGAATTTTTATACCATCAGCACTCTGGTTCTCAGGCCTTCTGACTCAGACTGGAACTATACCACTCTCTTTCATGGGTCTCCAGCTTGCAGACAGCAAATCGTGGGACCTCTCTGCCTCCTTATTGTGTGAGCAAATTCCTTATAATAATTCAGGTAAACTGGTTTGGTTTCTCTGGAAAACCTTGATCAATACAGGTGTCATATTGCAAATATTCTTTTGTAGCTCATTGAACTCTGTGTTTCTGAGATTTATCCATATACATTTGATTGTCATATAATATTGAATGAATATTGCAAATTTGATTCATATTTCACATTTAATCTCCTATTGATAGATATTAAATCCCCCCTCCCAAATTTTACTATTACAAACAATATGACATAAACATCTTTTACTTCGCATGTTCCCATATGAAAGAGTTTCTTTAGAAGTGGAATTGCTGGATTGTAGGGACATATAAGCATCTTCTGCTTTACTAGATTTTACTAAATTGTTGTCCAAAGTGGTTATATCAATTTATACTACCACCAGAAGTGTATGAGGGTTCCCATTTTTCCATATTCTGGCAACACTAAATAATGTCAAGCTTTAAAATTTTTTTTCCCAAATTAATGGGTGTGATGGTATCTCATTATTTTAATTTTCTATTCTCTTATTACTAATGATGTTGAGCATATTTACATATGTTTCCTCAGTTTCTTCATCTTTGAATTGCCAATTCTAATTCTTTGTGCATTTTTATATTGGATCATTTGTCATTTTTATTGCTTTATAGGATTCTTTGATATATTCTGCCAGTAATGTTCATTGCAAATATCTTCTCCCAGTGTGTGGCTTGCCTATATGAAAAATAGTTTTATTGAGAAACAATTCACATACCATAAAATTCACCCATTTAAAGTGTACAAATCATTGGGTTTTAGTCAGAGTTGTGCAACCATCACCACAATCTAATTTTAGAGCATGTTTATTATCCCCGAAAGAAATCCTGAATTTATTAGCAGTCGCTCTTGATCCCCCTCTCCTCCAAGCCCCTGGAAACTACTAATCTACTTTCTGTCTCTATAGATTTGCTTATTTTGGATCTTTCATAAAAATGGAATCATACAATATGCAGTCTTCTGCAACTAGCTTCTTTCACTTAGCAGAATGCTTTCAAGTTCCATCCAGGCTATTGTATGGATGGTTAACTTGGTTATACTAGGCGTTATTGTACGTATGTTTTGAATTTTGATTTAGTCAAATAGATCAGTCTTTTTTTTTAGATTTCTGATTTTTCTATCTTTTAAGAAATCCTTCCCTTTCCCTGAGTTATAAGGGTATTCTCCAAAAATTTCAAGTTTTTGTTTTTCATATTTAAATTAGCTGCAGTTTATTTTGTATATCATATCACATAGAGATTTAATTCTTTTCCCCATGGGTAGTCAATGTTCAGCACTACTTGTTGACCAGTCCTCCAATTTCCCCACTGTTTTGTAATGCCTCATTTATTATAAAACAAAGTCTCATATATGTTTAGGTCTGTTTATCTCTCCCTGTGCCATTATGGTGGCTTTATAGTAAATCTTAATTACTAATACCTTTATAATAGATCCTGCTATTTGGTAGGGCAAGTTCCCTCTCCTTCTTCTTTTCCACAATTGACTTTGCTGTTAATGACCATAGGGATCAGTTTTTTAAGTTCCATTCAAAATATCCTGTTAGGATTTTGTTGGAAATTAAATTTAATTCATTGAGTAATTTGGGAAGAATTTTAATGGGCATTTGAATAAACATGGGATATGTTGCTTCTTATTTCATCTGTTTTACTTTGTAGTCTTCCCTCTCCCCCTGCACAGAAGTAAACCCTGAGGTAAGAATTTGAGTGCAAGTACCTTATTTGGGAGGTAATCCCAGGAAAAACCAGCAGGAGAGTGGGGAAGAGAGCCAGGGAAGGGAAAGCAGCTAATAAAGTGCACGTTCTCAAGGAAGTTATCACTGTGAGCAAATGGAGCTTAATCCTGGGGAACCCTAAGAAATGCTGTGGGACGTGTGCCTCAGAGTCATCCCACCTGAAGGGTGAGAAACTGGGGTATTTATACAACAACTCCCTTCAGTCATTGATTGAGAGTTTCCAGCGGGCGTTAATTCCCCAGCCCTTCCAGCCTGCTGACATGGAAGGTGGGCCGGCATGCCAAGGAGCACCAACAGTGTCTGCTAAACCACGAAAGGGTCTTTTGAAAACTCAGATATAAGCACATCTCTCTCCTGCCTAAAGTCTTTTATTGTAAAGAAATCCAAAATTGTTGGCATGGCCTACATGTTTCTCCATACCAGCTACCAACTTCTTTCCTGCCTCACCCTGCTGTCTCCTTTCCCGGGAAGTTTAATCTCTAGCCACATTGAACCACTGACCTTCTGTTCCCTCAGAAGCAGCTGGATTCTGTCAAACCCTCACTTCTTTGTATTTGTTCTTTTCTCTGCCTCTAATGCCTCTCCCGTATTCTCTCCCTTCAAAAAAGCAGAGTGTTTGGGAACATGGGCATTGGAGAAAGATAGAGCTAGAATCAAAACTCAGGTCTAATGTAGCCAGTGTTTGCTTTGCTTAGTGGGAAATACAAGATGATAGGATGTAGAGAAGGGAGTGGACAGTTGGGCAGGCCTGAAGGTGTTTGAGAGAAGACAATGAAACTCCGGGTAAAAATAAAAGAGGTAAAAGGAGGGCTGAGGAGATTTGTTATCTGAGCTGTGATGTTTCTCTTTATTGTTTCTCCATGGAAATTGTGAAAAAATTTAAATTGTCAAAAAAAACCCAACCCTGCTCTGATACTTACTTGTGCAAGACACTTAACTTTTCTCAGTTTCCTTATTTGGATAATGGAAAGTACCTAATTTTTACCTTATAGAACTATTGTGAGGATATATTAGTTATGTATTGCTGCATAACAGGTGACCCCCAAACATAGTGACTTGTAACCACAAAAAAATTTATTATCTTAAGCAGTCTCTGTGGATCAGGAATTCAGGCGCAGTTTAGCTGACTGGTTTTAGCACAGGGTCTCGCAATAAGGCTGCAGTCAAGATGTCAGCTGGGGCTGTAGTCATCTGAAGGTTTGACTGGAGCTGAAGAATCTGCTTCCAAGATGACACAGTCACATACTGGCAAGTTGGTGCTGGGTTTTGGTAGAAGGCCTCAGTTTCTCACGATGTAGGTCTCTTAATAGAGCTGCTTCAGTGTCCTCAGAATGGCAACTGCCTTTCTCTAGAGCAGGTGAGCTAAGGAAGAAGCTACCTGTGTGTCTTATAACCAAGCTTTGGAAGTCACACATTGTGACTTCCCCCATACTCTACTGGTCATTGGCCAGAAATGATTCTGTGTGGGAAGACACTACATAAAGGCATGAATATAGGAGGTGAGGATCATTGGGGGCCATCTTGGAGGTTGGCTACAACAAAGGATTTTATGAAAGGTGCTTAGAACACAGTGTGGTTTTTTTCTTTTTTTGCTGAGGAAGATTCACCCTGAGCTAACATCTGTTGCCAATCTTCCTCTTTTTTGCTTGAGAAATATTAGCCCTGAGCTAACATCTGTGCCAATCTTCCTCCATTTTGTATGTGAGTCGCCGCCACAGCATGGCCACCACCAAGCAGTATAGGTCCGCATCCAGGAACCAAACCCAGGCCACCGAAGCAGAGTGCACCAAACATAACCACTAGGCAACAGGGCCAGCCCCTACAGTGTGTTTTTAAATAATATCTGTATCATTCATCTTCTGGACCCCCTGCACAAACATACAGAGAAACTTCTATAGAGGAGCCTTCCAGACCACCATAGGCAGTTATGAAATAGTCTCGCCAAAAGAATCAAAATTGAATCTGTTCAAGCTTTTATTATTTTGCATCTTCAAGTTGTGATTTGAGGCATTGAGGGGAGGGGAATCATTACTTTAGGTAAGGTCTCTTAGCTGGTCCAGGCCTTCCCCCTTCTCCCTGTTCCTACACCCCCAAACACAATAGACAGCCACATTCACCTCTTAAATAAGCGAAAAAAAAAAATTAGACTGCGTGAAAATTAAAACAGTCTGCTCTATAAAAGACACCCTTAAGAAAATGAAAATGCAGCCCCCAGACTGAGAGAAAATGTTCCCACTGCATACCCAAGAGAATGACTAAAGTTCAAGATTGACACTACCATGTGTTGCTGAGGATATGGAGCAACTGGAATTCTCATAGTGCTGGTGGGAGTGTAAAATGGCACAACCACTTTGGAAAACTGTTTGATGGGTTCCTATAAAGATAAATATACATGTACCATATGACCTAGCAATTCCATGCTTAAGTATTTACCCAAGAAAAATTAAAACATATGGTCATGCAAAGACATATATGTTTATAGGAGTTTATACATAGCCCCAAACTAGAAACAACTCAAATGTCCATCAACCAGCAAATGGATAAACATATTATGTTATGTCCAAACTAAGGAATACTACTCATCAGTAGAAAGGAATAAACCACTGATATGTATAACAAAGTGAATGAATCTCAAAATCATTATGCTGATTCCATTTACATAAATTTCAAGAACAAACAAAACTAAGGAACTTTCTATAGTCATGGAAATGTTCTGTATCCTGATTGAGGGGGGCAATGATTCTGCAACTGTATACATTTGTCAAAACTCATTGAACTGTACATTTTAGTATCCATTTTATTGTAAGGAAATTATACCTCCATGAAAGAAGATTATTGAGGAAAAAAATTTTTTAAGGCCCTTGTTAAGTGGATTACCTATAGTATCTCAGACCATCCGTGATTAGGGTTGCCAGATTTAGCAAACGAAAAACAGGGGGCCCAGTTAAATTGGAATTATATCTAATTGCTTATGCATATGTACAGTAATATAAAAAAATACTGCATGACATGGGACATATACTAAAAAAGTCTTTATAGGAAATAAATTATAAGTATCTAAATTATATATTTCTTTTTTAAAATTATATTTTTCTGACCATTTGGTTCTCTTTAATAGTTCCTCATTTTGTGCAATTTGCTTATAAAATTCCGTGCAGATATAATCTATGTTCATTTTCTCTGTATCATAGCTTCTACAGTGGTCACATATAACTTATTTAGTTTTTTTGTCTGTGGAACATTCATTAATAAGAAAACATGCTCAAAATTTGCATCATGAACCAGTAGTATACTGAACATGTACTAGGATAAGTTAACAACCCTGACAATTGCTCTTCAAATTTGGTTTGTTGAAGCAAATACCATCTTTCATGGCATGACTTGCTTTTCCATTTTTCAGTATTACATTGCATCTCTTGGTCAATAATTTTACACGATGTTGTCCACTGACAAAAAAGAGTATTGGCATCAATTTTTATTCCTTTCATCTTCAACACTACATGTGATGATTCTATTTGTTCCTACGCTGGAAGAATATTACTAATATCCATGTAAAAGAATCAAATTCTTCATGAGATGAAATCCATTTAAAAAGGAGTCATGACAAGTGCTGTAATAATTGTCCACTTCAAGTCAGACTTTCTTTTCCTGTTCATAAGTAATGTTGTTCCTTTTAAGAACAGCCTTGATACTTAAAGAGATAAATTTTTCTTCATCCATCATTCCTTTAACACATTCAACTATTCCCGTCAGCAACAGAGTGTTTCAGTAACACTGTTTTCTCTTCTTTCAGTTTGCATAATCCTATTGCTAAAGAAATATTGTAAACCATGAACAAGAAATAAGTAAGTTTTCCTTAATGGATTATTTTTAAAGTCAATACGGATTTGGGGGGCCTTTTCTCTAGAATTAAAGTATGATTTCAGTGCTTCAAATAAACTGAGATACTCTGAAATCCATTTGTTAAAGAGGTGGAACAGGTTTTTGAATGCAAGAGAAATGAAGAATACTGAATGCCAACAAAACCACAAAAATCCCTTAATTTTTCAGTTTGAACAGTATAAATGCTGGCGTTAAGAGAACGATTTCATGACAATTACATCAAAGTCAATAGGAAGGACATCAGATGCTGTTTGAACAGTGTTATGCAGAATATGAGCAGAACAGCCAACAGCTTCCAGAGAATCATTCATGCTTTACTTCAACTTTGAACAAACCTCTGCACCTTTACGCAAACACCTACCAACGTTTGTATTTCTATTATCTCCATCAAAAGCAGTGCAATTTTCCTCATTGTCTCTGCAAAATCTTGCTTTTGTTTCTGAAGTCTCATCTGGAAGGGATTTTACTCAAACTAGCCTTACAAGCGAGCCTTTTCACAAGAAGAGTATTGCACAAGCAAAGGGAAAAATTTTCTGCATTGTCACTATTTGCATCCATGATGATGCCATAAAAAGATGAGGCATTTAGAGCTTTGATAATTACTGCAACAGTAAACGGAGTTGTTACATTTTTAATTATTGCAGTAGATTTTGTCCTGACATTTGAAATTTTGCTTGCAATTTTGGAATTAGAAAATACTTCTGGTAGCAGTACATTCAAAAAGTAATTTGAGCTGAAAGACTGATGACAACATACAGTGTGGGAGGCCATTACAACTTCTGCTGTGATGATTTTATGTTATTTATCTAAATTTCTCTTAATCAAAAATTTGTTATTTTATCACTTTCTTTGATACAATTTGAAGAAATCACACACCTTTTATGTCTAGCTGTTAGTATATGCTGGCTTATATCTGACTTTCCACCATTTTCAATATTCAATGAACACTTGCATACTGCATAAAACGTTTCAAGAGGACTTTTCCACCATTTAATACGTCTCCATTGTTCAGAAAATTCATCACAAAATTCACACTTGCATTTTGGCGTTGAAAATATACACAAATAAAAAAGAGGTAACATAATTGACTTTGAAAAAGGGTGTCAAGACAATTTAATGGGAAAAGAATAGTCTGTTCAAGAAATGGTGCTGAGACAACTGGATGGCCACATGTAAGAGAATGAAGTTGGACCCCTACCTCACACCAAATAACAAAAACTAACTCAAAAATGGATCAAACACCTAAATGTAAGAGCCCAAACTATTAAACTCTTAGAAGAAAATGTAGGGGTAAATCCTCGTGACCTTTGATTAAGCAATGGTTTCTTAGATATGACACCAAAAGCACAAGCAACAAAAGAAAAATGATAAATTAGATATCATCAAAATTAAAAATTTTGTGCTTCAAAGGACACTATTAGGAATGTGAAAAGATAAATCACAGAATGGGAGAAAATTATTGCAAATCATAATCTGATAAGGGACTTGTATCTAGAATATACAAAGAATTATTATAACTTAATAAAAATACAATGCAATAAAAAATGGGCAAAAGATCTGAACAGATATTTCTCCCAAAAGATATACAAATGGCTAATAAGTACATGAAAAGATGCTCAACGTTTTAGCTATCAGAGAAATGCACACCAAAACTACAATGCAATACCACTTCACAGCCACTAGGATGGCTATAATCAAAAAGACGGATAATAAGTGTTAGCGAGGATGTGGAGAAATTGGACCTTCCATACGTTGCGGGTGGGAATTTAAATAGGGCAGCTGCTTTGAAAACAATTTGGGAGTTCCTCAAAAGGATAAAAATAGAGTTATCGTATGACCCAGCAATTTCACTCCTAGGTTACATATCCAAGAGAATAGAAAACATGTCCACACAAAAACTTATACATGAATGTTCATAGCAGCATTAGCAAAAAAACATAGTAAAAAAGTAGAAACAACCCAAATGTCCATCAACTGATAAGTAGATAAGAAAGATGTGATATATCCATGCAACACAACATTATTCAACCATAAAAAATGAAATTCTAGTTCATGCTACACCATGGATGAGCCCTGCAAATATTATGCTAAATGAAATGTCAGTCACAAAGAACCACATACTGTGTGATTCCATTTATATAAAATATTCGGAGTAGGCAAATATACACAGAGAGAGAAAGATTAGTGGTTGCCCAAGGCTGAGATGGTTGGGGAGAAATGGGGGAATGACTGCTAAAAGGTATAGGGTTTCTTGTTGGGGTAATGACAACGTTCTAAAATTGATTGTGGTGGTAATTGCACAACTTTGTGATTATATCCATTGAAATGACAAAGAAAAAAATTAATAACAGCAACCACTGCAAAAATGGAAAAGGCTGTATTTGATAAATCTCATGGCTGCGTCATTGCATCTGTCACAAGACCAAACGCATAACTAACAGTAAGTGGGAGTTGAAAGGGTTGAGAACTTTGAACTCGCGAAAAACAAACTAAACTCAATGCCTGATGCAAAAAAAAAAAAAGGTGAATTTCTTGTCTGCCCGCAAAGGAGAGCTGTACTTGTAAGGCACTGTCTCCCTGAACAAAGCCAGAGCTGATCTTTTATAACGTTTTTGGGAAGCCTAGCATTCAGGAATTGGCGGTATTTCAGAAGCGGGAGCGTCCAGCGACTGACGGACTTCCACCTCTGTTACCGTGGTCACTGGAGTAACGCAGCTGAGGACCGGCTAACTTGCAGAAGCCTGGTCCCTGGGGTGAGGCACTTGCTGATTGGTTGTTGTCAAGAAGCGTGGCGCTGTCAATGATTGGCTGACTTTCAGAGGTTTGGGGCTGTCATTGATTTACTAACTTTCAGAAGCATAGTTACCAGAGTGAAGCTGTTGTTGACTGGCTGGTTTTCAGAAGCCCCTGGAGTGAGGCTGTCGCTGATTGGCTGATTTGCAGATCCTGTGTACTGATGTGAAGGTCTCTCTAAATAATGCTCGTTACTTGTTCACGACTTGGAACTTGAACCAAAAGTTTTTTTCTTTCTTGAATATGAAAAACAAGAACCTTTTATCTCTAATCCCTTCTTTTGGTCTTCCCTTAGCTAAATCTGCGGGAGACACTATAGGGATTGTCCAGATCTTTTATTCGGGGAGGTAGGATTTTCAGCTGGTGTTGCCGTTTAAGTGATTTAAGCGTCAATTACCTTGGCGGAAAAATAGCTATAATATTTTTGTATTTGATTGTAAGAAAATGAATACAGGACATTAAAGGCATCCTGACAAAGTCAATCCAGGACGCAGAATAAAATAATTAAATACGTCCTGTATATACAGAACGCCTGGCAACCTTACCAATGAGGTATTTCCCCCGTTTTACATCTGAGAAGACTGAAGCTCGGGGAGATTAGGTTTCTTGTACATGGCCCTGCAGTCGGAAACAGGTCGAGCAAGAATCTGAACAGTACAGGGCAGGGATCCTCCGAGATCTTGTGAGCCCCTAACGCCCACGCCCTGCACACAGCCGGGCGCACATTGCTAACCTGAGGTCGGCTAGGAATCGGCTGGATGTTTGAAGGGAGGATGCGCAATTAAATAGCAACGGGTGAGGAAACAGCAGCGAGGCACCCGCCTGGGAGACCGGGGGAAGCGAGCCAGGCACCAGGGAGGTGCTCAGGGTCTCGGCCGTGCCTGGGACCCGCTGCCGCAGCGGAAGGCTTTGCTGGAGGCCGAAGCCCGCGAGCGGGGCGGGGCGGGGCGGATCGAGGCCCCGCCCCCGGGCGCGTCCGTGTGCGTGGCTGGGGGAGCCGCAGAGAATACCCCTTCATGATGCGGGGCCTGACGACAGGGCAGAGCGGCGACGTGGTAGCCTTCACCCTGGGGTCTGGCGCTCCCCACGTCCGGCCCGGCCGCCCCGCAGCTTAAGGAGGGCGCAGCCCTGAGGACGTGCTTCCGACTCCCCCCAATCCCAGCCCGTCCCGACGCCCCCATCCGCGCTCCTTGCGCGCGTCCGGCTCCGCCCCCGCCCCCGACGTGCCCCCTCGCGCCGCGCCCCCCGCCCACCCGGCAAACCCCGCCGCCCCGCCCGGCCGCCGCGAGCTTGGAGCCGACCCGCGGGCCTGAGAGACCCTCGCCGCGCACAGTCGTCCTCTGCCGCCCGCCGCCATGGATGTGTACCCCCCGCACCGGCTGGGGCTGCCCCGCGCGCGGTCCCCTGGCGGCCCCGGCTGCGGGTCGCCCTCCGTCAGGTAGGCGGGGCCGAGGCCGCCGAGGGGCGGCCGGGCCGGGGGTTGCGGGCTGTTGGGGTCCGGCGACGCCTGCCGCCGCAGGGCGTGGCCCGACATGGCTTCCTGGAGGACGGTTTTTCCCTAAAGGGCTCCTCGAGTAACGTTGCCCCAGGAACAGCGCCCTTTGTAGAGGCTCCCACAATGGCTCCCCTATAGACAACCCCAGAACGGCTCCCCTGTGAAGATCCCCTACTGTGACATCCCCACTCCCATAGAACGTTTTCCCCAGGAAAGATTCCCTTATAGAGAACCTCCACAGTGGCTTCTCTATGGATAGCTCACTGGCCTTCCCCATGGAATATTTCCCCCAGAAGCGGCTATCTATAGAGACCCCCCACACACAATAGCTCCCCTGTATAGAACCCCCAAATGGGTTTCCCTAGAAACAGCTTACCTATAATGCCCTCCTACAATAGGTCTCCCTAGAGCCTGTCCCTTTGACAGCGGCTTCCTTAAAGAGTACCCCCCTGCCGCCCCCTACATACACACCCACTGACAGCATCTTCCCTATTGCGCGTTTCCCCATCCTCCCTTGCCCCAGCCTGCATCGCGAGCTCCCTCACTGCACAATGGGGAGCTCAGGTTGGGGGAAGGTGATTATTAGGGCCGCAAGAGGGAAAACTAGTTGAATGGATAGGGAAAAGAGGCCCAGAACCCCCGAAAGCGGCGGACTTCAGCCCCCTGAGCCTAGAAACAGAGCCCCCGGCTGCCTCGGGATGAGGTGGGTAATACAGGGGAGGGTCCCCGCAGCCTTTCGATATAGGAAGATCCGTTTCCGAATTCTGCTCCCTGTGCCTTTGGGGCTGATCTTGGTAGTCTGGGCATTGTTTGTGGTGGAGCTGGTATGGGACCGCCAGCTGGAGTGTGGAGATTGGAATGATGGAGGGGTTGCAGCAGAGGCCGTTGAGAGGGAGGGTGGGAGGGAGAGAGAAATGGGCTTTGGTACTTCTAAACTGTCATTAAACCAGAAGAGAGGGGTTTTTTTTGTTTGCTTTTTCTCTGTTCTAGCCACTTAGCAAAGCAAATAGGGTATTGTTCCCCTTGAAAGAAGGTCAACTTATATGTTGGAATGGTTTTTCCTATATCCTTGCTATGGTACTTAAAGGCATTGTATTTTTAGCTTTTTCTAGCCAATCTGTTTTTTGTTTTAACTAGACCAAATTCATGGAGAACAAGAGCTAAATCTTAGAATTCTCTCCTTATCTTACTTCCTGGCATTCTTTCCTCCACCCCAGCAACTAATGCAAGTTTGTTAAATGAATAAAGGATGGGGGAGGTGGGGTTAGATACCCAGGGTTGCATTTAGGAGTCCTAATTTGCTTCTAATTTGGCAGGTGACATTGAACTCCTGCTCTGCCCTTGAATGGAATTCCTTGTGGGCTTTACAGTTCCAAGTGTTTAGCTGATTATGGTAACCATCTCCAATCCATCCTAACGTTTCTGGCAACCAGTTTTACTGTTAGAAAGTATTTGAACTTTGTGTAGAATAGAAACTACGCAGGATACTTTAGAACTTGGAACAGCCATCCGTTAAATCTAGGCTCTCTGTAGAGTTGAGGTTCATCCCAGGTCATCTTGAGCTTAGGAATCTTGAGTCTTTGAGACTTTTAGGGAAAAAAAACACTTCCTGGTAAAATCCTTTTCTAAAATAACTGCTGCGGGCCCGGCCCCGTGGTGCAAGTGGTTGGGTGCACACGCTCCGCTACTGCGACCCCGGGTTTGGTGGTTCGGAACCCCGGGCGCACACCGAGGCACCGCTTGGCAGGCCATGCTATGGCAGCGTCCCATGTAAAGTGGAGGAAGATGGGTACGGATGTTAGCCCAGGGGCAGTCTTCCTCAGCAAAAAAAAGAGGAGGATTGGCAGATGTTGGCACAGGGCTGATCTTCCTCACAACAAAACAAAACAAAACAAAACAAATAAAACTGCTGCCTTCCTTGTTTCTAGTAGCATGGCAGTGTGCAGCTTTTTCTTTTTTTGAAGTAGTGTTTTCCTGTTAAAGATTAATGTTGGCTAACTGTACTAATCAAACTCTGAATCTTTCATCAAGTGGTTTGAATGAAATTTTTTAGTCTTCAGACAAGGGATGGTGCAAGGAACCCCAAGGCCTGGCTGTTCTATATCTTTGGTAAAAGAAATTTGGTGGATTCCCCTCCTTTCCCTACTTCTGCATAACTGAACATGCTCTTCTTACCCATTCAAGCCTTTCCCTGACATTTGACATTAAACGTTTCTAGCAGATTTGGGCTCAGCACTTTCCTGTCACCTATATTTGGCTTCTTTACTGCACTCTGACTCCCGAGTGATGAGAGAGGCAGGCCTAACTGGTGCAGTTACGTTCCTAAAGACCTGTAGATAGTACTTTGCAAGTGTGTGGTTCTCTTCTTGCAGTGAAGTTCATTTTCACAGATGGGAAATAGAAATCAGGAGTTAAAATATTGTTGCTTAGAACTAGAAACTTCTTTTGAAGGAAATGGTAGTCATCAGTGCTGTCCATCATATATTTTTGATTTCTGTCTCCTGGACATGTGGTACAGTTGTACTTGCTTGCCTCCTTGAAGTTGGGTATGGCCTTGTGAGTTGCTTTTGGTCAGTGAAATACGGGCAGGAACGATGTGTATCCCTTCATGGTAAAAGCTTCTGGTGTGTAATTTACCATTCTCTTTCCCTCTGTTATGGTGACTGTTGGTGCTCCAGGTAGTGGCTAGTCCATCAGTCTGGGACCCAGAGCAAGCTTCCAGGTGACCTATGTTTGACAGGTAGAGTGAGCAAGAAGTAAACCTTTGTTGTTTCAAGCCACTGAGATTTTGGAGTTATTACCAGGTAACTGTCTTGACTTGCACTAAAGAACCAGTGGAAATAGCTGATATATGCTTTCCTACTTCAAATCTTTTTCTGCAGAGAGATCTGATACTGCTCAGGACTTGCCTAACAGTTTTTACTGTCTCTTTATACAAATAATCCAACATACGCTGTGCTAAGTGTTGTGGATTCAGACAAATAAGGCAGGCCTCTGCCCTCAAAGAGCTCCTTTGTAAGTGGAGAGAGACAAAAATAGTAAAATTCATAATACAGAGTGGTGAGAAATAAGTACTGAGGAAGAAATAGGGCTGAAGGAACAATAATGTGAGAAGTTATAGTCAGTTTTGGGCTCAGCTGTTGGAAGAATGGTTTTGCCATTTACTGATATTGGGAACGCTGGAATAAGAGCAGGTTTGTGGAGAAAATAAAGTTCAATTTTGGCCTTGTTCAGTTTGAGTTGCCTGATAGGTATCCAAGTGGGGATATTGGATAGGCATTTGGATATATTGGCCTGGAGTTCAGGAGAAAGGTTTGTACTGGAGAGACTACCCATATGCTGATGACTCCCAAAATTTGTATTTAAAGCTATGAGACTAGATAGAGCTCGAGGGAGTAAGTGTAGATAGAGAAGAGGACCAGCAAACAAGCTCTGGGGTATCCCATGTGGAAAAGACAGTGTAGCAGTGTCTTCCAAATTCCAAGGGAAAATGGTTTCCTACCTGTGAGATAGGAGAAGAATTAAGGACAGTTATGGAAAACCAGATGATAAATATTATTGATGGACTGATGAGGACTATTAGATTTGGTAATGTGGAGGTCATTGATGACCTTGACAAGAACAGTTTTGGTGCATTGGGTTCAAGAGAAAATAGGAGGAGAGGAATTGAAGACAGTCAGTATAGATAGTCATAGTAATGTTGTTTCAAGGATTATTATAAGGAAAGGCAGAGCAACATGGCTATGGTTGAAAGGGCATAAAGTATTAGAATTCTTTTTGTCTTTAGGTCGGCAAACATTATAGCATGTTTATAAGTTGACGGGAATGATGGAGTATAGATAGGGAAATTGATGATTAAAGAGAGAGAATGGACAATTGCAGGGGTGAATAGAAGGTCAAAAGGAATGGTAGGTCTAATAGTAGGTCAAAAGGAATGTAATCTTGGATGTGAATGGATATTTTGGTCTCAGGCTAGATAGGTGCATGGACAGTTCATCTGTGGTGATTGTATGGACCCAAATGCTGATGTGTTGGTAGCTTGGTGGTAGGAGAAAGTAGAATTTCTCTTCTGATTACTTCTATATTCTCAGTTAAATAAGAAGGAAGGTCTTCCGCTAAAAATGAAGCATGGAGGAGGTGTTGGAAGTTTCAGGAGAAAGAAGGTGTAAAATTTACCAGGAGAGTGGGGAAAAATAAGTTGAATAAGGAAATGCTTTAGGATTGCTAGTCAGCACCAAGTGCCCTGTTGGTGTCTGTTGTCATAAATCTAGGTGAGACCCAGTTAGCATGGTTGTATGCTTTTCCTTGAGCTGTCTTGAGCTGCTTGCATGTGGGCACTGGGGGAGGGAGTGGCTGAAGTAGGATAGAGGACGTCATTGAAAGACAAAAGTCAAGGAACTGAGAAGTAAGGATAGTGGAAGGATTATCTCTGTGCATATTGAGATTATCATGAATTAAGGTGGGAGTAATAATAGCAAAAGAGACAATGATCCAGAAGCTAAAATCTTCAGGAAATGTGGAGAACTGAATGACCCAGAGGTTTGTAGATGTCTGTAACAAGGAGGGATAGTGGATGGTTATTGTTTGATGGCATGAAAAAATCATCCAAAATAAAGTAAAATAAAATAAAATTTCTCAAAACCAAAGGATTTGAGTCTCTGGATTAAAAGGACTCTCCAGGAATCCACCACAATTAATTTAAAAATATCCATGCCAAAGCACAACATCATGAAATTTTTGAGCACTATAAAGACCAAAGAATATCTACGAATTACGTAGATAGGGTCAGGAATCATAGGATTGTAGCAAGATCGGAAACTAGAAGATAATGGAGCAAGCAGTGCCTTCTGAAGGAAAATGGGTTCCCACCTAGAATTCTGTATCCAGCCAAACTCTCAGGCAGGTATGAGAGAAGGATAAAGACATTTCACACATGCAAGGTCTCCAAGTTTGACCTTCCATGTGCCCTTATTAAGAAGCCACTAGAGGATGTACTGTAGCAAAACAATCTGATTAAGGGGGGTCCTGTGCTGGCGCTCCTCTATCCCATGTGCAGGTGGGATTTCTTCCTTGTTAAGGGACTCATAAGGGAGGACTTTCTTTGTTACCCTTGGAAATTACCAAAGGGCTGGGACCATTTTTTATTGCCATTTCACACATGGCTTGCCCTAGTGCTTAGATCAGTGTCTGGCCATAGTCAGCACTCACTAAATATGAACCGCTATTGTTAGCTATTAGGAAACATTGCTTGTACTAATTATTTAGAATAGAGAATAATTACAGATGAAACTGTGGGCTATGTTAAATTTCATGGGTGTGCAGAGAAGAAAGAATCACAGTTATGAGCTAGATAGTGAGAAGGTGGTTCACAATAGTGATCTTCTACGGAGAGCACTTTGTAAAGCCTCACAGAGGTAGGTTGTCTCTTCAGGTGATGTTTATTGGCCAGTTGCCGAAACCCATGGTTCCCTTTTGGGTTTACAGATCTACAGAAGTAATAATTGCTGTTGTAGTGTACATGGTCCCTGCCTTAAGAAAACTCAAAATACAAAACAAGGCTATGACTTTGTGTATCTGAAAATGTAAAGCTTCACCTCCAGTATACTTGCTTGGATGCTGGCTAGAGAGCTTTGGTGTGGTACCTATAGAAGCAAAAAGGGTTTGCTTAGGCTTTTACGGCCTTATTTCTGGCCCCGGGGTAGAGGTCTAAGTATCTGCCTTTTCACTTGTGTCTGGGATGACCATGTACTGTGGACTCTTATTTAGTGAGTATTGTAGCATTAATAGTGCACAATATCTTGACAATGTTTTCTAGCTCTTAAGCTCTTCTCTGATGTTCTAACTTTTGGAGAGGGGGAGTGAATGCGATGCAGATACCCTCAAGAGTTACACAGCTTGAAAAAAAAAGACAAGAAAAAGCAGAGTTTGCAACTTGGGTATTTAAAACTGTTATCTGTGATTTTCAGCTCTGGTTTGAGGAAAAGTCAGCTCATTTGGCATGCTTTTTGTTTTCAACTTCTTATTTTGAAATAATTTTAGATCTGTAGATGAGTTGCAAGTATGGTACAGAGTGTATATAGCCTTCATCTGACTTCCTTTAATGTTAACATCTTACATATGACCATGGTTCATTTATCAAAACTAAGAAATTACTATTGGTATAGTACTTTAGTTTACTTTAAGTAAATACAGTATTTTAGTAAACTTTTGTTTACTTGGAGTTTAGTACTCCAGACTTTATTTGGATTTCCCCAGTTTTTCCACTAATATCTTTTTTCTATTCCAAGATTCAATCCAGGATTCCACATTGCATTTAGATTTGACATGCTTTTAATAGTCAAAGAAGTGAGGGAAAGTAATTGTGGATGCTTTCTGAATGAAGACTTGTAAAACTGACTTTACAAAGAGCAGATTGTGTGAGGAAATGCTCAGAGAAAGCTGGAGAAAAGAAAGAAAATGGATAATAAGATGTTGGTACGCTGGAATATAGTGAACAGACTTCCAGATAACATTTTCCATTTGTGGTGGGTAGTGTTTCCTGAAGGTCTTGAATTTCGTTTGTAGAGTGTCTTATATACCCCAATTTGTGAAATATGTGTAGACATGAATTGCAGTTGGGCACAAGTTTTAACCCTTTTGGATAAGGTGACCTATCAAGAACTATGTTTGGCAGCTGGTGAAAGATGCTTAACAATAATGACGTAACTTTGGGGTTTATTCTCTCTTGCAAAAGATGTCTGTCTAGAGGAGGGTAGGCTAGTCCTGGTATAAAGTTATCAGGGAACCTGACCTCTTCTGTGTTTCTATTTTGCTGTCCTTAGCAAGTGGATTCCATTTTCTCCATAGCTTCCTGGTCACAAAATGGCTGCAGGATCTCCAGGTATCATGTCTGTCAGGCAAGAAGGGGAAAGAGAAGGGACAAGTCTCCTAGTTGAGTCAGAGAGCTTCCCCAAAAGCTTCCACCTGAGGGCTTCTGTGTCTCATTGGTCAGCTCTAGAAGCAAAGGAACTGGGCCTATTGCTGCCCCAAATAAAATTGGGGTACTATTAGTAAAAAAGGAGGGGAGAATGGATACTGACTAGGCCACTATTTGTTTCTACCATAGGAGGTAGCTGTGAGGAATGAAAGTTATATTGCTTAGAATTACTAATGGCTCTGGTGAGCTGCGTGAAAATGCTGGGAGAACATTAAAAGTCATCTAATAGTTAAATGATGCCAACACATTTCTCAGTCATATCGTGTGTGTGTGTGTGTGTGTGTGTATTCCTTCAGTTTGAGTCACTTTATGGTCAGTGGTTAACCATGTATTGGCCATGACAGCAGTAATGTTGGTTTTGCTTTTTCCACTACAAGTTGCTGCAGGAAAGACATTGGTGGGAAATGACATTTATTGCCTTGTGACATGTCCTGCCTTCTTGCCTTTCTTCCAAGTCTCTAGTTTTGCAAAGGGAGTAAATAATTGCCACTTTAATGCAGGGCCAGGTTTCTTAAACCTTTAGTAGTCCTACAGTAGCTCCTTTTAATCAGTCCCTGAAGTCCAAATTAATGCTGATATGGCTTGTATTACTCCTGCTGTTGATTTCCCCCCTCAACATTTTATTATGAAAATGTTCATATGTACAGAAAAGTTGAAAGGATTGTTCAGTGAACATTCATGTATATCCATACCTAGATTCTGTGCTTAATATATTTGCATTATCATATATCCATCCCTCTATCCATCCGTCAATCCATCCTATATTTTTTTGTTGTTTTTTGTGAGGAGGATCAGCCCTGTGCTAACATCTGCCAATCCTCCTCTTTTTTTGCTGTGGAAGACTGGCCCTGGGCTAACATCCGTGCCCATCTTCGTCCACTTTATATGGGACGCCGCCACAGCGTGGCTTGCCAAGCGGTGCGTCGGTGTCCGCCCGGGATCCGAACCTGCGAACCCCAGGCCGCCGCAGCGGAGCGCGCGCGCACTTAACCGCTTGCGCCACCTGGCCGGCCCCCATCCTATATTTTAATGCTTTTCAAAGTGAGTTGTAGACATCAGGATGCTTCAACCCTAAACATTTCCTGGAATTGATTTTGTATTAAGACAAATGCTTTCTCTTGCAATGACAGAAACCCAACTCAAAGGATTTAAGTAAAAAAAAGGGAATGTATTGGCTTACTTGGCTGGAAGGAATAGTGGGGAGATAAACTTTTAGGAAGAGCTGCAGCACCTAGAGCCTCAGGGACTGGAACCAAGACTCTGCAGCCAGAATAGTTACCTCTATCCATACAACCCCAAATCCACATTCTGCCTGCTCTATGACCTAGAGGCCATTTCTTTTCTAGCTCTAAAACAGGAAATTTTTTACAGTCCCTGGTAAAAGTTGGCCTGGCTTGCTCCTGGGTAAATCACAATTGGATACTGTGGCTGAGAAGGGCACAGTGTATGTTACCAGGAGATAGAGAAATGGAAAGCATGCTGAGTGAAGTATTTGCCTCAGAAAGCTTTCCCACTGATTCTCTGAGGCTGGCATAATCCTGGTACTTGACTAGGAGAACACGAAGGAGAAGTACAAATGCAAAAGTCCTAAATAAAACAATACTATATTGAATCTAGAAGTATTGTAAAACAACTTCACGCACAAGTAGGATTTGTCCCAGAAATGCAAGAATTGTCCATCATGAGGAAATCTATTAGTGAAATTAACAGACTAGTAGATACCGCCCCAAAATCTACTTAAAATTTAACATTTATTTGTGATTTAAACCAGCTAACATAATAAGGTTTCAGCTAATATAATAAGAGAAGCAAAAGAAATAATCAGCTATTGCTTATATTATTATTGTTGTTGTTTTTTTTTTGTGAGGAAGACCAGCCCTGAGCTAACATCCGATGCCAATCCTCCTCTTTTTTGCTGAGGAAGACTGGCCCTGGGCTAACATCCGTGCCCATCTTCCTCCACTTTACATGGGACGCCGCCACAGCATGGCTTAACAAGCGGTGCGTCAGTGCGCGCCTGGGACCTGAACAGGCAAATCCCGGGTCACCACGGCGGAGCACGCGCACTCAACCGCTTGCACCGTGGGGCTGGCCCCTATTGCTTATATTATTAAAGTAGACTCTTAATTGGTCTCCCAGGTTCAACTTTTGTCCCTCTTTGGTCTGTTTTCAATATAGCAGATAGAGTGAGCTTATTAAAATGTAAGTCATCTCGTGTAAGTCATCCCTTTTTTCAAAACACTCCAAGTAAAAGCTCAAATCATCAGCTATAAGACTTTAACTAATCTGGTCCCTGCCTTTTTTTTTCCTTTCATCTCCTACTCCTCTCTTCCTCACTTACTCTGCTCCAGCCACACAGGTCTTAGGGATACTCCTGCTTCAGGGCCTTTGCATGTGCTGCACAGCTTGCTCTCTCACTTCTTCAGGTCCTTATACAAATGTCCTCTTGGTAAAGCCTTTGCCCATCTCTCTTTTTAAAACTACAATCCACCCTCCTCTTAGCACTCACAACCTCCCACTTATCACTATATGACAAATGTATTTTACTTAGTTATTTTGTTTATTTCTCCTTTCTCCCCACTCCCCCGCTTCCCCCAGTTAAAATATAAGTTCTGGGATTTTTGCCCTTTTGTTCATTGCTAAATCCCCAGTGCTTTGAACAAGCAGTGCCTGGCACATAGTAGGTGCTCAGTAAAAACGTGAATTAATGAGTTGGAATAAAAATTGCAAATATTGAAAAGGACAAAACTGCTATGATTCATTACTTGGAGAAGTATGACAATAGATAAAACTATTAGAACTAATAAAAGTGTAGTAACTTGTTTGAAAAATGTAATGGACTCAAGATGACATTCACAATGGGAACAAAAACTATAAAATACCTAGGAATCAACCTAATAAGGAATGTGTAAGACCTCTGTAAACTTGATGAAAGGGTATAAAACAAAAGAGGAATGAATGGAGAGACACATCATGTTCCTGAGTGGGGAGCTTAGTACTGTCCAGATTCAGTGTGATCACAAGACAAATTCTCAATGGGAATTTTTATGGAACTTGACAAGCTGATTTTACACTTCATCTTAAAGAGAAAATGTTCAATAAAAGCCATGGGATCTTGGAAACAATGATAGAAGGACTTGCCCTATCAGATATAAAAATAATTCATATACTAGAAAGTTAAAGTGATAACATACCTTAAAGCTCTGACTATTTTTTTAAGTGTACTATTTCTGTGAGGCTAGATAAATGGATCAAATAAAGATCCAAAAAATGGATCCAGTTATATATAGCAATTTAGCATATGCTAAAAGTGGCGTTCCACATCAGAGGATTAAAAGAATCAGTATATTGGCTTGGGACAATCATTTATATTTTGGAGGAAAAAATACAATTAGATTCCTGCTTACAAAAGTAAAAGACAAATTCCAGAGAAGTAAACAGCTAAATATTTAAAATACACACACACAATTAAAGTGAAATAATTGGCATTTTATTTGTTTTTGTGAGGAAGACTGGCCCTGGGCTAACATCTGTTGCCAATCGTCCTCTTTTTTTTTTTTTAATTTTTATTTGTTTATTTATTTATCCCCCAAAGCCCCAGTAGATAGTTGTAGGTCATAGCTGCTCATCCTTCTAATTGCTGTATGTGGGACGGCAGCCTCAGCATGGCCGGAGAAGCAGTGCGTCGGTGCGCGCCCGGATCTGAACCCGGGCTGCCAGTAGCGGAGTGCTCACACTTAACCGCTAAGCCACGGGGCCGCCCCGGACCAATCTTCCTCTTTTTGCTGAGGAAGATTAGCCCTGAGTTAACATCCGTGCCCGTCCTCCTTTATTTTTTTGTGTATGGGATGCCACATCATGACTTGATGAGCGGTGCGTCAATCTGTGCCCGGAATCCCAGGCTGCCAAAGCGGAGCCCGCGAACTTAACCACTACGCCACTAGGCCGGGCTCCCAGTTTTATTATTTTTTAAAGTAATACTGAGTGGGGAAGACACAAAAGGAAGACATAAAACCCCTAAGCTTAAAGTTAAAGGTAGACGTCTTTAATTATATAAAATTTCTGCATGAAAACGATGCCATAAACAAAGTCTGAAATTTGAAGAAAATATTTGCAACGTGTCCAAAACACAACTTTTAAAATATGATGGAATAAATTGTTCAGAAAAAAGCCCCAAATGACTGAATAGAAAAATGCCAAAGAACATGAATATGCATTCATAGAAAAAGAAATATAAATGATCAATAAACATTTGACAGCCTCCCTAGGTGATTAGGGAAAGTATAAATTATAACAATGAAAATTCTGACCACTAGATTAACATTAGTTGAAGAGTGATAACACATGGTTTGGAAAGTTGTGGGGAAACGGGTACTCTGCTATGTTGTAGATGAATGTTTTAAGAAAACAACTTGGCAAGATCTATCAAAATTTAATAATTTTATTTATTTTCCCCCCAAAGACCCAGTAGATAGGTGTACATCATAGCTGCACATCCTTCCAGTTGCTGTACGTGGGACATGACCTCAGCATGGCCGGAGAGGCGGTGCGTCGGTGCACGCCCGGGATCCGAACCCGGGCCGCCAACAGCGGAGCGTGTGCACTCAACCGCCAAGCCACAGGGCCAGCCCCTATCAAAATTTAAAATGCAGAAACCTCTTGGGCCGGCCCGTGGCTTAGTGGTTAAGTGCGCGCTCCGATATTGGCGGCCTGGGTTCGGATCCCGGGCGCCCACCAACGCACTGCTTCTCGGGCCATGCTGAGGCCATGTCCCACACAGCAACTAGAAGGATGTGCAGCTATGACATACAACTATCTACTGGGGCTTTGGGGGGGGGGAAAAAAGGAGGAGGATTGGCAATAGATGTTAGCTCAGAGCTGGTCTTCCTCAGCAAAAAGAGGAGGATTAGCATGGATGTTAGCTCAGGGCTGATCTTCCTCACCAAAAAAAAAATAAATAAATAAAATGCAGCAGCCTCTTAACCTGGCAGTGCTACTTTTAGGTACCTACCTTGCAGAAACTTTTGTACTTGTGCCAATGATGGGTATATAAGATTGCTCATTGAAACATTGTTTGCTATTGCAAAAATAATAAAAATCCTGAATGTTCAATTATAGTGGCTGGTTAAATAAAAACAAAAGAATACAGGGGCCGGCCGGTGGCGCAAGTGGTTAAGTGCACGCACTCCGCTGCCGCAGCCCAGGGTTCACCAGTTTGAATCCCGGCGCGCACCGACGCACTGCATGGCTAGCCATGCTGTGGAGGCATCCCATATAAAGTAGAGGAAGATAGGCATGGATGTTAGCCCAGGGCCAGTCTTTCTCAGCAAAAAAAGAGGAGGATTAGCATGAATGTTAGCTCAGGGCTGATCTTCCTCACAAAAAAAAAAAAAAAAAGAATACAATATAGCAGTTCTAAAAATGGGATTGAGTTCTATGTGCTAACTTGGAAAGATCTTAAGGTATAATGTTAAGTGAAAAAAGCATGTTGCAGAGTAGTTACATATCTCATGATTATGATTTTATGTAAAAACAACACCCCGCTCAAAAAAAAAACTCACCTGGGGCCGGCCCGGTGGCTTAGCTGGTTAAGTGTGCGCCCGGGTTTGGATCCCAGGCGCACACTGACGCAGCGCTTCTCCAGCCATGCTGAGGCCGCGTCCCACATACAGCAACTAGAAGGCTGTGCAGCTATGACATACAACTATCTACTGGGGCTTTGGGGGAAAAAATAAATAAATGAAAATTATTAAAAAAAAAAAAAAAACTCACCCAAACTATGTATTACTGAGAGATTCACACCAAATTGTTCACAGCAGTTTTCTGTAATGAGGTGAATCGGATTGGTATGAGGATTCACTTTGTAAAACATTCAAAACACAAAGCATACGGAGTATAAGGAAAATATATTCATATTTTAATTGTTTAATTTTGAAGATCAAAAAGTTAGCATAAATTATGGAGAAAAAAACAGGCAAAGATTTTCAATTTTTTTCTTCATTTCCAGGGAACCAGGATAATGAAATATAAACAAACAAGAAAATATACCTGGCTGTGTATGCAGTAATTGTTATATAAAGCAGAAGATGGGAAGAACAGAGATGATTGTTTAGAATTCAAAAATATTGTATCTGTGGCTAACCTTAATGTTAGGAAATCAGTGAGGTATAGCAGAAGGAAAAAAGTTGAGAGTCAGGGTACCTGGTCACTCAGATTCTGGTGCTGTTAATCTTTACTCAGCCTTATGATCTTGGGCGAATTGCTTCTGTTTAGGTCTTGGTTTCTTCATTTTATCATCTATCATATCTAGATTCTGAGTCTGAATCCAAGGAAAGTCAGAAATAAAGTATAGTATACAAGCAGCATATTTGACATAAACTGCGTTATTGGGTCTGCTGAGTCTACAAGTATCCTGAAGGAGGAACTTGGTAAAATGGTGGGTGACTACAGCCTATCTCCCCAGGATGTGCCAGCTGTGCTCAGGTAGACCTGAAAGCTAGAGGGCAGTGCTGTTGCTGGGCTTGGTGTATGTTTGCAAGTGTCTGTTGAAAAAAAAAGACTGAATGGAAACACAACAAATTCATTGGTGGCTTCTGGGGATAAGGACAATGAAGGCTTTAGTTTTATCTATAATATTCCCTTTTTTTTCATCAAAAAAGGATAATAAATGAATATTTTACATGTATAATTCAAAAAAGCACTAACATAGATAAAAGCAAATATGCCAAAATGTTAATAGTGGTTAATTCTGGATGCTGGGAGTATGGATGATTGTGGTTTTCTTTATGCTTACCAAGTTTTTTTTAAAGTAGGTAACTATTTCGGTAAATGACAAGTTTAATGGTTCAGTGACAAATAATAGGCTACGTTCTGGTTAAAAATTAAGTTTGAGAAGCGTGAAAATGTACAAAGGAAAAAAGAACTGAATTTAGTTTTACCCATTTGACAAGAAAATAAGATACTAATTAGGATAATGTTTTACTCTGGGAAGAGGAAGGTCTTTCTACATTTTATATGCTTCCACTTTATTTGGCCAAGATACTTGTGGAAAAGAAACTCTTTTTGCTCCTGTTTTCAGTATTGTCTTGGCTTTCCACAGCAATAGTAGGGGAGCTGTTTGTTTCTTGGTCACATGACCTATTCGTGCTTTTGTCACTGACTGGTTGTAAGTTTGAAAACCAAAGAGCTCTTTGGTAACCTTGGCAGTCAGTCAGCCTCCTGTCCACATGGGTTGGGAAATGGGCCAAAGGACAAACTCGATGAAATATTTCTAGAGTAGAGAGCAGTTGCAAGATCAATCTTCTATTAAACATGAAAATGCGGGGACGGGCAGGCAACCATTTCTCAGGGAAAGAAGTTTTCTTGCTTTAATCTTGATCATCTTCCAGTTTTTGTTCTATTGCTTCTAAGACCTGAGGTTGCTCCACATCTCTCTTACCTCCAGCCCCAGATTTTTGTTATGAAGATGTTCAAACAGTACAGAAAAGATGAAAGAATAGTACAATGAGTATTCATTATACCCGCCACTTAGATTCAGCAATTTTTAGCGTTTTGCCGTATGTGCCTTATCTTTGTTTTTTCTTTTCTTTTCCTCATTCTTCTTTTCTATTAAACCTTTTTCAAGTAAGTTGCAGATAACATGATGCTTCACTCCTAAGTGCTTCCTCGTGCATCTGCTAAGAAAAAGGACAGTCTACTATATAACCACAGTAACATTATCTCACTCAAGAAAATTAACGGTAATTCTGTAGTTATCAAATACCCAGTTCATCTTCCAATTTTCCTAGGTGTCTCATGGATGTTTCCTTGTTTTTTTTTTTTTAAATCAAGGTTTGTATATTGCATTGTGTTATTATTTTTTTTAACCTGTCTTACATTAGAAGAGTTCTCCCTCTCTGTTCTTTTTGTTTTACAAGACATTGACTTTTTTTAACTTAAAGAAAATTTTTTTAATTGTAGTAAAATACACATAACAAAATTTACCATTTTAACTGTTTTTAAGTTTATAGTTTAGTGGCATTAAGTACATTTACATTGTTGTGCTACAATCACCACTATCCATCCGCAGAATTCTTTTCGTCTTGCAAAACTGAAACTCTGTACCAATTAAATAACTCCCCACTCCATCCTCCCAACCCCTGGCAACCACCATTCTATATTCTGTCTCTATGAATTTGACTGTTCTAGGTACCTCATAAAAATGGAATCATACAATATGTGTCCTTTTGTGACTGGCTTATTTCACTTAGTATAATGTCCTCAAGGTTCATCTATGTTTTAGCATGTGTCAGAACTTCCATCCTTTTAAGGTTGAATAATACTCCACTGTATGTATGTACCACAGTTTATCTATTCATCTGTTGATAGACACGAGTTGCTTCTACCTTTTAACTATTGCAAATAATGCTGCTATGAACATTGGTATGCAAATATCTCTTCAAGTCCTTGCTTTCAATTCTTTTGGGTATATACCCAGAAGTGGAATTGCTGGATCATATGGTAATTCTATTTTTATTTTTGTGAGGAGCTGCTATACTGTTTTCCACAGCAGCTACACTGTGTTATATTCCCATCAAGAGTGCACAGAGGTTCCAGTTTCTCCCCATCCTTGCTAACACTTGTTATTTTCTATTTTTTTGATAGTAGCCATCCTAATCTGTGTGGGAGTGAAATCTTTTTATGGTTTTGATTTGCATTTCTCTAATGGTTATTGATGTTAAGCATCTTTTCATGTGCTTATTGGCCATTTGTATATCTTCTCTGGAGAAATGTTTATTCAAATCCTTTGCTTATTTTGAATCGGGTTTTTTGTTGTTGAGTTGTAAGAGTTCTTTATATATTGTGGATATTAGTCTCTTAGATATATCATTTGCAAATATTTTCTCGCACTCTGTGGGTTGCATTTTCACTGTGTTAATTGTGTCCTTTGATGAACATAAGTTTTTAATTTTAATGAAGTCTAATTTATATATTTTTCCTTTTGTCATCTGTGCTTTTGATGTCATAGCAAGAAATCATTGCCAAATCCAGTGTCATGGAGCTTTTCCCATATATTTTCTTCTAAAAGTTGCATAGTTTTATGGGGCCGGCCCGGTGGCGCAAGCGGTTGAGTGCACGCGCTCCGCTGTGGCGGCCCGGGGTTCGTCAGTTTGTATCCTGGGCGTGCACCGACGCACGGCTTGTCAAGCCATGCTGTGGCAGCGTCCCATGTAAAGTGGAGGAAGATGGGCATGGATGTTAGCCCAGGGCCAGTCTTTCTCAGCAAAAAAAGAGGAGGATTGGCAGATGTTAGCTCAGGGCCAATCTTCTTCACAAAAAAAATAAATAAAAGTTTCGTAGTTTTAGATTTACATTTAGGTCTTTATTCTGAGTTAAATTTTGTATGTGGTGTAAGATAAGGGTCCAAATTCATTCTTTTACCTGTGGATATACAGTTTTCCCAAAACCATTTGTTGAAAAAACTGTCCTTTCTCAATGGGTCTTGGTACCCTTGTCAAAAATCATTTGACCATGAGGACATTACAATAAGTGAGATAAGCCAGTCACAAAAGGAGTTTATTTCTGGGCTATCTATTCCATTATTCTGGATGTCTGTCTTTATGCTAGTACCATACTGTTTTGATTACTGTAGCTTTGTAGTAACTTTTGAAATCAGGAAGTGTGTCCTCTAGCTTTGTCCTTCTTTTTCAGTATTGTTTTGGCTATTCTGGGTTTCTTGAGATTTCATGTGAATTTTAGGATGGATTTTTCTATTTCTGCCAAAAACATCATTTGGATTTTGATAGGGATTGCATTGAATCTGTAGATCACTTTGCGTAGTATTGACGGCTTAACTATATTAAGTATTCTATTGCGTGAACATGGATGTATTTCCATTATTGGTATCTTCTTTAATTTCATTCAAAAATGTATGAATGATCCAATTTCTCTGAATCCTCACCAGCTTTTTGATATTGTCACTATTTGTCATTTTGGCTTTTCTAATAGACGTGTAGTAATATCTTATTGTGGTTTTAATTTGCATTTCCCTAATGGATAATGATGTTGAATGTGTTTTCATGTATTTGCCATCTCTATATCCTTTTTGAAGAAGTGTTTCTTCATGCCTTTTGCCCATTTTCTAACTGGATTGATTGTTTTTTACTGTTGAGTTTTAAGAGTTCTTTCTGTATTCTTTATGATTTGCAAATATGTTCTCCCAGTCTGTAGCTTGTCTTTTCATTCTCTCAACAGGGTCTTTGACAGAGCAAAGTTTAAAATTTTGATGAAGTCCAATTTACCAATTTTTTTTTTCAGGATCATACTTTTGATATCAAGTCTAAGAACTTCATCAAACCCTAAGCTCTGAATATTTTTTTCTAAATATTTTATAGTTTTACATTTAAAATTTTAAATCTATGATCTATTTTGAGTTAATTTTTGTCTAGGATATAAGGTTTGGGTTGAGGTTCATGTTTTTGTCTATGGATATCCAGTTGCTCCAACACTATTTATTGAAAAGACTATCCTTCCTCCATTGAATTGCGTTTGAATCTTTGTCAAAAATTAATTGGCTGTATTTGTGTGGGTCTGCAGTCATGTGTCACTTACCGACAGGGATATGTTCTGAGAAATGTGTCATTAAGCGATTTTGTCATTGTGTGAACATCATAGTGGGTACTTATACAAACCTAGATGATATAGCCTGCTACATACCTAGGCTATATGTTACTAATCTTATGGGACCACCATTGCTTATGTAGTGTGTTGTTGACCAAAATTTCGTTATGTGGTACTTGGACTGTATTTCTAACTACTCTATTCTGTTCCATTGATCTATGTATGTCTGTCTCTCAGTCTTGATTACTTTAGCTATAAAATAAGTCTTGACGTTAGGTAGACTGATTCCTCCCACTTTATTCTTCTTTTTCAAAATTTTTTTAGCTATTCTAGTTCCTTTGCCTTTCCATATAAGTTTTAGAGTAATCTTGTCTATATCTACAAAAAAAACCGTGCTGTGATTTTGATAGGCATTGTGTTAAACCTGTACATCAATTTGGGAAGAATTAACATCTGTAGTATATTGAGTCTTCCAATCCTTGAACATAATATGTCTCTTCATTTACTTAGATCTTCTTTGATTTCCTTTATTAGTGTTTTGTAGTTTTTAGCATGTAAGTCCTATGCATGTTTTGTTAGATTTATATTTAAATGATTTGTGTTTTTAATTTTGGTTTCCATTGTTCATTGCTTTTATATAGAAATACAATTGATTTTTATATTTTGATCTTGTGACCTTGTTGAATCACTTCTTAGTTCTAGGGTTTTTTTTGTAGATTCCATGAGATTCCCTATATAGGTCATTATGTCATCTGCAAATAGGGATGGTTTTACTTCTTCCTTTTCAATCTGTGTACCTTCTTTTTTTTTCCAATGAGGAAGATTAGCCCTGAGCTAACATCTGTTGCCAATCCTCCTCTTTTTGCTGAGGAAGATTGGCCCTGGACTAACATCCGTTCCCATCTTCTTCTACTTTATACATGGGATGCCTGCCACAGCATGCCTTGATAAGCGGTGTGTAGGTCTGCGCCCAGGATCCAAACCTGCGAACCCCAGGCCGCCAAAGCAGAGTGCGCAAACTTAACCACTACACCATTAGGCTGGCCCTCAATCTGTGTACCTTTTATTTCCTTTTCTTGCCTTATTGCATTGGCCAAAACTTCCAGTATTATGTCGAATTGGAGTGGTGAGAGCAGATATCCTTTTCTTTTTCCTTATTTTAGAGGATAAACATTTAGTCTTTCATCATTAAGTATAATCCCAAACTTTGCTTCAGAGGTTTTTTGTAGATGTTCTTTATCGAGGTGAGGAAACTCATCTATTCCTAGTTTTCTGAATGTTTTTATTGTGAATGAGTGTTGAATTTTGTCAATTCGTTTTTCTACATCAATTATATGGTTGTGTGATTTTTTCTTCTTTAGCCTTTTAATATGATGGATTACACTGATTAATTTACCAATAATGAACTAGCCTTGCATCTCTGGCGTAAATGCCTCTTGGTCATGGTGTATAATTCTTTTTATATGTTGTTGGATTCTATTTGCTAATATTTTATTAAGGGTTTTTACATCTATATTCATGATGTATATTGGTTTGTGGGTTTCTTTTTTTTGGTACTGTCTTTGGGTGGTTTTGTATGAGGTGGAAAATTGTGAACATCTTGAGGGAAGACAGTGATAATGACCACTAAGTCATGAAGTGGATGACTTGGGGTGTGGGAAAATCAGAAAGAATCCAGGGGAAGAAAGGAATCCAGGGAAGGGAAATAGTTTTGCTGAAAGTACTGTTGCTTGGGTGAGTGTAGGGCAGTGTACCAGAGCAGATTCAGTAAGGGTAGGGATGAAGTCTGATTGTCATGGATGGAACAGTTAGTGTAGTTGGTTTGTGGAGGATCTTAGTTAATAATGATGTGATAGGGCTGGGAATATATTGACTGTAGGGAAAAAATTAAATATAGGAGTGTTAGAGAACGAATAGTGGAGGTAGATCCTGGACCTGGAGGTGACAGGGAGAGAGACCCAGTGGAAGGATCAGTCTTGAGCAGGAAATTGAGCACCTCCCTCTGGGTCTGCTAGGAAGGAGGAGGGGTTGGTATGGACAGCGTGGGGTCCCTAGAAGTTATAGTAATATCTGGGAGTGTCTCTCCTGTGCTTTGTTTGGGAGGAGGGGGATATCCCTAAGGTCAAAGGAATAATAGATCTGCACAGATATGGGAACAAGTACCCTCTGCTGACACTCCTTATGGGGATAGTTGTGATGATGAATCAGAGTTTCTTTTAGGTCCTTAGACCAGTTTTTGTTTTGTTTTGTTTTTGACAGACTTGATGAGGACCACAGTTAGGGCACATCAGTGTGGAAACTCTTCTTTGATAATCCTCAAAAATGAGAAGTCATTGGAGGTCCTTCTGGTCAGCTGCTGAGCTCCCAGTCCTGTCCAGCATTGACCATGAGAGGCCCTTTGGCTCCATCCTCTGTTGAGTCAGAGAGCCGCTGACCATTCAGTTTGTAATCAGCAGTTCAGACTTAGTCTTCAGACCAATTCTGCATAATCTCTTACAGAAAATAGAAGAGAAGGGAGCACTTCCCAGTTCATTTTATAGTTCTAATACCAAAACCAGACAGGAACTAGTTTCCATCCCTGCAGTCATTCCTCTTCCTCATTCCTTCATGCGCTGGCACTCAGGGAACTGATTTCTGTTCTTGTTGCAGCTGCAGCCGACTCCGCCAGGTTCAGAGCATCCTGACCCAGAGCAGCAAGTCTCGACCAGATGGGATCCTCTGCATCCTAGGTCAGTGCTTTTAACAAGATGGGACTCAGGGCTGGGGCAACTTGGCTTCTGTTCACAGGAAGATATTAATAATAGTATCAATATGAGATATGCTGTGAGTTAGCATCCTTCTCCCAGCTCTTGTTCCCCTGAAATCTGTTGCTGTTTTAATGAGGTTGGGTGAGATATAAGTGAGATAGGGAGCCCCTACCACAGAGCAGGCACTTTGTACATGTTACCTCATTTCTCCTCACAGCGACCTTACAAGGGAGCAGTGTTGTCCCTTCTTTACAGAGGAGGAAACTGAGACTCTGGGAGATGAAACAGACTTGCTCAGGGCCATAGAGTGGCAGAATTGGGCATTTATTTGTTCTTTAAAAATTTTTTTCTTATGGAAATACATCATAATTTAAAAATTAAGACAATAAATGAATAATAATGAACAGAGCTTCCTAACCATACTAGATGCCCAGTCCTACTCCCCAGAGATAACACTGTCAACTGTATCTTTTTTTTTTTTTTAAACACAAATGGGAACATTTTATGCATACTGTTGTTAGCCTGATTTTTAAATTTTCACTTGACAATATATCTTGGAGATTTTTCTATATCAGATTGATCTCATTCTTTATCTCATTTTCATTTATATTCATAGCATTGAATCATAGAAGTGGAATTGTTAGGTCAGGTGGTTTGTTCATCAACCACCCAATTTCCTTCCCACAAGCAAACTGCTACCAGTTTCTTGTTTGGCTTTCCTCAGATATTCTGGGCATGATTTTGTTTTTTCACTTAACAGCACTTGCATTAAACTTATATGAGAGACAGTGTGCAGAGTGGTTAAAAACGGGCACTGTGGAGCCAGGCAGGTTTTGGGTTTGAATCCTGGCTCTACCACTCACTTAGCCCAGAGGTTGTGGTGAGTCTCGATAAAGACACAGTTTGTGCTAGACCTGGAATTCCAGCCAGAGGTTTCAAATGCTTAAACAGTGCTCACCGGATTCTCTGTCTAGCTGCAGCCTTCAGGAGGGTGGGGCTCTCTTTGCCATACATTTATCTGTGAATAAAACCACCTGTTTGTTACTGTACTTATGCTATTATTTCTATTAGTTAAGGCCCAACGTGGTAAAAATAGGCAGCATAAAATTGATCATGTGAACTAATTGAATATAGAATACCAAAAGATTGAGAAAAGGGTCAATTTATAAGAATATCATGCGACCAAAAATTATATATATTTTTTATGAAAACACAAATGTTGCAGAAATTGATGTGTTTGAGGTTGGGTATGAAGATGGAGGTAAAAGTTAAATTACCCTCAAGACAAAGAACTTTCTGTGAAAGTGAAACAAGAAATCGGTGAGGGACTTATTTATTTTTAAATAGCCTCTGATGTTTAGTGAATTCTACTTTTCTGAGTAATTAGAATTGTTGTAGCGTCTCATTGTTCGTTGACTGATTTGTTTAATCTAGCCTTCTAACCCCTGGAATACCCTTCCGAGCAACTCTGACTCAACTCGCCTCCACTTTAGCATTTGTCTTTAGTTATTATGGTGTAGGAAATGTTCTAATTGATTTTCTGCTAGCATCTTTTTAAAACAGCTTTATGGCGATATAATTAACATATAGTAAACTGCACATATTTAAAGTTTACAATGTGATAAGTTTTGACATATGTATACACATGTGAAACTACCACCACAGTTAAAATAATACACATATCCATTGTCTCCAAGTTTCCTCGTGCCCCCTTGTAGGGTCTCCATTCTGCCACTTCCTCACTCCCAGGCAACTACTGATATGCTTCCTGTCACTATACATTAGTTTACATTAACTAGAGTTTTATATAAATGGAATCATACAGTATGTACTCTTTTTGTCTGGCTTCTTTCACTTAGCATAATTGTTTTGAGATTCATCCGTATTGTAGCATGTATCAATAGTTTATTCATTTTTATTGGTAATTAGTGTTTTATTGTATATATATACCAGTTTGTTTACTCATTCAACTGTTGATGGGTATTTGGGTTTCTATTTTTTTGCCTATTAAAAATAAAGCTGCTATAAACATTTGCACAGAAAGTGGTTGTACTGTTTTATATTCTTATTAGCAGTTCATGAGAGTTCTGTTTTATACCCCCTCACCAACACTTGGTATAGTCAGTCTTTTTTTTTAAATTAACTTTTTTTAGAACAGTTTTAGATTTACAGAAAAATTGCAAAGATAATACAGTCGGCCCTCTGTATCTGTGGGTTATGCATCTGCAGATTCAGCCAACGACAGATCATGTATGGGACCTGCAGATACCAAAGGCCAACTAAGGGACTTGAGCATCCTTGGATTTTGGTATCCTTGGGGGTGGGGTCCTGGAACCAATTCCCTCAGATACCAAGGGATGACTGTACAGAATTCCCAGGTACTCAGTTTCCCCTGTTATTAGCATCTTAAATTGGTATGGTACATTTGTCACAATTAATGAATCAATATTAACACATTATTATTAACTTTTATTATTATTGTTAACTCCATACTTTCTTCACATTTCCTTAGTTTTTACCTAATGTCCTATTTCTGTTCCAGGATCCCATCCAGGATACCCCGTTACATTTAGTTGTCATGTCTTCTTAGGCTCTTCTTAACTGTGACAAGACTTTCCTTGTTTTTGATAACCTTGACAGTTTTTTTTTAAATTTTTTTGAGGTCATCATAGTTGATAACATTGTGAAATTTCAGTTGTACATTATTATTTGTCAGTCACCATATAAATGTGCCCTTTTACCCCTTATGCCCACCCTCAAACCCCCTTCCCCTCTGGTAACCACTAAACTGTTCCCTTTGTCCATGTGTTAGTTTATCTTCCACATATGAATGAAATAATATGGTGTTTTTCTTTCTCTGTCTTGCTTATTTTGCTTAACATAGTACCCTCAAGGTCCATCCATGTTGTTGCAAATGGGACAATTTTGTCCTTTTTTTATGGCTGAGTAGTGTTCCACTGCATTTATATACCACATCTTCTTTATCCAGTCATCAGTCGATGGGCGCTTGGGTTGCTTCCACTTCTTGGCTCTTGTGAATAATGCTGCAATGAACATAGGGGTGCGTAAGTCTCTTTGAATTGTTGATTTTCAGTTCTTTGGATAAATACCCAGTAGTGGGATAGCCGGCTCGTATGGTGTTTCTGTTTTTAATTTTTCAAGAAATCTCCATACTCTTTTCCCTAGTGGCTGCACCAGTTTGCATTTCCACCAACAGTGTATGAGAGTTCCCTTTTCTCCACATCCTCTCCAACATTTGTTATTTTTTGTCTTGGTGATTATAGCCATTCTAACAGGTGTAAGGTGATATCTCATTGTAGTTTTGATTTGTATTTCCGTGATGATTAGTGATGTTGAACATCTTTTCATGTACCTGTTGTATATCTTCTTTGGAAAAATATCTGTTCATATCATCTGCCCATTTTTTTGATCGAGTTGTTTGTTTTTTTGTTGTTGAGTTGTGTGAGTTCTTTATGTATTTTGGAGATTAACCGCTTGTCAGATATATGATTTGCAAATATTTTCTCCCAGTTGGTGGGTTGTCTTTTCAATTTTGTTCCTGGTTTCCTTTGCCTTGCAGAAGCTCTTTAGTCTGACGAAGTTCCATTTGTTTATTTTTTCTTTTGTTTCCCTTGTCCAAGTATAACCTTAACAGTTTTGAGGAGTGCTAGTCAAGTATTTTCTAGCATGTCCCTCTGTTGGGATTTTTCTTTTGTTTTTCTCATGATTAGACTGGGGTTATGGGTTTTGGGGTGGAAGACCAGTGAAGTAACATGCCGTTTTCATCACATGTATCAAAGATACCTACTGTCAACATAACTTTTCAGTGTTTATATCGATTTTGGTACCCTGGCTGAGATTGTGTTTGTCAGATTCTGCACTGCAAAGTACTCTCCCTACCCCTGCTTCTATATTGTCCTCTTTGGAAGTCACTGTGCAGCCCACACTTAATTAAGGAGTGGGGAATTATGCTCACTTGCCTTGAGGAAGGGACTATCTACATATATTATTTGAAATCTTCTGCATGGGAGATTTTTCTCTTCTCCCCCATCTATTTATTTATTCAATCATTTATTTATATCAGGATGGACTCATGAATATTTATTTTATACTTTGAGTTAAAATCCAGTACTACTTTATTTATGTTTTGGGTTATAATCCACTACTACTGCAAATTGCTTCAGCTCTGGTCATTTGGAGCTCTTTCAGTTGGCTCCTGTGTCCCTCCCTTTGACATCAAAGTTTTTGTTTGTTTAGCACTTCCATACTTTCTGGCACTATAAGATGCTCCAGGCTTATTTTGTGTATTTCCTGCTCCAGTCCTAGAATCAGCCATTTCTCTAGGGAACCCTGGTTCCTTTTATTGGAGAATGGTTTAGAAACCAAGATCTGAGCACTGAGTATGCTTGTTGATACTGGGGTGTCATTGCTTCTAGGCCTTCTCAGCTGACAGAGTAAGGAAATATATGTATGTACATTAAATGGTATATATACACACATCTGTAAATGTTACGTAACCATCTGTATCTATATTAAGCTAAACATGAATTCATATTAATATTTCCAGCTCTAACTCATTACCACATATATCATTCTAGCCTCCTCCTCTTGCTTATCTGTAAACTACCACTTCACCAGTGGGAAACTTGACACCTACCATCCACCATCAATTTACTTGTTTAACTCCAGTGTACATGTGTAGTAGCGTCAGGTTTGTTAGCCGATAATACCGCTATGGGAAACAACTTTATCAACTAGAGCACAGTGCTTACATATAGTTTCTTTTGCCTTTAATTTTACATGGTCAGTCTTTTTAATGTTAGCAATTTATGTGGCAGTTTATGTAGCTGGAACCCTTAGAAGGGGACATGCTGAGTATAGGCCTGCCTAGTCCGCTGATTATTTTTAACTTTGCCATCCTTTCAGCTTTGGGCCTTAGGTAGGCCGGGCCATTCCTGCTTTTGATTCTTTTTCACCCTTCCCTTCACTGAAGTGTTGGATGGGATAGAACAGGACTATGCTGCTTTGATCTCAGTTGAGAAAGAAGTCCTCTTATATTAGAAGTCCCCTGCCACAGGCGGTCTCTAAGCCCCTCTGGTCTGAATGACCCTTGGCAGTCCTATTTCCCAAGCTCCAGCCATATTTCCATTCTTGGAGCTCCTTCTGCCACAATCCCTTCCTCTTAGCCTCACGTAGACAGCTACCTCCTGCCCTTGACATGTTCCTCTTACCCTGAGCCGTAGCTCTGGGCCTTCACAGATACCCAGAAACCAGGTAGTACATATGCCTATGCCATTGAGAGGCAATAGTGAAGACAATATTTTTTAATTTCCTTTTATTTGTCTCTGACCTAACCCCACCAAACTTGTAAGCTTCATGAGGGCCATTTGTATGCATGTTTGCCACACACTGCAGCATCCAGCACAGTGCTAGGCCTTGGGCCTGATAAGTATTTGTGAAATGATGGATGTCTGTGGTTCCATTCACTTGTCCTCTTCTTCACTTCAAGTTCTTTTCAAACCACCTTAATCCTCCTTTATTTGATCCCACATGTTTTGTTAAAGGTAATTTTGAGAAGTAAATATTTTTCTGACAGCCATTCTTGTTCTAACTGAAAGTATTCCAAAATCTTTAACCACCCATGGCAGGATGTGGACTATATTTTCTGGTTCTTTGTATCCTCAAGAATTGCTTTTTGGAAATTAACAACTTCAGTAATCTGTGTTTGACCATCTCAACTGTATAGATCTTGAATCCAAGTAAGGGTACTTGATACTGAGGCTTTGTTCTTTCACAGAGAGTTGATTAGTTTAGTTTCTGGCACAAAACTGGTCTGAGCTGTGCCTTAACTTAACCATCAGGTTTTTGCTGAGCAGGGGCAAGCTATTGGGGCTCATTTGTTCCCCATAGTACAGTACAGCTGATTAGAGTCTGCTTTGCTTTGCAGGAATTGATAGCAGGTACAATGAAGGCTGCAGAGAGCTGGCAAATTATCTTCTGTTTGGTTTGTACAATCAGAATACCAGTGATTTTGAGAAAACAGGGTTTTCTGAAGAAGTTCTGGATGGTAAGTATATATTGGTAAACTGTGTGTGAGAGAAGAGTAGGTGATTTATTTCTTTGGATCTTATTTCATTGTCTTTTTATGGAAAAAATATGATCAAATTTAAAATAACCCGGAGCCCCAGTAAATTTTTGCTTTTTTATTAATGAAAAATAACATTTCTTCTTTGCTGATATATTAAGTAATATGCTCCTGTTGGTCACTTGCTGGATGATAAGAGAGTAGCGACAAGTAGTTTTCAGAATATGTTTACTGAGTAAATCAGCTTTAGAAAAAAAAGTGAATATAATTTTTTTTCTTTATAGCTTCTTGGTAAAGTACTAGTTTTGCTCTGAATTGCTCACTGCTTCTACATGCTAAGGGGTTCAGATTATGTGCTATTGTCCTGAAAGTGAAAGCACTTTCAGCTGTAAGTCAAGGATGAGCCTGCAGGCTACTCCTACAAGGAAGACTTGATGTGGATCTTCAGTTTAGGAACAAAGGCTCTTTGTCCTGCTCTGTCTTTGGGAATTGTTTTCTGTGTGACTTTAATTCATGACGATGCCCATGACTACAATGCAGGCTTTCTGCTTACATTCCTCTTTCCTCAGCTCTGAGACACTCACCCTGTGTTGATGTTGCTGTGGGCTGATGCCCAGGAGCTATCTCTGATATCACATATTTAGCATCATGACTTGTCTGCCAGATGAGTCAGGAGACACAGGAGCAGACAAACTGGACAAGAGACAGACAGCTCTTGTGAAGCCGCTGAGGGGACGCATGAAAGCAAACGTCTGATGTTGAAATAATCTTGCTGTGGATCTAATGCAGTGGCTCTCAACTGGGGGCACTTATACCCCCAGGGGACATATGGCAATATCTGAAGACATTTTTGATTGTCACAACTGGGCAGAATGGGTAGAGGCCAGGGATGCTGCTAACATCCTGCAATGCACAGGACAGCCCCACAACCGAGAATGATCTGATCTAAACTGTCAATATTGCCGAGATTGAGGAACTCTGGTCTAGTGTATGTGAAAATTCTTCTGTGGTAAAGTCCTTAGTAGTATCTATCCTTATAGATTGATTAAAGATTTCGTTTTTATTAGGAAGTGCAGGCTGAAATTATTCCTTCCATTAAATTTTTTTCAATTCAAATTTAGTTTCATATTTTGATTTTAAAAAATGTTGTCTTACACTGTATAGCATCTACTGGTTTGGAAAGAATCCATCTTGGCGGCTCATTTAGAGTTATAAAAAGAAATGCTCGTACCAGCCACACATTTCACGAAGCCAAGGTTGTTAAGGACATTACAGTACTAAAATTAAGGAAATAGTTTAAATCCTCAAAGGTGCACTTTTTTTGCTTATCTTTGTGTTTATCCTGTCACCTTGCACAGTGGGTACTTATGAAATGAGCATGATCTTCCAAATTAATAAATTCATATTTTAAATCCAAGTAGTTGGAAAGCTGAGATCACCAGATTTATGCGTCTACATTTCAATCTCTAATTATATGAGAGGAAAAGAGGCCCAAAGCAAAGAATTTATTTTAAAAAGAAACTTTTAAAGTAGTTTACATGTTCTTCCAGTTCTCTTATGGTTTCTTCTTTTACCTGACTGTGTACTCTGTTAAATTTTATTCATGGTGGTGACAGCAGTCCTATGACATCCTGAGAATGCTTTATTAGATTTAGTAGCTGTTACGTCATTTCTTTTATTGGATCCTAGTTCTTTGTGGTATGTTACACATTAGTGTAAAGTACAGTGTATACGGGAAGCCCTGAGGCTCTCCGCTGAGTGACATCAGACTCTCACTCCTCAGCAAGCAATGCACAAGTGATTCAGGGCAGGGCTCTTTTAGAGGGCCTTTGTGAGGAAGACCAGCCGGATGAGAGGGGGCTCCCTTCCCACCCCTTGCCACCTTTTGACTCCAGCACTTAAGTGAGAGTCGGAGAGTCAACAGTGAAGAGGCCACTCCACAGTGTGTTCCCTAGAACACCTTGGGTCTGACCAGGTGTGGAGCTCAGAGCGGCGTAAAAGGCCAACATCATGGAGCTTTATTTTAAGACGCCACCCAGCTTTGTGGTCAGCTGCGGTCAGTATTCATTGGGCTTATGTTTTCATAGATTATGGGCTGTCACACTGCATTACTGTGTTGGCATTGCCCTAAACCTGCTGCCTCAGATGCTCCCAGCTCCTGTGCTCCTTTCTCACCTCCAGCAACTTCCCTAGCGTCATCTTAGAGAGAGGCCTAATGGCTCTGGTTTCTGAGGAGCCATGGAATGGAGCCTCTGCTTTTCTTCTGGAATTATGACTGCTTTCTTTCTCAGTGTTCAAACTGCTTTAATATTCCAGCTCCATTCCATTGCTCTTCTGTTAATTTACCTGGGTTTATATGTACCATTGGGATTGCTTTATATATTTGACTCACCAACATTGATGGTTATTCCTTAAGTCTGTGAGCTGCTAATCTATTTATAGAAGCCTTGTCCACTTGCCTCTGCTTCCTTCCTCCCAGCCTTTCCTGTGTACAGAGTTCACCCTGTATACGGTAACCCTTCCCAAGCTGACAGGCGACGTCCTTGGGCCCACAATTGTCTTGAGCCAGATGAGCCAAAAGCTAAGAGCTTTAGACACTGATGGCTGCAAGAGAACCAGTCTTTGGCCATATTTGGTGCTGTTTTCCTGCCTCAGTGGCTTTAGGCTGTAGAGTTTCCGTTTGGTATTTATCTCTGCAGTGAAGTACACAGCTGAGTTTGGTACCAAGGTTTGTGTTGAACTTTGCAAAAACACCCTGAAGGCTCTTCTTTTGACTTAGTCTGTGCCTGCATTGCCATAACCAGAAGGCCACAGTGGTGGGAGCATTGCATGGGGACTAGGAAATCCTTGCTTTCCATACTCGAATATTCTACTGTCACTTTGAAGCATGTTGCCTAAGTAAAGAATTTTCAGTTTAGAGTTTTGTTACATTGTCTCTGAAGTAGTTTTAAGGATTATGAGGGCAGAAAATGTCTAAAGGGAATACCTTTGACAATCTTGTTTTAATTTTGTTTTTCTTACAGATGTGATTATATTGATTAAATCAGATAGTGTCCATCTGTACTGTAATCCTGTAAACTATCGCTATCTCTTACCCTACGTGGCACATTGGAGAAATCTGCATTTCCACTGCATGACCGAAAATGAGGTGAGGAGAAAAGATAGAATAGGCTCTTAGAGACACTCTAAGGATACTCTTTCAGGGAAGTGTAGATCTGGAACAGGAGGCCCTTAAAAAAATAAAATTGCAAAATATGGTTACATGAAAAATGTTATCTGTTTTAGTGGAACTTTTCATATTTCATTATGAGGCTTCCTTATAGAGAAATTGTATGCCTGAAGGAGACAAGAGGGACTCTTCAAATTGGAACCTAGTAGTAGGCTTTTGAACCCACCTTCCTGCCCTCCTTCTTTATCACCAGCCTGGGCCCATTCTCTCAGGGGACTAGTGCCTAGAAACTGCCCCAGGAGAATTTGATAAGCTTTGTGACATTTCTGTGTTTGGATTTCTTGATATCTGTTTCTGTTTTCCTTTGGGCCCTTTTCAAAGATTTGGCTGGAAATTAAATTGGGACTTGAGATTTAGGATTTCATGGAAATTGTGACCTATGACATGGGTCAAGAACTCTTCGTCTGATCTGAGCATTTGGGGGATTTTTGAGGACAAGTTTTATCTCTTGCGTTTAGGTGTCTGATCCATTTTGAGTTGATTTCTGTGTGTGGTGTGAGGTAAGGGAATGAGAAGTGTTTCTGACCAGCACACACAAAGAGTTGGCTTTGGACACACCCTCTTGGGTGCAGTTTTCTATGAATGTCATTTAGGACAACTCGGATAAAATGCAGAGAAAATAGGGGACTTTGCGTGATGTCTCCTTTGAGCCTGTTTTCCTTTCAATTTTCCTCTTTAGTATGAAGATGAAGAAGCTGCAGAAGAATTTAAAATTGCCAGCTTTGTGGACATGGTTCGAGACTGTAGTAGAATTGGCATTCCTTACAGCTCCCAAGGTGAGTATCTGACAGCAAGCCACTTCAGAACCCTGCTTGGATGATGTGTGAATCGAAGGTCCCTACTTCTCCTTTCAGTGAAGGCATTCAGCTGGGAAACCCATTGATCTATTTTTACTCAAGGCAGAGGATCAAGCAGGATGAAATTTGGGGACTTTCCTATGCAAGCTTGTATTCATAACTGAAGTTTCTGCAGCGACAAAGCAGGGCACCTACAGTCAGATAGAAGAACTGATAAGGGATTTACCACAGTTGCCATCTAGTCTGTACCACTTATTGTATGCAGAGTGTAGATATGGGGCCTCTTGGTAATAAGAAATAGTAATTCAGGTAGCTGTTAAAAATATGCTGATAGTGAGGCTCAAAAAATGATATATAAAAATACAGGAAAAGAATCAACAAGTTTAGCAGTGCTTATATCTTATTAAAAAAAAAACAAACCTTGTGCATTGAAGCTGTTGTTATAAGAAAGGAGAAATTGTGATTTGGTAATTTTCCCTTGAGGAAGTCGGTTGGCTATGTTTCTTAAGGGAGAGGAGCCAAGTTTGAGTCTGTTAATAATTATATCCACTAAGTGATGCAAGTCATATGTAATAGGCCACTATTTATTTATTTGTTTATTCATTCTTTCATTCTTTCCTTTACTTATTCATTCTCTTCACTTATTCACTTACTTAGGAAACAAGAAGTATGAAAATATACTTTAGAGAAATCTGAATTTATGTAACTTATTTATGGTTTGAATTTTCCTTGGCTTTCATTTTGTATTTCTAGTGTTAATATCTAACCATTTTATCTGTTTCAATTTTATTTTGCTAGATGAGGCTGTGGTGAACTTGTGAGAAATGATGCCCGTTTAAACGCATTAGATCAGGTTTAGACTGTTATATCCAGGATGGTATTTGATACATGTTGTTGTTTTGATTCCTTTAGGTCACTTGCAGATATTCGATATGTTTGTAGTGGAGAAATGGCCGATTGTACAGGCCTTTGCACTTGAGGGCATTGGAGGGGATGGATTTTTTACCATGAAATATGAGGTATGTATGAAAAGCAGTATGCCTGGTTTTTGTCTGCCACTGGGCTGTTTTTGTGAAGGGCCCTCAATGTGGGTGTGCATCAGTATAACACTCTGAAAAGCTGGCAGTGACCTCCCAGTGGCATGGAGCAAGTTAAAAGACTTGAAATGGAAAATAGTTGCTGTTTAAGGGTAGTTCCCAAACTGAGCTCCTGTCTTCTTTCTTCTTGCAGTTCCTCTCTGTCCTCCTTCCTCTGCTTTTCCCATTCTGAGTTCACCGTTCTCCCAGTCTACTCCTGTAGCACCCTAGGCTTACTCCTCTTATAGCTTACCGTCCTATGTTATATACATTTCTCACACACCCCCACTCACCCACTCACCAACCCCTGATCTCTGGACTGAAGCTCCTTGAGAACAAAAACAGTCTTTTTGTAGTTGTTGTTGTTGTTTGTATCTCAGAAATTCATATAATTTGAGAACTGTTCACGAGCAGTGAAAGCGACAGTGCAGAATTTTGTGTAAGTACAGTGTGCTAGAGGAATAAAAGTGTTAGCTTTTGTGGTAAGAACTGTCTTATATTTCAGTATTCCTTGCATCTAGGAGATGACCCATAAATATTTGTTAAGTGAATTAATAAGTGAGTCTTGGAGAGGGGATCATCCAGAGTACACATTAGGGAGGATGGCCTGGTAGGTTAGCAACACCACCGCAGGCATCCATGTGCCTTCGTAGGATCCCCACTGAGATGACCTGCCCCCAGCACAGGAAACCAGGGAGAGGGAGCATTGACGTGCTAGAAATGGGGGCATGCTATTAGGGATGGAGTAAGTGGAAAATTTGCAAGCAAGACCCAGGGCTAAGTCCTACTCCTCTTTCTGAGAAGTAGCAGCATCCCCAGGGAGTGAATGGAGGCTTGCCTGACAGACCCCGTGATGTAGAGGAGCATGGACTGTAGGGCTGAAGAGAAGCACACCACTTCGACTCCGCTTCTCCTGCTGCAAAACCACAATTGACTACAAGTAGCAGAATATCAACAAAGCTGTGGGAGCTGCCCCTGATAGGGGTTAATGCTCTCTAATTGAGAAGAGTAGGGGCTTGAAGCGAGGCAGGCCATAGAAGGCAGAAAGGAAGCTTAAAATTTTTAGCAATAATGGTAATATTTGTTTTTAATTGTTGTATAAACTAGGCATTTATAGAGTGCCTCTTGTATGCCAAGCACTATTCTAAGCACTTTATATGAATTGACTTTAATTCTTAAAATAACCCTCTGAAGTAGGTCCTATTACTATCCTTATTTTTCAGAGGTTAAACGAATTTCTGCCAATCACAGAGCTAGTAGCCAGTGAATGGCAGGGCTGGGGCCCAGTCCAGAGAGTCTGGCTTGGGAGCCTGTGCTCCTAACGCTGGGGCTGCCACTAGATTAGCATTGGCAAGCAGTGCACTAGGAAAATGAGGCAGGCCTCTGGCTCTTGCCTTAAGGTGCATCACACCATGAAGTCACATCCAAAAGGAACCAAACCCCCTTCCGAAAAACCCTTACAAGGTAATGTAGATCTTTACTGTGGGGTGGTGTTTTTAGGGGATGGGATGGGCAGTGAGGAGGAAACAGCACACATCTTATAGTACGAGTTACTGTAAGTATTCTCTCAAGTCCCTTCCTCCAGATCCTGCCCTTTTCTGTAGCTGCTCATTTTCGTTCCCTCAAATACTTTTCTTTTGTCTCCATCTCATTCCCCCGACCTCAGTTTTCTTCCTTACCCTGTCCTTCCTGGTCCTTCAAGGTGTGGAGCAGTTTGGCCTACGGATCAACTCTGCCTTTATACTCTCTACTTCACTCTGATTCACATATCAAAGGCCTGATAACTGCCTGAGCCAGAAAGGTTCTTGTCTCCTTTGAAGGCTAAGAGAAGGAGAACTACAGATATTTATAACTTAATTTTTTTAAACTGTTTTGTTGCATGGCCATACCCAGAAGAACGTCAATAACTCAGAGGATGCTTTGTGGTAGGTGTGGTAGGTGGTGTGGTAGGTACCAGCATGAGAAAGGAAGCCAGACCCACATAGTATTTACATGGTATTTAGGCTGGGCCAAACTGAGTTATGGATGTAGAGAACGTTTTCTTTCTGGGAAGCAGTACAGGGAAGCTCCTCAGATAGGGCTTTCCCTGCCTTCAGCTTCCTTCTTACTCTCCAGCTGCTGGAACTGTGACCTAGTAATATAAATTTACATCAACTAGCTCCCCGAGGGGAAGATTCTAATAGCAAACTTCTGAATAATGAGAGTAACCATAGAGTGAGCATTCATTCACTTTTTTTTTATTGTCAAACATAAGATCTTCATATTGAGAGGTAGAATAAGACTTATGACAAGATTCAATAAAATATAAGAAAGAGAGCATAGCATGTTAGATGTGGGGTAGATCAGCATGCTTTTTAAAAAGATTTTCTCCAGGAAATAAAATAAAAATTGAGAAAAATATCTTTTTTACTTTTTCAGAGTGGAGTTTGTAAAAAGAGAAATGAGATAGGGTAGGTAGAGCAGGAAGAATTAAAAAAGGAGATGGGTGACGTAAGAAAAGATTGTAGTAAGTCTCAAAATTCATTAGTAGAATTAAAATTTGCATTTAAAAAGAAATCAAATTCAGGAGCCGGCCCCGTGGCGTAGTGGTTAAGTGTGTACACTCTGCTGCTGGAGGCCCGGGTTCGGACTCCGGGCGCACACCAATGCACCACTTGTCAGGCCATGCTGTGGCGGCGTCCCACATAAAGTGAAGGAAGATGGGCATGGAGGTTAGCTCAGGGCCAGTCTTCCTCAGCAAAAAGAGGAGGATTGGCATGGATGTTAGCTCAGGGCTGATCTTCCTCACAAAAAAAAAAAAAAAAGAAATCAAATTCAATACCCCTCAAAAATCGAATCAGTTGACGTACTTGAAAAGCTGTTCCAGAATACGGAGGAGGGGCCAAATAGATTGAATCAATGAGGAAGAAGAAAATAAAATGGAGGATATAAAGAATGGAAATTGGTGATATTAAAAACAAAGGAATTAATTGAAGGTTGTTATGTTGTACTCTCTGCCTCCCCCACCCTGCCCCCCGAGCGACAGGCAACCAGTCATTTACCAGTTGCCATCTCCACTCTAGGAAAAACAAGGAAGAGGGAATAAGACAAAACAAAGACGACTCATTGGCTAGTGTAGCTTTTGTTACCTGAGAGTAAAGTTCTCCACATTTTGACATTTAGACTATAAGGAGATAGGGATCCTGGAATAACAGCCTCTTGCCTGTCCTCCCTAAAAAATACTTCCTGGTAGTTGACATGCTCTGCTGAGAGTATAAAGCTCCAATCAGCCTCTCCATTTGAAAATATAAACAGACAACCAAAGATCTCCAGACATTTGATTAAATAGCAGTAATTTAAAAAAAAAAAGATCGAGATTAAAAAAAAAAGACGATCAATCGAATAAGAAAGATCCAAAGATAATTTAAGATATAGAGGAAAACTTAAGACACAAAATGCTCCTTAGGTTGCTCAGAGAAATGTGAGATTTGGCAACCATAGAATAAGTGTTATGTTGTGATAAATTAATGTAAGGAAAAGAAGAGCTCTGGAAAGTTATAATTGATAAAATCAATAGACGGATTGGAAGGTAAAGTTAGGAAAATCTCTAAAATGTAGAGTAAAAAAATCAAAGAGATAGAAAATGTGAGAAAAAGTTATAAGACATAGAGAATTGATCCAAGAAGTCTGATATCCAACAAGTAGGAGTTCTAGAAAGATAGAGCAAAGATATCAGAAGGGAAGAAATGAAAAAAAAAAAAAGAATAAACATTTTCGGTGATACAGAGAAATAAAAGCTTTTAAATTAAATCACTGAACAAGTGTGAATGGGAGGAAAAAACCTTTATCTATGCCTTTTTTGAACACTAAGGATAAAAGAATATCATAAAAAGCTTCCGGGGGCTGGCCCGGTGGCGCAAGTGGTTAAGTGCACACGCTTAGCTGCGGCAGCCTGGGGTTTGCGGGTTTGGGTCTCGGGCGTGCACCGACGCACTGCTTGGCAAGCCATGCTGTGGTGGCGTCCCATATAAAGTGGAGGAAGATGGGCACGGATGTTAGCCCAGGGCCAGTCTTCTTCAGCAAAAAAAAAAGAGGAGGAGGATTGGCAGATGTTAGCGCAGGGCTGATCTCCTCACCAAAAAAAAAAAAAAAAACACCTTCCAGGAAGAAAAAATAAGTCACCTACAATAAAACAACAGGAACCAGATTTCTCTCCTTCTCGAAACAAAACAGACTTCAAACAAAATATGTGAAGCAGTGGTTTTCAAGACACTAGGCATCAGGCCATGTAGATTATTGATTCCCTGAGAGATGGAAATGAACAAGGTGAGCCCCAGTGATTGCCCTAACTTATTACTACTTGGAGAAAATTTGTAGGCTGTGGCACAAGGAGGGGGTACCCTGATGGAGCCCAGTGCACTTCCTGAGTTGGGGAGATGCAGCTGAGAGTCTGGTGAGACCAAGACAGCTAGAGTACTAAAGAGGAAAGAACTGTCCAGAGAGGGAACTCCCAAGATCTGCCAGGATTCCCCTGCTCCCTCCCTGCCATCCTGAGTATTCAACAGAATACTGATCAATGCATTCGAGTGTAAGATAATTACCAAAGGTGGAGGGCAAAAAAACATCTGAAAGTATTCTAGAACAGTGCCTGATGCATGCTCAGGGCTGGGAATAGTGCTGTTACTACCGGTAAGACTGGAAAAAACACATAATTCACAGGGCATTGGGTAGAGTCCTCAGGAGGGTTTTGTCTCAGTAGTGGGGAATAATCAGCCCTAGACTGAGCACTGCTGTAGACCCTCCTAATAATTCATAAAAGCAAGACCTGAAAGGATCAAACTGTTTCCAAGTAACTTAACTGTATCCCAGAACAAAGCACAAGAATATTTATAGGAATACAAAAATATCTAGCACCCAACAAGGTAAAATTCACAATGTCTGGCATCCAAAGATTATCAGGTTTACAAAGAAGCAGGAAAACATGACTAATATCAATCAAAATTGACGTAGAATTGACAGAAATGTTACAATTAGCAGACAAGGACATTAAAACAGTTATAACTGTATTCCATATGTTCAAGAATCTAGAGGAAAGATTGAACTTGTTAAACAAAGACATAGAAATATTTAAAAGGAGCCAATTAAACTTCTATAGATTAAAACTACAATGTCTAAAATGAAAAATACACTGGGTGGGATTAATAGCAGATTAGACACTGCAGAAGAAAAGATTAGTGAATTTGAAGCCATAGCAGTAGAAACTATCTAAAATGAAGCACAGAGAGAATAAAGAATCCAAAAGAATGGACAGAGCATCAGTGAGCTATCAATCAGGCATGAGGACAGAATAAAGACATTTTAAAACTCAAAAAATGTTTGCCTCCCATTAATTCTTTCTTAGAAAGCTATTGGAGGATGTGCTGTAGCAAACAAGGGAGTTAACCAAGAAAGAGGAGCAAATAATCCATGGAACCAAATCCATCATCTGAGAGCTCCAGGATGACAGTAGAGGTCTCAAAGTGAAAGTTGTGGTTGCACAGGTAGCTTACACAATAGCCAGACCAGAATGAAGCAGGAAAAAGAAAAAGAATTGATAGATTATCTGATATGTTTAAGCCAGAGGTTCTTAATTGGGATGATTTTGCTGCCCCCCAGCCCTCCAAGACATTTGGCAATGTTTGGAAATACTTTTGGTTAGCCTGGGGGTTGGGGGGTGTTATAGGCATCTAGTGGGTAGAGGCCAGGAATGCTGCCAAGCATCCTACAGTGCATGGGGCAAACCTACAGCAAAGAAATATCTGGCTCCAAATGACAGCAGTGTTGCTATTGAGAAACCCTAGTGTAAGCATGCTCGCAAATTGGGTGGGACTGTTGGAAAAAACTTCAGGACTCTTTAAATTACGCAAGTGAAAAAAAATGAAACAGTTACTCTAGGAAAATAAAATTTGTTTAAAAAAGCAAACAGGAGTATAGTATATACTTGGCCTGTAGTATATATTATATATATGGTCTTAATTTTATAAATAATAATTACTGATGAAACCAAAAAAGCCATATTATGATATTAGATGATGTTAGGGTGTGTGTGTGTGTGTATGTGTGTGTAGAAAAAGTGTGGGAATGGGGATGGGCTTAGAAGAGCTAAATCTTTGCCATAAGTCAGTATTTAATTTTTAAATTGATAGATCAAGAAATAGTTATAGAAGCATATTATATCAAAATATGGAGGTAACTACCAGAAAGTTAAAAGATTTCTAAGTGAGTTGTCTCTGAGGAGTGAGACAACTGGGGGGTTTGTGACAGGTTGGAGTAGGGGATTAAAACTTTATTACAAGCCCTTAGTACTATTTGAATTTTTAAAACCATGGATATGTATTATTTTGATTAAAATTTTATTTTAAACAAAGGCAAAATATATAATATATATATGCCCATCATTGAAAATATTCAAAAGATGTACCAAAGTTTCTGAAAAGATAGTTTCCTTGAATGGGACAGCATTTATTAATATGAATAGGTTCTAATATAGTAGATAAAAATTTGATTTATTATTCTAATCACTTAGTGTTCACCAAGATAGTCATTTCTGAACATTAAAAAATAATTCTTATTGTCTTAATGATTGACTCAATTATTTCAATATTTTGCCTTTGTGTTGCAGTTGCAGGATGTGAGTTTGAATCTATGGAATGTCTACAGCAAGATGGATTCTATGTCTCTGGAGAGTTTGCTTTCAGAGGTAAAGAGCCTAACTATATTTAACTTATAAATATTACAACTCAATTATCCATTAATGGTAACTTGAAGAAATGCAAGATATTTGTAGTTTGCTTTAATCAAAGAATTGAGCAGTTTCTTCCCTGATGGTTGTCTTGAACTCCTTGGGGGTGGAAGGGTCTTGGAAAAGTGATACTACCTCTGAGGAAACCTCACCTGAGGTGAGACCAAGGCCACCTGCCTGATCCAGGGTGTAGGTTTTCATCTAAAGACATTCTTTTTGCTGAGCTGGACTTGAGAAAAACAATACAGAGAGTGTCTTTTTGCACTGTTTCTCTGGCATGAAAAGATAAAAAAGATGGAATATGGCTTAAAGGAATCAAGGATTAAAGCAGGGGTGGGCAAACTTTTTCTGTAAAGAGATAGATAGTAGTATTTTAGGTTTTGTGTGCTCTGCATCTCTGTTGGAAGTATTCAACAATGCCATGGTGGCCTGAGAGCAGCCTTGGACAATGCTCAGACAAATGAATATGTCTGTGTTCCAAGGAAACTTGATTTACAAAAACATGTGGCCTGCCCACAGGCCATAATTTGCTGACTCCTGGATTAGAGCGTCAGGCATTAATTGTTCATCTGAATTTTGAAGAAAAAAATTAAGATGAGTGGAACAACTTGCAATGAGGAGCAACAGACAAAACTAACGTTACAGGAATAGGTACTTTGGTTAAGCAGCTCGGTAGTGTCTCTCAGTGGCCATGGCTAGATATGCATGAAAAAAGAACAGCTTACAGCCTTTTAATGAAATTAGCTCTGATACCAAAACCCAACAAAAATAACTCAAGAAAATGAAAACTACAGACCAGCCTCACTTATAAATATTAATGTATATATTCTAAGTAAAATATTAACAAACAGAGCTCAGTATCATGTTAAAAGAATATTCCATGAAGTAGGGTTACTAAGGGTTCAATGTTTAGTTACATATCAGGAAATACATTAATGTAATCACTATACTAATTTTTCTCCTTGGAGCTATTTATGATGGCTCCATAGATGCTGAAAAGGCATTTGATAAAATTGAACATCCATTCTATTTAGACATTTCTAATTAAATAGGAATATAAAACAAAAATAAAACCTGAACTTTTTATTCTTTGAAAAGACCTAGTCATTGTCATCATCATCAACCCATGGCTAGCCTAATTATGGAAAAAAGTGAAAATACAAAAATTTACAACGTTAAGAATACAAGAATGATAAATAAAATTTAGCCACAGATAAAGAAGAGAGTTAAGTACTTAGTTTAGGAGTCTCAAGTATGTGAGACCCACGCCCTGCTTGAATGTAGTGCCCTGAACGTGAGGATGCTGCCAGTCACACATGGAGGCTAGACATAGCGCTGTAATTTTGAGAACATTGCAAGCATCTCTGGAGTCAGTGAAGAGGGACCACTCAGGAGAGCATCTTTAACTGCACCTGGAGCAACAATGATATCATGCAGCTGAAGAAGCAGCAGTGGTAATCACCATGGGCTGTAAGACCAAGCCCTTTCCTGGTTTTCTGACTTCCCATTAGCTTAGCCTTCTTAGGTGATATCACAAAGTAGGGGAAGGAAGCCCTTTAATGTCTGATAGTGGACTTCTCATCTATTCTGAAGAGTGAAGGCTCAGGCCAAATTTAATTTTATTTAGAAATAATAAAGTTAGATAATATTTCTTGTACCAGAATGTGGTTGAGCACATTTATACCAGCTACACTGTGGAGAGCTCTTACAAGTCAATAAGAAAAATACTAACAGTGGAGAATTGGGGACAGCAGGAATTGGCTATGTATAAAATAAGAAATAAAAATGACCATGGGTTTCCACTCCCAGTTAGGGATATAGAAAATTGAAAGAGATCATTGCTCTCACCCTAACAGCCAAAACAATCTGAATAAGCAACAAAATCATAGTTATAAAAAAACAACATTGGAGAGCTGAAGATGCAAAGAAAGCTAAAAGAACTCAGTTCCCAAAATAGTAGAGTCCTTCATAGAATGCTGTTTGCATTTCTGGTGGAGCAGCAGGAAGAAGAGGAATCTCTCATAGACAGGGATAAGGAGAAATCAGCTGACCTTTTAAAGAGCTTTTGATGGCTGTGTGTGGGTGAGTCAGCACCTACCCATCAACTGTATCCCATAGGTTTTCACAGTGCTCAGAGTAGTACACCAAAGGCTAGGGGTCAGGCAGGAGAGCTGAAAACGATCCCCCCTGAGGCATTTGACACTCAGCTATCACCTGGATTGGAGCAAGGGAGTTGAGAGCAACCCTTTGGAGGCACTACAGGTATTTACAAACTATAAGCAGCTACCCTCTTAAGGCTGGGGCAAGGCAGCAGGACAGAGAGAGATGTCCCTATGTAGACAGAGCCAAGGGGACTGGAGAGCAAAGAGAACTCCTAGCAACCCAAAAAACTGGTGGCCAGCATGTAAAGCAGAGAGAGATTATCTGTGATTTAGGAAGCTGGTCTCTCAGCTGTAAAATGCAAAGAGATTTCCAGAATCTTGCTAGTGCTTTGAACAAAGTCTCTACTGAAGTTCAGATCCCACCCTCAAAATATTTTAATTTAGTGATGAACAAAATCAAACTACAGATGCAATAAAACACAGACCCGGATCAATTGTAGATCAAATTGACTTAGATCTCTATTCTAGTGGCTTGACAAAAGAAAGGGCACACCTTTCTAGAGGTAAATATTATGTACTTTATTTTGTTACTGTTCTTTTATACAAAATGTCTGGCATATGATAAAAAAAAGTTTATAAAACATGAGGAAGTGAGAAAATTTGATCTGTGGTCAAGAAAGTAAATAGTCAAGAGAAGTAGACTCAGATGTTGGAATTAACCAATGGGGAATTTAAAATAACTAATAAAAATGCTAAAGAATCTGAAAGAAAAGGGGACAACATACATGAAGAGATGAGAAATTTCAGCAGAGACCTGAAAACTGTGAAAAGAACCAAATGGAAATGCTAGAAATGAAAAATACTGTATTCAGAAATGAAGGACTCATTAGATTGGCTTAACAGCAGACTAGACACAAATGAAGAGAAGTTCAGTGAACTCGAAGGTAGGTCCATAGAAAGTTTCTAAACTGAAGGACAAAGAGAAATAGAGCAGGGGGAGTGGAACAGAGCATCCAGTAGCTGTCAAACAATGTCAAATAATCTAACACAGTATAATTGGAGTCCCAGAAGGAAAGTAGAGAGAAAATGGGGCATTTGGAAGCTTGAGTTGATAATGTCCAGGAACTTTCCTAATTGGTGAAATATATCAATCCACAGATCTAAGAAGCTCAGCAAACCCCAAATTCGATAAAAATTACTATATCTATATATAAAAATGACCAGAAATTTGTGCAGGGATCTCTTGTAGTGAGTCTATAAATGTTCTTAATAAGATTTGAATCCAAAAACCAAAGCAATTAAAATGCAATTCTAGTCATTACTTGTGTCTCTAGAAAATTATTAAAAAGAGAACCAATCCATACCCATATTACTTCTTAAAATGTACTTTTTCTTCTCCCTTCTCTTGCTCAGAAAACAGTATCAACACTGTCACCTACATGATTACTGAAGATAATTTTAGATATATGTATATAATATATATGTGTAACACACATATATGTATACATGTATACCTATATACATACATATCTATATCTATCTGTCTATCTATAAAATATAGATCATCTGGGCAGCAAGTAGCAAAGCCATTAGTGAGAATGTTGTTTACACTTAAGAATTACCAGCTGAGGGCCAGCCCTGTGGCTTAGCGGTTAAGTGCGCATGCTCTGCTGCTGGCGGCCCGGGTTCGGATCCCGGGCGTGCACCGACGCACTGCTTCTCCGGCCGTGCTGAGGCCGCGTCCCACATACAGCAACTAGAAGGATGTGCAGCTATGACAGACAACTATCTACTGGGGCTTTGGGGGAAAAATAAATAAATAAAATCTTTAAAAAAAAAAGAATTACCAGCCGAGGTCCATTGTGCTTTATGCATAGGGCCAAAAGCAGAGTCAATACATGCCTAGCACAGAGCCCACAGGTCTGAGCACTTGTGTATCCTCTACTGGAAGAGAAAAATGGAGGAGAGCATAGATCTGGCCAGGTTTAGTGCAGCAAACAGATTGCCTGCTGTAAGCAAGGCACTAGGCTAGGTGCCCAATAATATGTACACAGTGTGAGATGGGCAGTGAAGACAACTCTCCAATTTGAGTAGAAATTATCAGCAACTTCAAAGTAAGGACAAAGATATACTTAATCAAGTTATAGCTGATGTTTTTTGGTTAACTGATGATGCCTTAAAGAACAGCCAGTAGCAAAAAGCAATATGTGATGGTTGGGAACAGGAATGAGTTCAGAGAGGTGGCTGAAAAGCAGCTGAGATGGGGGAGGGAGGGAGGCTGCACATCAAGGAGAGTCAACTGGGAGGATACAGAGTTCCTCATACTCCCAGGACCACTGGGAGGAGGGAATGAGGGAGGAGAGGGCTCTGGGCCACCCCTGGCCCCACCAGACTTCTAACTAAGCTCAACTAATTTGTCCTTGAACAAAGTTTCACTGATGTGACCTTTTTGGCACTAGACGTAGTACCATTCTTTAGGTGCCTCATAATAACTCCCTCTTTCCTACAAGGATTGCTAAAGTAAGGCACTTGGAGGCTATTACTGTCCTTGTTTAAAAACAGCTTTATTGAAGTATAATTTATATACCATAAAATTCACCCATTTTAAGTGTACAATTCAGTGATTTTTAGTAAATTTACAGAGTTGTGCAACCATCACCACAACTGAATTTGAGAACATTTTCATCCACCCAAAAAGTTCCCTTTGCTCTTATTCACTATAGCCGAGACATGGAAGCAACCCACATGTCCCGCGACTGATGATTGGATAAAGAAGATGTGGTGTATATATACTATGGAATACTACTCAGCCATAAAAAAAGACAAAATTGTCCCATTTGCAACAACATGGATGGACCCAGAGGGTATTATGTTAAGTGAAATAAGCCAGAAAGAGAAAGACAAACAGTGCATGATTTCACTTATATGTGGAAGATGAACCAACATGTGGACAGATAGAACTGTTTGGTGGTTACCAGGGGCTAGAGGGGTGGGAGGTGGGCACAAGGAGTGGAGGGATGCTCCACCACTTGTATAAGCTCCACCACTTATATGGTGACTGATAAACAATAATGTACAACAAAAATTTCACAATAAAAAATAAATAAATAAATAAAAATGGAATTAAAAAAAAAAAGTTCCCTTTGCTCACTTGCAGTCAATCTCCTTTCCCACTCCCAGCCTCATGTAAACCACTAATCTACTTTCTGTCTCTATAGATTTGCCTTTTCTGGGTATTTCATATAAATGGACCATACACCAGGGGGTCTTTTATATCTGGCTTCTTTCACTTGGCATAATGTTTTTGAGCTTCATCCATGTGGTGGCATGATTGAGTAGTTTGCTACTACCTTTTAAAACAACATATTTATATGGTCTGGTATTTTGAGATTAGATGCAGTTTCATGATTCTGGTTTTCAAAATTACCTCCTTTATATGACCAAACACGTTATCTTTTCATTTTCTTCCTAGGATTTGGTGGCTTTTGAACATCAGTGGACTAGCTTCTTTGCTAATTTTGACACGGAAATTCCTTTCCTGCTGGAACTTTCCGAATCTCAGGCGGGTGAGGTATGTAAGGGAAGGGTCAAAGAGAAAGAAGAGATTGGTTATTTATGGTTTGGTTTTTTTTTTTAATTTTTTTCAGAATACAACACTACAGTCTTAATTTGTTTTGGTTATCATTTCTTTAAGCTATATTGCATGCTGTAAAGAAGTTTTTAACCCCCTTACCACCCTGCCAACCCCCATGTAAGAAGTTTTTTGGGCCGGCCCCGTGGCTTAGCAGTTAAGTGTGCACGCTCCGCTACTGGCGGCCCGGGTTCAGATCACGGGCGCGCACCAACGCACCGCTTCTCTGGCCATGCTGAGGCCGCGTCCCACATAGAGCAACTAGAATGATGTGCAACTGTGACATACAACTATCTACTGGGGCTTTGGGGGAGAAAAAAAGAAAAAGGGAGGAGGATTGGCAATAGATGTTAGCTCAGAGCCAGTCTTCCTCAGCAAAAAAAGAAGAGGATTAGCATGGATGTTAGCTCAGGGCTGATCTTCCTCACAAAAAAAAAAAAGAAGTTGTTTTTTTTCTGTGCCAGCTTGTCTATAAGAAGGATACTCATTTTTCAGTGTGGTGGTGCCTCTGTCAGCCAGGAATTCTATTGGGCACTATTTAATAAGCCTAGGAATAATTCTCCACATATGGCTAGCACACCAGTTGAACCTCCAGGTAATGCCAAGCTTTCTTTCCAGGCAAACAACAATAGTGAAGTTACTGGGTTCAGGCTAAGACCCACTCCGTGAGTAAACTGAGGTATCTAAAGCAAGAACCAAGGCACAGGACTCTCCCCAAAACTAGTCAACAGGAAGGATCAGAAGAGTGATCTTGAGCCTACCTTGGGCTCGCACTGCCTGTCCTCAGGTCTCTGCTCCACTGTGGCCCAGAACAAGCCCTACTTCTGATCTTTGGAACTGGAGTTGATCTTTGTTGTTATGCATTTTACTTTTACATCGTGTTATAAACCCCACAATATATTGCTATTATTTTTGTTTAAACAATTATCTTTTAAAATTATCTTTTTAAATATTTTTAAAAGGTTTAAATAATAAAAAAGTCTTACATATTTGCCCATGTAGTTAACTATTTCTGATACTCTTCATCCCTTTGTGTAGATCCAGATTTCCATTTGGTATGAATTCCTTCTCCTCGAAGGATGTCCTGTAATATTTTTTGTGGTACAAATCTTCTGATTAATTCTTCCGGCTTTTGTATGTCTGAAAAAAATCTTTATTTCACCTTCATTTTTGAAAGATATTTTTGCCATGTATAGAGTTCTAGGTTGACAATTTTTTCCTTTCAGTACCTGAAAGATGTTCCACTGTCTTGCTCACTTAGATTGTTTCTGATGAGAAGTCTTTCATCTTTATCTTTGTTCCTCTGTATGTAACTGGTCTTTTTTTTCTTCTGATAGATTTTAAGATTTTTCTTTTATTACTGGTTTGAGTAATTTGATTATGATGTGTCTTACTGTAATTTTCTTCATATTTCTTGTACTTGGGTTTTGTTGAGCTTCTTGGATCTGTGGATTTATAGTTTTCATCAAGTTTGGAAAGTTTTTAGCTATTATTTGTTCAAATATTTTTTTGTCCTCCTTTCATTCAGAGACTCCAGTTACCTCTATATTAGGCCACTTGAGGTTGTCCCACCTCTCACTGATGCCCTTTTCAGTTTTTTGGATTCTTTTTTCTTCTCTCATTGCTGGTTCTAAGAGTGAAAGATATTCCAAAAGGTATACTCAGTGATGTGTCTGTCACCCCTTGTTTCTTACTACCCCATTCTCATTCTTCACTTCTCTCCACCCTTTTTGCACCCACTCCATTAACAGTAGGTAACAAATCTCTTCAGTTTCTAGTTTGTCTTTTCTGTCTCTTTTGCACAAATGATCAGATACATGTATATTTTCTTATATCCTCTTCTTTCTTTCATTGAAGGGTAGCACACTATATATAGTCATTTCCACTTTTCTTTTTTCACTTAACATATCCTGGAACTCTCTTCAGGTCATTTCATTGAGAACTTCCTTATTCTTTGTTATAATTCATAGTACTCTGTTGTGTGAATTTATCTTAATTTATTCAACCACTCTCTTATGTATGCATATTTAGGTTGTTTTCAATATTTTGCCCTTGCAAACATTGCCATAATAGATAACTCTGTGCGTATGTATTTTCATATTATTGGAGGTTTGTATACCTAGTAATGGGATTGCTGGGTCAAAAGGTAAGTGCATATGTAGTTGTGTTAGCTATTGCCAGATTTCCCTTCAAAAGGGTTGTACCAATTTGCATTCCTACCAGCAGTATATGAGAGTGCCTGTTTCACCACAGCCTCACCAGTAGAATGTGTTGTTATGCTTTTTAATTTTTGGTATTCTCATAGATAAGAAATGGTATCTCATTGTTTTAATTTGTATTTTTCTAGTGGAGTGAGCTTAAACATTTTTTCACGTTTGAAATTTTTCACAAAAATTTTGGTACAATATTATTAACTGAACTAGAGAACATAGGTTTTAGGTCTTTTGTCCCTTAGTTTTTAAGAGTTCGTTATATATTTAGGCTATTAACTTTTTGTCTGTGGTATATATTCCAATTATTTCTTCCCATTTATCAATTGCTTTGTTTATGGTGTTTTTTTGCCATGCATTTTTTTTTTATCTTCCTGTAAATTTATCAGTATTTCCTTTTATTGCTTCTGGATTTTGAATCATTCTATAGGGAAAGGCTTTAATCTAAGGTTAAAGAGGACTTCACCATTTTGGTACTTGTATGGTTTAATTTTTTACGTTTAGATCCCTAATTCATTTGTGGGTTTTTTGTGTGTATGATGTGAGATATGGATCTAATTTGATTTTTTTTTCCCAAATGACTACCCAGTTAGAATCCCAGCTATGCAGTTCACTAGCTCTGTGACCTGGTGCTCATCTGTAGAGAGGGGATAATAATGGAATGAATGGCTTCGGTTGTTATTAAGATCACTTGAGATATTACATTTAAGTGCCTATCACAGTTCACGTGGTAAACCCTCAGTAAATTTTAGCTATGATTATTTTAATGTATAAAGAGTTTTTACAAATCAATAAGACAAACACCAAAACTCCAATTGATGAACATCCAGAGCAGGTAAATAAACAGTTAATTGCCAAAGGGAAATCTAAATGGCCATTGAACATATCTGAAATATTCTACATCATTAAAAAGCAAAGGGATGTAAAGTAAAACAACAATGAGGTACCATTTTCATTTATCAACTTGGCAAATATATATATATATATATATTTTTTTTTTATTGATGTTTTGATAGTTTGTAACATTGTGAAATTTTGGGTTGTACATTTTTGTTTGTCCATCACCATATATATGTCTCCCTTCACTCCTTGTGCCCACCCTCCACCCCCATTACCCCTGGTAACCACAATACAGTTTTCTCTGTCCATGTGTTGGTTTATATTCCACATATGAGTCAGATCATACAGTGTTTGTCTTTCTCTTTCTGGCTTACTTCACTTAATATAATACCCTCCAGGCCCATGCATATTGTTGCAAATGGGACGATTTTGTCTTTTTATGGCTGAGTAGTATTCCATTGTATATATATACCACATCTTCTTGATCCAATCGTCAGTTGAGGGACACTTAGGTTGCTTCCACGTCTTGGCTATAGTGAATAATGCTGCAATGAACATAGGGGTGCATAAGCCTTTTTGGATTGTTGATTGCAGGTTCGTTGGATAGATTCCCAGTAGTGGGATAGCTGGATCATAGGGCATCTCTATTTTTAACTCTTTGAGGACTCTCCTACCGTTTTCCATAGAGGCTGCACCAGTTCGCATTCCCACCAGCTGTGTATGAGGGTTCCTGTTTCTCCACATCCTCTCCAACATTTGTTGTTTTTTGTCTTGGTGATTATAGCCATTCTGTCGGGCATGAGGTGATATCTTAGTGTTGTTTTGGTTTGCATTTCCCTGATGATTAGTGATATTGAACAACTTTTCATGTGCCTGTTAGCCATCTGTATATCTTCTTTGGAGAATTGTCTGTTCATTTCCTCTGCCCATTTTTTGATTGTTTGTTTGTTTTTTTGCCGTTCAGTTGTGTGAGTTCTTTATATATTATGGAGATCAACCCCTTGTCAGATATATGTTTTGCAAATATTCTCTCCCAGCTGGTGGGTTGTCTGTTCATCTTGATTCTGGTTTCGTTTGTCTTGTAGAAGCTCTTTAATCTGATAAAGTCCCACTTGCTTATTTTTTCTTTAGTTTCCCTAGTCTGGATAGGCATGTCATCCGAAAAGATTCCTTTATGACCAATGTCAAATAATAGTGTGTTGCCTATATTTTCTTCTATGAGTTTTATAGTTTCAGGTCTCACCTTCAAGTCTTTGATCCATTTTGAGTTAATTTTTGTGAATGGCAATAGCCGATGGTCCACTTTCATTCTTTTGCATGTGGCTGTCCAGTTTTCCCAACACCATTTACTGAAGAGACTTGCCTTTCTCCATTGTATGTTCTTAGCTCCTTTGTTGAAAATTAGCTGTCCGTATATGTGTGGTTTTATTTCTGGGCTTTCAATTCTGTTCCATTGATCTGTGTGGCTGTTTTTGTACCATCCTGTTTTTATTACTATTGCTTTGTAGTATGTTTTGAAGTCAGGGATTGTGATGCCTCCAGCTTTGTTCTTTTTTCTTAGGATTGCTTTAGCTATTCAGGGTCTTTTGTCGCCCCATATGAATTTTAGTATTCTTTTTTCTATTTCCGTGAAGAATGTCATTGGGATTCTGATTGGGATTGCATTGAATCTGTAGATTGCTTTAGGTAATATAGACATTTTAACTATGTTTATTCTTCCAATCCACGTGCATGGGATGTGTTTCCATTTCTTTATGTCATCATCGATTTCTTTCAATAATGTCTTGTAGTTTTCATTGTATAGGTCTTTCACCTCCTTGGTAAGATTTATTCCTTGATATTTTATTCTTTTTGATGCAATTGTAAATGGTATTATCTTTTTGAGCTCTCTTTCTGTTGGTTCGTTATTAGCATACAGAAATGCAACTGAGGGCCGGCCCCGTGGCTTAGCAGTTAAGTGTGTGTGCTACACTACTGGCAGCCCGGGTTTGGATCCCGGGTGCACACCGACACACCGCTTCTCCAGCCATGCTGAGGCCGCGTCCCACATACAGCAACTAGAAGGATGTGCAACTATGACATACAACTATCTACTGGGGCTTGGGGGAAAAAGGAGGAGGAGGATTGGCAGTAGATGTTAGCTCAGAACCAGTCTTCCTCAGCAAAAAGAGAAGGATTAGCATGCTTGTTAGCTCAGGGCTGATCTTCCTCACTGGGAAAAAAAAAAAAAAGAAATGCGACTGATTTTTGTAGATTGATTTTGTGCTCTGCGACTTTGCTGTAGTTGTTGATATTTCTAATGGTTTTCCAACGGATTCTTTAGGGTTTTCTGTATATAAAAGCATGTCATCTGCAAATAGTGAGAGTTTCACTTCTTCGTTGCCTATTTGGATTCCTTTTATTCCTTTTTCTTGCCTAATTGCTCTGGCCAAAACCTCCAGTACTATGTTGAATAGGAGTGGTGAGAGTGGGCAGCCCTGCCTCGTTACTGTTCTCAGAGGAATGGCTTTCAGTCTTTCCCCGTTGGATGTTGGCTGTGGGTTTGTCATAAATAGCTTTTATTATGTTGAGGTACTTTCCTTCTATACCTATTTTGTTGAGAGTTTTTATCATAAATGGATGTTGTATCTTGTCAAATGCCTTCTCTGTGTCTATTTAGATGACCACGTGGTTTTTATTCTTTGTTTTGTTGATGTGGTGTATCACGTTGATTGATTTGCGGATATTGAACCATCCCGGCGTCCCTGGTATAAATCCCACTTGATCATGATGTATGATCTTTTTAATGTATTGCTGTATTCAGTTTGCCAATAATTTATTGAGGATTTTTGCATCTATGTTCATCAGTGATATTGGCCTGTAATTTTCCTTCTTTGTATTGTCTTTGTCTGGTTTTGGTATCAGGGTGATGCTGGCCTCGTGGAATGGTTTAGGAAGTGTTCCATCTTCCTCTATTTTTTGGAATAGTTTGAGAAGGATGGGTATTAAATCTTCTTTGAATGTTTGGTAAAATTCACCGGAGAAGCCATCTGGTCCTGGACTTTTATTTTTTGGGAGGTTTTTGATTACTATTTCAATCTCTTTGCTTGTGATTGGTCTATTCAGATTCTCCATTTCTTCTTGGTTCAGTTTTGGGAGGTTGTATGAGTCTAAGAATTTATCCATTTCTTCTAGATTGTCCAATTTGTTGGCATATCATTTCTCATAGTATTCTCTTATAATCCTCTGTATTTCCGTGGTATCCATTGCAATTTCTCCTCTTTCGTTTCTAATTTTATTTACTTGAGTCTTTTCTCTTTTTTTCTTAGTAAGTCTGGCTAAGGGTTTGTCAATTTTGTTTATCTTCTCAAAGAAGCAACTCTTTGTTTCATTAAGCCTTTCTACTGTTTTTTTGGTCTCAATTTCATTTATTTCTGCCCTGATTTTTATTATTTCTCTCCTTCTGCTGACTTTGGGCTTTGTTTGTTCTTCTTTTTCTAGTTCTGTTAGGTGTAATTTAAGGTTGCTTATTTGGGCTTTTTCTTGTTTGTTAAGGTGGGCTTGTATTGCTATGAGTTTCCCTCTCAGGACCACTTTTGCTGCATCTCATATGGTTTGTTATGGCATATTTTCATTTTCGTTTGTTTCCAGATAATTTTTGATTTCTCCTTTAATTTCATCAATGATCCATTGGTTGTTCAGTAGCATGTTGTTTAATCTCCACATTTTTGTCACGTTCCCAGTTTTTTTTTTTCGTGGTTGATTTCCAGTTTCATAGCATTATGGTCTGAAAAGATGCTTGTTATGATTTCAATCTTCTTAAATTTATTGAGGCTTGCTTTGTTTCCCAACATATGGTCTATCCTTGAGAATGTTCCATGCGCACTTGAGAAGAATGTGTAGTCAGCTGTTTTTGGATGGAGTGCTCTATATATGTCTACTAGGTCCATCTCGTCCAGTTTTTCATTTGAGTCCACTATTTCTTTATTGACTTTTTCTCTGGATGATCTATCCATTGATGTAAGTGGGGTATTAAGGTCCCCTACTATTATTGTGTTGTTGTTATTGTCTCCTTTTAGGTTTGTTAATAGTTGCTTTATGTACATTGGTGCTCCTATGTTGGGTGCATATATATTTATAAGTGATATGTCTTCTTGGTAGAGTGTCCCTTTTATCATTATATATTTCCCTTCTTTGTCTTTCTTAACCTGTTTTATCTTGAAGTCTACTTTGTCTGATATGAGTATGGCAACACCTGCTTTCTTTTGTTTGCCATTAGCTTGGAGTATTGTCTTCCATCCTTTCACTCTGAGCCTGTGCTTGTCTTTAGAGCTGAGATGTGTTTCCTGGAGGCAGCATATTGTTGGGTCTTGCTTTTTAATCCATCCTGCCACTCTGTATCTTTTGATTGGAGAGTTCAGTCCATTTACATTTAGGGTAATTATTGATATATGAGGGCTTAATGTTGCTGTTTTGTCACTTATTTTCCAGTTCTTTTGCATTTCCTTTGTTTCTTGTCCCATTTGTTTCGGACTTGGCAAATATATTTTTAAATGGATGTTTAATGGACAGCGCTGATGATGATACCCTGAGCTAGACACACTCATATATTGTAAGTAGAAGTGGACATTGATGAAACTTTTTTAAAAAGCAATTTGGCAGTATAGTTCTGCCTTTTTACCCTATAATTTCATTTCCAGATCTGCCTTAAGGAAAGAATCAGAGCTGCAGATAAAATTTCTAAACAGTTGTTCATTACAATATTATTCATGATATAAGAAGTCTCAGTAGCAATATAAATTTCCAAGAATAGAGGACTATTTAATAAACATTGGTACAATCATATATATTCTATGAATGGATCATAGAAAAAAGATTTGCAGAAAATATACAAGAATGTTAACAGTTCTTAAAGATTGTAGGCAGTTTTTATTGTATTCTAAAATAAGCATATATTACTTATCTAATTGGGGGGAAAAAACCAACAGATGTTATTTTAGGGAATTAAAATTGCCTTTTGAAATTTGAACCCTTTTGACACTGACCCTCCGTATCAGTTTTTTGTTTTGTTTTTTATAATTTTATGTATTTATTTATTTTTTCCCCCAAAGCCCCATTAGATAGTTGTATGTCATAGTTGCACATCCTTCTAGTTGCTGTATGTGGGACGCGGCCTCAGCATGGCCAGAGAAGTGGTACGTCGCTGCGCGCCCGGGATCCAAACCCGGGCCGCCAGCAGCAGCGCGCGTGCGCGCACTTAACCGCTAAGCCACGGGGCCGGCCCTGCGTATCAGTTTTGATTAGTGCGTAGCCTAGCACTAAGTACACCAGAGCTGAGAAGTACTTTTGTGGTTTCCTGGGAAACTTACATCAGTGTACTTATGAGTTCCTTGGATTGTTCCTCATTGCTGATTTTAAATTAGTACATTAGAATTAATATATATTGCTTTATTGGAAACATAGAAAAAAAATTTTTAAATAGAAGAAAAAATTCCCACATGGTTAGTAACTTGGACCATAGATGGTGGTTGGTCCAATTTCCTTTCAGTAGTTAAAAACTATAAAATTTGACAAGAATTTCTTTCCTTTTTTTTTTTTTGGTGAGGAACATTGGCCCTGAGCTAACATCTGTTGCCAATCTTCCTCTTTTTGCTTGAGGAAGACTGTCCCTAAGCTAACATCTGTTCCAGTCTTCCTCTACTTTGTATGTGGGACGCTGCCACAGCAGTGTGTAGGTTTACACCCGGGATCCTAACCCGTGAACCTCGGGCCGCTGAAGTGGAGTGCATGACCCTAACCACTATGCAACTGGGCCAGCCCCAGGAATTTCTTTTCTTTACTTTCCTTTTGCAGCCTTTTGTCTTTTTTTCTTTGCTGTTTTTTTGTTTGTTTGCTACCTGTCCCCACAATTCATTTTGCGATCCACCATGTTCTTCCATGTTCTTATAATAATCTACAAACATACATCTCCCTTTCTCCCTCTCTCTCTCTCATACTCTGTCTCTGTCACTCTCTCTCACACACACACTACATACGTACGTACATACATGCATATATGAGAGTTTTTGTGATTGTTTTATAAAATTATGATCTTAATACATACGATGTTGGCTTCTTTTTTAGCCATTCAGAAGTTACTTCAGTCATGGAATGATCTCCAGCCATATAACTGAAAACAGGTAAGGTTTTGGAGGTAGAATGGTGAATAATAGAGAAAATGGGTTGACAAGGAGGATGGATTTGGTGGAGCATATAAGTTCAGAAGCTAGAGTCAGGAAAATATGGGTTGACTTTAGCTATCACCAGGTAAGAAATCCATACTTTGTAAGGTCATCTGTTTCACTGCTTTTGTATTTTTGTACTTTTTAAAATATAGTTTTATAGTAAACTAGCTTTTAAAACACTGTAGCTTGCTGAAATCTAAAGAAAGTAATTTTTTTATTCCATCTCTAGCCCAGGAAAGTGAGTGGAAGCAGAGTGTCCAAGGGCTGGACAGGGATCAGTAGTGGCTTGTGGGAAGTAAAGGGGTGGAGCGTAAAGGTCCAGCCCCAGGAAGACCTGGAGCAGTGAGGGTTGCTGCATTTGTTTTCTTGAAGTGTTTCCTTCGGCACCTCTCGTGTCATGATCATCAGGAGGGCCTAGCAGGGGATACTTCCATTGGTGGATAGATGAGAGTAGATCTTTCCTCTCTTTTCTTCCCAAATTCCAATCCAATCTGATAGTGAGACAAACTACCCTGGCTGGAACTCAGAGTCATCTTTTTCTGGCCAAAGTGTCACTTAGGTTGATTAAGCTTCAGAAAAAAATCAGAGTAGAAGAATCAGAGTAATGTTTATTTTTAAGAGCGCCTGTTTGCATGAAGCTTAAGGAAGTATTTTTAAGAGTAATGAAAAGAAATGCAAAGAATTTTCCACATGACACACAGTAAGGGCAATTTAAGAAAAGGGTAAGGGATAAAGGAAACTATCTTAGTTGTTTTAGCTGCTATGACAAAAATACCATAAACTTGGTGGCTTATAAACAAAAAACATTTATTTCTCACAGTTCTAGAGACTGAGAAGTCCATGATCTTGGCACTGGCAGATTTGGTGTCTGGTGAGGGCCCCCTTTCCCATAGATAGCTGTCATTTAACTATAAGCTCATATGGCAGTAGGGGTGAGGGATCTTTCTGGAACCTCTTTTTTAAGAGCCTGTTTTATAATCCCATTCATAAAGGATCCGTCCTTAAGACTTAATCACCTCCTAAAGGCCCTACATCCTAATACCATCACTTTGGGGGTTAGGATTTTAACATGAATTTTGTGGGGACACAAACATTCAGTCCATGGCAGAAACTTTTTTTTTTTTTATAATTTTATTTATTTTTCCCCCCCAAAGCCCTAGTAGATAGTTGTATGTCATAGCTGCACATCTTTCTAGTTGGTGTACGTGGGACCCGGCCTCAGCATGGCTGGAGAAGCGGTGCGTCGGTGCGCGCCCGGGATCCGAACCCGGGCCGCCAGTAGCGGAGCGCGTGCACTTGGCCGCTAAGCCACGGGGCTGACCCAGAAACTATCTTTTTAACATATCCTTTAGTCATTGAATATTTGTTGAGAACGTATGACATGCTAAGCGAGAGATACATGGTTAAAAAATAAACCAGACGTGGTCTTTGCCCTCATGGAGTGTATAGTTTGGTGGGGAAACGACATTAATCAAGAAACCTCACCAAGAAATATGTAATTACAAATTCTGATTGGCGCCATGAAGGAGAAAAGAACATGGTACCGTGAATATCATAACTGGAGAGCGTGACCTCCTCAGGGGGAAGATCTGAATGATGAGTAAAGATAATTAAGAGAAAGGAGAAAAGCAGTGGTCCTGAGATGAGACCATAAGGAACATAAAAGAAGTGTGTGTTAAGGAACATAAAAGAAGATGAGTTTGGCTGGAGTATGAGAATTGGAGAGTGGCCCTACATGGAGCTAAAGAAGTTGGCCAGGCCAGGCCATGCAAGTCCTTGCTGGCCATGTGAAAGATTTTGGCCTTTCTCTTGAAAATACCATAAAGGCATTAAAGGCTGTGCATGTTTAAAAGATTGTCCTCTCTGCAAGGTGGAGAATAGATTATAGGAGGGCAAGAGTGGAAGCAGTGAAACTGCGAGGAAACATTATAGTTGTCCAGGGAAGAAATGATAGCGGCATGGACTAGGCTTATGACCATGTGGATGGAGGGAACTGGACAAATAGAAGTGAAATTTGGATAGTTGATTGGATTTAGAGGGTGAGGGAACAGAAGTGAAGGAGGCCTCTCAGGTCTAGCTCAGTCCCTGGATGAATGATGGTGCTGTTTATTTACTGCAAAAACTGGAAGGGGAACAGGTTTAAGAGGTAGATCATGAGAGAGGATAGGAGAGAGCAAACAGCTGAAGGTAAAACCCTAGGAATGTTCAGAGGCCAGTTAGAGGAGGAAATGACTGACAAGGAAGACTGAGAAGCAACAGCTCTTGCAGGAGGAGGGTGTCAGGTGCTTCTGAGAGACCAAGGAAGGGTGGGCTGAAGACTGTCCATTGGATTTGCTGTATGCTACATAAAAGGCATTTGGTGACTTCTTCAAGAGCAAGTTGAGTGAAACAACTGAGAGGAGTCGATTGAAGTGGGCTGAGAAGTGAGCAGAATGTAAAAACAAAAACAAAAATAAAAAGACAAGTCTAGCCAAGAGAGGAGGGAGAAAAAGGGGATGGGGGCAGGGGCAGGTAGGTGTGGTAGTGAGAACATTTGCAACCCTACTCTGCTGCTTCCTCCTGAAAGCTACTCAGGAAGGGCTAACAGTTCTATTGTGTCTGCAGTCTAAGTATCACAGCTGCTATCATTCTTTAAAGTTTATATTTCTAGTAAAATGCTATTGTATAATACTGGGATTTTGCTTCATCTCTGCATCATAGACAGCAAACTTCTGGAACTTTCTCCTTAAGAAGTAGGATGAGGGGGCGGGCTCGGTGGCATAGCAGTTAAGTGTACATGCTCTGCTTCGGTGGCCTGGGGTTCGCGAGTTCGGATCCCACCTGCGCACCGACGCACCACTTGTCATGCCATGCTGTGACGGCGTCTCATATAAAGTAGAGGAAGATGGGCACGGATGTTAGCCCAGGGCCAATCTTCCTCAGCAAAAAAAAGAGGAGGATTGGCATCGATGTTAGCTCAGGGCTAATCTTCCTCACACACAGACAAAAAAAAGTAGGATGAGCTGAAAATATAAACTTGGTTTGGGTTTAGTTATGTCCCTAAGTGACTGTTCCCTGTGGGTCAGTAAGAGGAATCAGAGATGTCTGGTGTCCCTTCCCAACCAGCAAGGAGCATTAGGTGGACTGTACTGACCACCTTGCTCAGACTGTGGGACACCACTTAGAAAAGCCCAAGATCTTACTCCCTGGGTGGTTGCCCGGGCCAGGAATCTCTTTTCTACTCACATGTTTTTGATTTGCCACTCCAGCCCTAACAGGCAGCCATTTGTTCTCTTTGGTAATCACTCCACACGAGAAAACCTGAATGCTGGCAACTTTAACTTCCCTTCTGAAGGGCACCTGGTACGCAGCACTGGTCCCAGTGGGAGTTTTGCCAAACACATGGTGAGTGGCTTGACTGCCGTGTGCTTAACTGGTTTTATTATCAATAGGGAGGAGCAGAGCTGGATAAAGGGAAGCTTTCCAGTTAGTGTATTGATTTAACCTTTAAGTTGAAGTTGTTTTAGAGTGAAAAGTGATTGGAAACTGACTATATGTATTTTTATGTAAGTACTAGGTATGATTTTGAAAACATATTTAATTTTTAAATATTTGAAGTAAAAAGGTTTTAAAAAAATACTTTCACAAACAAAACTCTATGTTGTCAGAGTAGTATTATCAGTAGAAAAATAATCTTAAATTAACTTGAAAATAGAGTCATTCCAAGCCTAAGTTTGTTATGGCCTGACTATTACACTTCAGGACATAAACCTTGAGGATCACTGTTCTTTTATTGAGAGTTCCAGGGAGAAGATTTTTGCACTTGATGGTAAATTGTCTGCTGCATTCTTTTAAAGGAAACATTAGGCTGAAATATGAGACTCTAATGATTGTAAAAGTCTATGGCATTTTAAGTGTTTTCAAAATGTTGCTGACAATCAGGAGAGCTGGGGAGATAGGTATTATTATTTTTCAGTTTGGATTTGGAGAACATGAGACCCAGGTCTCTGGACTGAGATCCAAGATCTGCCTCCAAGCTAGTCATGGATATAGGGCTACTTGAATGGATGTGCTGTCAGGATCTTGCTGGCCTGTAAAGGGAGGGCTCAGGCCCCATTTTAACCCCTCAGAGCACTCTTGGAATACACAGAAAATGCCAAATGGCGTACGCTTCTCTATGTAATCTTACTTGTTGACTATACATATTAAATCAAAACTAAACGAGACAATCTGATTTCTGCTTCTGAGAAGATGGAGTCGACATACTTTTCCCTATTCCTCCCACTAAGTACAGCTGAAAACCCTGGACATAATGTACAAAAGAAACATAGGAAGACTATGAAAGGTAGAGAGAAAAAGGCAGACTGGCTAAAAACCTCAGGACCAAAGGAACAAAATGGCATTGAGTTTTCTGGAGTCTCTTTTTGCCTACGTATCCCAGACTGGATACCAGAGAAGCCAGCAACCTGAAAATGCCAATAGGCACAGACATAAAAAGCCCCAAGAAAAGCCTGCTCTCTCTGGCCAAAGAACCAGGAAAAGGACAGCCTAGCAAGACAGAAACCTTTTGGACAACAGCTGTTCTACTCCAGCTAAACCCCTCAGAAAAAACTGCATCTCCACCCCTACCCCCGCCAGCAAGGGCTGAGTGAAGAGCCTAGATGTCCACCCTTGCCAGGCTGTAATGGGATGCCATCCCGTCACCCCTACCCCTGTTGGGGTAGTGTCAGAGAAGGCCCAGTGGAGAGTCACGACTTCATCCCTGCGGGCAATAATAAACCCCCTCACACATACACAGTATCAATGGAGACCACAGGGGAGCCTAGACTTCCACCCCTACCCAACAGAAATGAGGTGTCCCTCCTTGGGGTAGTATTATTGGAGGCCAGTGGAAAATCAAGTCTTTCACCACCACTCAGAGATAACAAGGCCACTGCCTTACCCACTGTGTCTGTCATTCTCCCAAGCCTGGGTGGTATCAGCAGAGGCACACTGGGGAACCTGAACTCCCACCCCTGCCCAACAGTAACAAGGAGCACCCCCTCACACACACACACGCACACACACTTGCACTCACACCAAGTGTTGACAGAGACTGAGTGGAGAGCCTGGACTTCCACTCCTACCTGGCAGTAACAAAGCATCAGTCTCCCCTGTTCACTCTCTGAAGCAGTATCAGACGAGGCCTGCTAAAACACAGACTTAAATAAGATCCAGAGAAGACTTCCAGGTTCAGCTCTAACGTGTAAAGAGCTTGGAAATCATGCCTCCCATCTTTACAACAAGAAAAAAGCTAAACAAACGGAAAACTAACAACTCTTCATGGACTCAGAGAACTGAAGTCTCAAGGCAAACCACCACTCCAAAATCTAGAGAGATGGGTGAACCCAGAGAGTCACAGCCAATATCTGCTTATCTGGAGCAGAGGCTACACTTAAATAATAATTTTGATGAACTTCTAGAGGCTGAATTTGGACTAATATGAGAGTGAAAAACTCCTGGGGGACACAATCTTAGGGGGTCCCCACACATTTGTGGATTTAACTTCCAGGAGCCCCATCAGGTTCTCATGGTGAAAAGCCAAGAAAAATCCCCTCTTGGCTCTGGCAGGAGAAAGAGAACATTCACCATTTTGAAATATAGCAAAGGCCTACTCTCCAAGAAAAGGACTTTACCAGGGCCTTATCTCATCTGAGAGAAGGACATTTACTTGACTCCAGCAGCACACTCTAGCCTTCCTGTCTCACCTAAGGGAGAAAAGAAAAACAAAACTAAGAAATACTTGTGCAGGTCATAGCCCAGGGACACAGGCCCAATACCAGACTAAGATTTAATCATAAGATTATAGAACTCTTCCCCTCCCCCATTACCTTACCACCACACCAACAGTTCTCCAATATAATCATAGGGATTACTGTTAAAAGAGCTTCAAGGCGCACTATTCAAGAAGGAGTTCTTATGGAAACCCAAAGACAACAGCAAAGACAAATACAATGACACTAGAGGAATTTGAAGCCCCTGGCACCTGCAGCTACAGAAAACATTAAACATGACCCAACTCCCTGCCAGATTAACATGAAACCTGGTGTTAAAGCCTGTTTACCTCAGTTCCTATTACCTGATATATCATGTCTGGCTTTCAACAAAAAAATTACAAGACATGCTAAAAGGCAAGAAAAAACAATCTGAAGAAACAATGTAACCATCAGAACCAGACTCAGATATGACTCATATTTTGGAATCTTCAGACAGGGAATTTAAAATAATTATGATTGATATATTAAAGACTCTAATGGAAAAAGTAGACAATATGTAAAAACAGATGGATAATGTAAACACAGAGATGGAAACTCTAAGAAAGAATCACAGAGGAAATGCTAGACATCAAAAACAAAGAAGAGAACATCTAAGAACTGTGAGACAGCTTCAAAGAGTGTAACATGCATAGTGGGAATATCAGAAGGAGAAGAAAGAGAGAAAGGAACACAAGAAATATCTGAAGTAGGGCCGGCCCCGTGGCTTAGCGGTTAAGTGCGCGCGCTCCGCTGCTGGCGGCCCGGGTTCGGATCCCGGGCGTGCACTGACACACTGCTTCTCTGGCCATGCTGAGGCCACGTCCCACATACAGCAACTAGAAGGATGTGCAGCTATGATGTACAACTATCTACTGGGGCTTTGGGGGAAATAAATAAATAAGAAAAAAAAAGAAATATCTGAAGTAATAATGGCCAAGAATTTTCCAAAATTAAGGACAGACACAAAACCACAGATCCAGGAAACTCAGAGAATACTAAGTAGAATAAATACCAAAATATCTTTACCTTGGCCTATCATATTCAAATTTCGCAAGACCAAAGACATTAAAGAGAAAAATCTTGAAAGTAGCTAGAGAGAACAAACACCTTACCTGTAAAGGAGCAAGGATAAAAATTACAGTGGACTTCTTATCAAAAACCATGCAAACAAGAAGAGAGTGGAGTAATATATTTAAAGTGTTGAAAGAAAAAAACCCCACCAACCTGAATTCTATATCCAGCAAAATTATCATTCCAAAGAAAAGCAGAGAAGAAATAAAGACTTTCTCAGACAAACAAAAAACAGAAAATTCATCACCAGCAGACCTGCCCTGCAAGAAATGTTAAAAGAAGTTCTTTAGGCATTAAAAAAATTTACATAGATCAGAAACCTGGATCTACGTAAAGAAGGGAAGAACATCAAAGAAGGAATAAATGAAAGTTTATAAAATATTTTATTTTTAATTGATCTAAAAGATTAATAAATAACAATGTATTAGGTGATTGTATATTAAGGATAAGTAAACTGAAATAACAGCAATTTCATAAGGGACGGGAGGGAGGAAATGGTACTACTCTAAAACAAGGTACCTGCACTACGCATGAAGTGATTTCATGTGTATCAAGTATAATTTGAAGGTGGACTTAGATTAGTTATAAATGTGCAAACTCTAGGAAGACCACTAAAAAAAATCCAGGTTTCAATTGAAAAATCACTAGAGCTCTCAAACTGAATGAGAAAAGACAATCATCATATGCTAACACTGAGATAACACAGATGTGAGAAGTAACTGACGAGGATGTAGAGCAGCAATTGGAAAATGCTTCATCGAGCAATTACAAATACCCTTGGAATAAATTTTAAAATTGTGAGTTTCGGCAAAGAAATAGATATGAAGAACCACCAAATGGAAATTTTAGTACTAAAAATACAGTAATCAAAATAGAAAACTTATGAATGGACTACAGTAGAATGGAAGAGAGTGAGTAAAGAAATCAGTGAACTTGAAGATAGAACCATAGAAATTACCCAATCTGAACAACAGAGAAATGGACTGAAAAAAATACTGAACCTCAGAGATCTCAGAAATCTGTGGGAATATCACGAAAGATCTTAACATTCGTTTCATTGGCATATCAGAAGGAGAAGAGAAGGAGGATGGGGCTGAAAAAATATTCAAAATATAATGGCTGACAGTTTCCCAAATTTGGCCCAAAAAACCCATGAACCTATAAATTCATGAAGCTTAGTGAACCCCAAAGACGATTAAATCCAAAGATATCCACACCAATACACATAAGATTCAAACTTCCAAAAAGTATAGAGGAAAAGTCTTGGAAACAGCCAGAGAGAAGTGACACCTCACTACCTATATGGGAAAACAATTTGAATGAACGTGTATTTCTCATCAGAAACCATAAATGCTAGAAGGAAGTAGCACATTTTTCAAGTGCTAGAAGAGAACTGTCACTTAGAAATCTATAGCCGGTGAAAATCTCTTTCAGGAATGAAGGGGGAATCGACATTCTCAGATGAAGGAAAACTAAGAGATCTACCCTAAAAGAATAACTAAAGGAAGTTTGGTCAAAACAAAGAGGAAATGATAAAAGAAAGAATCTTGGAACTTTAAGAAGGACAAAAGAACGCAATAATAAAACCAGTACACCACTGAATTTGTATACTTTAAAATAGTTTTATCTAAAAAAAATTGCAAAAAAAAACCCCAACCACAGTGCACACTCACGTTGTGGGTGGCATAGCCAGTTTCTGTTCTTAAGTCTGTATGACTCCAAAGCCAAAGGGCTTTCACTCATTACTTCAGTAATCTTTATTGAGTGTCTGCTATGTGCCAGTCACTGTGCTAGGTGCAGGGAATATACAGTCATGGTCTTTGCCTTTAAGGATCTCACAGACTTATAGAAGAGTCAGTAAGGATGGTGAAATGTTTAGAGCAATAATTTAGCCATCCATTACATACCTATTAGAACGACTAAAATCCAAAACACTGACAACACCAAATGCTGGAAAAAATGTGGAACAATAGGAACTCTCATTCATTACTAGTAAGAATGCAAAATGGTACAGCCACTTGGGAAGACAGTTTGGCAGTTTCTTAGAAAACTAAACATACTCTTAGTGTATGATCCATTAATCGCACTCCTTGGTATTTACCCAAATGAGTTGAAAACTTAACGTCCACACAAAAACCTACACAAGGAATTTTTTGATAATTTTATTCATAATTGCCAAAACTTGGAAGCAGGCAAGATGTCCTTCAGTAGATGAATGAATAAATAAACTGTGGTACATCCAGACAATGGAATATTATTCAGTGATAAAAAGAAAGAGCTATCAAGCCACAAAAAGGCATGGAGAAACCTGAATATTGCTAAGTGAAAGAAGCTAATCTGCAAAGGCTACATATTGTGTGGTTCCAACTATATGATATTCTGGAAAAGGCAAAATAATAGAGACAGTTAAAAGATCAGTTGTTGCCAGGAGTTTGGGAGCAAAGGAGAACAGATGGAGTACAAGAGATTTTAGGGCAGTGAAACTGTTCTGTATGATATAGTCATGATGGACACATGTCATACATTTGTCAAAACCCATAGAATGCACAACACAACGAATGAACCCTAATGTAAACTATGTTAATAATTAGTTAATAATAAAGTATGTCAAACTTTTTAGTTAATAATAATGTATCAATATTAGTTCATCAATTATAACAAATGTAACATAATAGTGCAAGACATAAATAATAGGGGAAATTGTGGGAGTAAACGGAAGGAGAGGAGATATGTGGGAACTCTGTACTTTTGGATCAATCTTTATGTACACTTAAAACTGCTCTGAAAAATAGTCAATTAAAAAAAAGTTATGAGGTTCTTTACACAACTTTCTGTAATAATTGGGGATCCTTATTTTACAAACACAGAAACCTAATGAAATCAAGAAATTTACCTGAGATCTAGTCCTAGGGTGGTGGGGGTTCTAGATTATGACCTCTCATCTTCATTCAGCTCTATTTCAAGGTAGCTTACTTACCCTTTCCATTTCTGTGCCATTTGAGAATAATTTACAAATTAATGGGTGTCGTGTAAAACATGTAAATCCAGATTATCTGAACCGTTTTACATTACATGTGCAAATTCTGTTGTACCAATTTCTTTTTTAATGTAAATGTCAATAAATTTAATGTTAATATATACTTACACAAATTATGACATGCTAAGGAAGCGGATTGTCACCTTTAAAAAAAACCTTTAGTTGGGAAAAATTTGGAAATCCAAGGAACATGTTTTAATTGAGGAAAAACATCTATTAACCAACAGTTAGAAATGTGTACATGCATTTTCATTTAGGGTCATGGCAATATTGATCATATTCACTATGGTGAATTATAGATTAGTCTGAATAAGTCCTTATTTCAAATCTGTAACTTGGATTCACAATGTTCACAATATTACAGAAAAATGCCATGTATTCTCTTGTGACTCCCTTAAGCAATGGAGTAAAATAGAAGGAATGAATATTTGTGTCATATTTAGCTACTTTTTATATATTGTGCTAATTTCCTTTCCTTTAGTTCTTGTGGTAGCATTTTTACATTTTGTACCTGCTATCCTCGAAACCCTGATGAGATGTTGGATTTTCAAAAGAGAAAAGGACATCCATTTCCATCTCTATATAAGTGAATAACTAAATTGGGAAGAAGAATAAGAATTTAAAAATCTAGAGAACATATTTTCTCTTCTGCAAGGCCTGTGTATGGAGATGAAATACAAATGAAGCCGGGGACCTGAGTAGGACCCTCCTTTCCTGAATTTGTAGCTGCCCCCCCACATCTGCCTGTCATGTCAGCCAGGGTCCTTACTGTGAAAATTCTGGATTGAATATTAATAGGAGTCAAAATCCAAGCACATGTCTTCTTCTTTTCCTTCTAAGTTGTGAATTCCTGAACATCCTCGGCTGACCCAAACAGCAGTCGCACAATATAGACAAGGTTAAACACATACACACACGATACTTTTGGAAAAACAATTGAAGGTGATCTTTTCCCATGCCTTTAAAAAATAATAAATCAGCTGTTTGTGGAATAAAATTGACTTCCATTAACTATATACTTTTTGTTTCTCTAACAGTACACAGCTAAGTCCCTGCTCCTTTTTTACTTTTATTTTTTTCTGACATCCAGGTAGTACAGTGCGTCTCACCAAAGGGACCCCTTGCTTGTTCAAGAACATACTTTTTTGGAGCTACTCACGTTCCTTACTTGGGTAAGTCCCTGTTAGTCATCATCTCATCAACTTACCTATTTTTTTCTGACATCCAGGTAGTACAGTGCGTCTCACCAAAGGGACCCCTTGCTTGTTCAAGAACATACTTTTTTGGAGCTACTCACGTTCCTTACTTGGGTAAGTCCCTGTTAGTCATCATCTCATCAACTTACCTAATGAATAGTTTCTCCCATAAACAAGAAACGGACTCATGATTTACTACTTTCCTCAGAAGCTTATGATACCAATTTGTTGGCCTCTAACTCCCTCTCTGATTCTAGCTGGAGAGCTGATGTGCCTAACACATTTCTCACAGAATGTATTTCAGGAGGAATAATTATCCAGCTCAACATATATTAAGTCTAACCATGTGTAAGACCGTGTGCTCAGTGTCAGAAGGAAGGCAAAGATGAGTGAGTCCTGGTTGGAGATACCAGGAGATATGGGCTGCTATAGGAGTTTGGAGGTCTCAGCCAGGTGTCTGCTGTTCTTGTGAGGAAAGTGAGGAAGGGCCATGGTAGAAGGTACCCATGAGCTTGGAGCATTCACAGGAGAAAGTGCTCGGTGCTGCAGGGTCATCCAAAAGGCTAGACTGACCAGGGCTGCCCTGCTTGCTGGGGTAACCAGAAGCTCCAGACATCCAAAGAGATATGGAGAAGAACTTCTAGAATGAATGAGGATATCAGCACTGCTCCACAGAGGAGAGTACGTCAGAAACCAGATTTTATTCTGGGTGTGTTTTTTTGTTTTTTGTTTTTTGTGAGGAAGATCAGCCCTGAGCTAACATCCGTGCTAATCCTCCTCTTTTTTTGCTAAGGAAGACCGGCTCTGAGCTAACATCTATTGCCAATCCTCCTCCTTTTTTTTTCCGCCAAAGCCCCAGTAGATAGTTGTATGTCATAGTTGCACATCCTTCTAGTTGCTGTATGTGGGACGTGGCCTCAGCAAGGCCGGAGAAGCGGTGTGTCGGTGCGCGCCTGGGATCTGAACCCGGGCCGCCAGTAGCGGAGCACTCACACTTAACCGCTAAGCCACGGGGCCGGCCCAGTATTCTGGGTGTTTTTATATAAGCTGGGAAACTCGGAAAGAAACATAACTTAGGTCAGATAATTAAGGAGATGAAAAAAGAGGCAGAAATAAGCCTGTTTACTTATATCTCCTAACTTAAAAAAATTAAAAATAAAGGCAAAAACATTCCAGAACCTAAGATTCCTTCTGTCTTCGCTAGTGTTTAGTGGTGATGCTGAGTGGGTTGTCAGTCAATGTCAGGGATGAAGGTCCAGGAGGATACTGGGAGAAGCCAGTTTTCACTGTTGTTTGCACTTGTACTGTATTTCGCTCAAAAGAAAAAAAAAAGTAGTAGTTCTTGATATCTCCTTCAAATTAAATTAAGAAATTCTGGCCTCCTTATGAAGTGTTTGCATCTCCTGTGATCTTGTCACATTCTTAATACATAGTCCTCTTTCACAGGTGATGACAAGCAGCTGCCCAAGAAAACTGAGCAGATGTAAGTCTTCATTTCTATTTCATTTTTTCTTTCTCAAAGTTGAGTTACTCAGAAGTTGTGGCTGTCCCATCTCCTTCTTTTTGAGATCAGCATTGTGTAGGACATCTGGTTTAAGAGGTGAGCAGAGCTGTGTAGTTTCCCAGGAGGTCCCAGCCTCTATCAGTCAGTTCTGAGTCCAGACCAGAGACCCTGCCAGGTTTGCCATCTGATCCTCTCTCCAGAACGCAGAGACTTTCTGCCTGCACACCTGTGCATTTAAATGGCATAACTCTTCTTAGTATGTCTTCTACATAGTGCCTTTTTTATTAGGGGCTTTCCTAAAAATAAAACATCTTGAAACCTATTGGGAGAATCTGTGTGGAACCTCATCTGATCTGAGGAGTGTTTCCTCTGGATTTGACACTCAGGCTTATGGAACAGAGCTAGGATCTGAACTTAGGTTGTGTAACTTTAGAAAGGTCCTAGTGTTGACTAGGGAGAAACCAAAGACAGGAGATAAACTCATTAATGCTTATGTTAGTCTACTTGGACTGCCATAACAAAACACCACAGACTAGGTGGCTTAAACAGCAGAAATTTATTTGCTCCCAATTCTGGAGGCTACAAGTCCAAGATTTAAGTACCAGCAGGGTTTGTGTCTGGTGAGTCCTCTCTCCTTGAGTTACAGACCACTGCCTTCTCACTGTGTCCTCACATGGCCTTTCCTCTGTGCTCATGTGAAGAGAGAGAGATCTCTGGTGTCTCTTCCTCTTCTTATGAGGACACCAATTCTGTTGGAATTAGGGCCCCCACCCTTATGACCTCATTTAACTTTAATTACCTCCCTAAAGGCCCTGTCTCCAAATACAGTCACTTTAGGGGTTAGGGCTTCAGCATGAATTTTGGGAGGACACAATTCAGTCCATGACAGTGCTGGAACTACTGCATTCCAAAAAGGAATTTTCCTTCCGTAATATGAACATAATAGAGTTCGATTATGACCTAGTTAAATATCCCAGCATAAACTAGTGGAGTCTAGACCAGTGCTTCCCAAAGACCAACAGTGATGGCCACAAAGAATCATCTAAGGATCTTTTTAAAAATCCTACAGTAGTTCCCAGAACTACTGGATCAGAATCTCTAGAGTAGGGCCCATGAAGCCTATTGGAAAGAAAATAATGTAAATAATATAATCATACTACAGAAAATTTGGAAAATAGAGAAGAGAAAATAAGATCAGCCGTAATTCCTCCTCTTTGGCATCTTAATGTGATCTTGCTGGGCTTTTTAAAAATTATACATTTCAGTTTTGTGTAGCTGTAATTATAGCGTGTGTACGATTCTTTTTGTGGGTTTTCTTCACTTTAGCAACAAGTCAACCACATTCTCATATGTTGGTGGGTCTGTATAGTCTTGCTTGGTGCTTGCTTATGCTTCCGTGCCAACTGTGCTTAGCCACTGCCCTGGATCTTCATTCTGGACCCTTAGACATTACGCCTAAACCTAATCCATTGGTGCCCTGCTTCAGGGACTGGTATTGAGGGGTGGTTGGGCCCACATCAGGAGACTTGCTGAATCACAGAGCTGGTGGAACTTGGGCCTTCCTTTACCTGTTACAAGATTCTCAGGCTTAAAAATAGACATATTGTTTGTTTTTTTTTGTTTTTTGTTTTTTTGCAGGGGAAGATTTGCCCTAAGCTAACATCTGTTGCCAATCTTCCTCCTTTTTTTCTTCTTTTTACCCCTCAAAGCCCCGGTAGATAGTTGTGTATAGTTGTAAGTTCTTCTGGTTCCTCCATGCGAGCTGCCGCCACAGCATGGCCACTGACAGACAAGTGGTGTGGTTCCATGCCCAGGAACTGAACTCGGGCCGCCGAAGCAGAGCGCACCGAACTCCAACCACTAGGTTATCAGGACTGGCTCAAAAATAGACATATTCTTAAGTAAGGCTTTGTCACTGCCTTGCCAGGCACCTCCCTTGCCTTTCAGGGCCTCGTGGATGAGCCCCGTCTCTCTATAATTGTCCTAATAAGTTCCTAGGTCTCCTTCCTCTAAAGGAGGAAGGTCCTTACCACACCACTCCCACCAGTCGCCCCACCCCCAGGGACATGTGGCAATGTCTGGAGACAGTTTTGGTTGTCACAACCGGGGGTACTACTGGCATCTAATGGATAGAGGCCAGGGATGCTGCTAAACATCCTATAATGCACAGGACAGACCCCACCATAAAGAATTGTCTGGCCCAACATGCTGAGGTTAAGAAACCCTGCCCTAAAGGGAACCAGACTTGGATTTTCTAGGAACCTTCATGACAGTCCCAGTCTGGCAAAGAAAAAAACCTTCTTATAATGACTTTGGGAAGTGAGAAGTCAGAGAGAAAGAGCAAGATTGGTGAGGGGAAAGGTGGGGTGTACTTTAGGAAGGGAATGCTGCTCCTTAGAAGCATTCTCTATTCTCTAGGTTAGGTAAGCTGCTTAGAAAGTGGCCTGCAGCTGTTAATTTAAATTTAAGCGGAGCCCATCTTCTCCTCAGAATAATCTCCTTTGCTCCCTGAGGTCCCCCACCCTGAGGTTTCAGTAGCAGCTAGCCTTTAGCAGGCCTGGGGAGGAGATGACATGAAGGTGTAGTGTGGTTGCTCCCTGCAAAAGCAGCAAGTGCATGTCATGACACTGAAGGGATTCCAGGTCCTTGTAGCTGTTCCTGCGCATAAAAGGGTCAGGGAGCCCACAGAGTTTTCTTCTGTTGGATCACAAACAGGGAGGGTTGGTCTTTTGAGCAGAGTTAAGAAGAACTGGCTTTTCTTATCATGGTTTAACAAGAGCAAAGTATAAATCAGATGGACACATGGCTTTTAAAAGGTTTAGAAATCAACTTGTTCCATTTTTTTACTTTTCTCATTCTGTTTAAAAATCCACTTCCTTAGGGAATGTTGTTTATGTGCATGTAGCTTTTGATGAAACCTTGTGATGCTGCAGTTAACCCTTATTTTTTGTTTTTAAAGTAGGCTCTTGTCCCAGGTATATGCTGCTGTTACTGAGGCTGTTTTGGCTGGCATTGCATGTTATGCTAAAACTTCCAGTCTAACAAAGGTAATTTAAATACCTCATTTCTCTTTCCTTAGTAGTTATTTTAATGTAAAACTTGCTATCCTTCTGTTTTCTCTTAGGACACCTTGTAGTGTGAGCTTGGGCCTCAGTGGAGCTGGCACCAGAGAGATGCCTTTAGAGCTCTGAGCTTGTGCTGTTGTGGCTGAGCTGCCATTGTCTTATGAGTGACAACTAGTCAGCACTTCTTTGTAGATGTCTGGTTGTGTTAAAGAAAATCATTCTCCTAGCATATTGTTTTACTTAATAGTTTTTTTTTGTAAGACTTTTATAAGTTAAAAAATAAAAATATAGATTGTTCTACTGGGAATTTTAATTAAGTTAGGTAAGTTTGTTTTGAGCTACGTAGTTTGATTTCCTGTAATTCGGTGTTTAAAAAAACAACTAAAGATTAGAAAATCTGACTTGCCTTTCCTAGACAAGCACGTGTTCTCATTCTCTGACCGGTCTCTTCCTTGCTGTTTGGCGGTTACCCTGCCCTGCTGAGTTGGATTCCTATATCTGACCCAGTAAGGAGATGAGAAGAGTCAGCTTGATGCCTCCCAATGCCAATAGGACCTTTCCTGAAGGAAGCCATTTGACATTGGAAAGGTTGTGTATGATGTAGATATCAGAGAGACTGTAGCCTAGTCACCAGCTCCTTGCCATCTCTCCTCCTCCTCACTGAACTTGACTCCCTGGTACCAACTTGGGGTTTCTCAGCCCTTTAGCTGAAAGCTTATGCAAACAATGGGATGTCCTTCAATGTCAGTTCTCGCACCTTTGTTTTTGACTAATCTTTTGTAACTCTAGGTATTTGAATATTTTTAGCATCTGGCAGAAACTGAGGCAGTAGTCCCTCCCCCAGGGCCAGGGGACAGGGGAGGAGAAAGCACTTTTCCAGACCTCACAATGGCACCATCCCAGCTGGTTACAGCTCACCTGCAGATCAGGTTCCAGTGCCCACCTGCCTGAATGAAGTATTGCCTGTGCGCCTAACCTGAAGAAAGCAGGCACCTGTTTCCCTTAACGCGATGTTGTACTTTAATCTATTGATGTATACCAAGTGGTCACGTAGAGGGGAGGGGCACAGTGTTCTCCTGGCCGAGTGTTAGAAGGGCTTTTCCTATCAGTGATGTGTACTCTTTCCTGCTGTGAAAGCTAATTGTCTGTTTTGTTACTGGTTTTATAGGCCAAGGAGGTAGCTGAGCAGACCCTGGGATCTGGGTTAGATTCCTTTGAGTTGATGCAATTTAAGGCAGCCCTACGGTAAGCAATGGCTGATATTTTCTATAAGGAATTTTTTTAATGTTTGTTTTTTAAGACTCTTTTCTCCCTTGTATTTGATATTCTGTCTCCCCTTTGAGAAATGTTCCAGTAAAATAATGGGATATATGAAGGAGAATCATTCATGATCAGGGCGTTATTTGAAGGCCAATGAGCCAGAGATGGAGGAACTGTATGAGAAAGAGTCAGACACATGTCCTGATGCTGGGATAGGAGGAAGATCAATACCAGAACCATTGGAGACCTGACAAACCCAGGTTCAGAGGTTAGAAAGGTAAAGGTGGGGACATGAGTGGTGAGGTTTGTTAGGGTCAGGGGCCTTGGGCGTGTGAAGAGTCACTGCTGAGAAGAGACTTGCCCTGGGCTTCATCTGTCTCTCAGATGATAGAAACCCTGATCCAGGTCATGTCTCAGGGTCTAGACACTCTGGGAATTTGGCTTCTTGATAGTCTTCCCATTACACATCTCCTGGCACATCACAGTGGATCTCTGTGTGGTCTTTGTGCATAGCTAAACCTTCATGAACCCAGTCTACTTAACCCACTGTCCGATATGAAGACCACGAGGTGCACTTTTTTGCAAAGGAGACAAAAGACACCAATATTGGGGAGTTTCTTTAAGAACACTTCTGGGATGTGCCCTGTGGTGCTTCAGCTCCATACCCTACCATTTTCTTACATCTACAGCCCCGGGTTGTGAGAAGGAGCATTTAGAAAGATAAGTCAGTCAATTGATCTAAGAAGAAGAATTCTATTGCTGCAGCTCCAGGATTGAAGGAAAGAGCTAGACCTCTGTGGTGCAAGGCTTTGGACTTGCTTCAGGTCTCCTTTCCTCTGGGTCTTCTGGATCTTGTCGCTCTGGTCATGAGAGGGGAGGGATAGAGGAAGTTTGTTCCCTTAAGGCCTTGCACTGGCCTGAACTGTCTGTTCCTAGCAGATCTGAGTTTGAGGAAGCTCCTTTAGTTTCCAGCTCTGTGACCTTGGGGAAGATAGAGAGCTCCCTGTGCGTCTGTTTCCTCATCATCTCACCTTGTAGAGTGATTGGGCATATAAATGTTAGCTGCTGTCGCAACGGGATCTTCTCTGTTACCATCAACATGGCTGACTTAGTCATTCCAGTCCTCCTTTCCTCGGGGCCTTGCCTAGGCCACTCAGCCTTTCCAAGGCAGGCCACCTCTCAATTGCAAGGCCTCCTAGGCCTGGACATACCACCCTAGCTAAGAGTAAGGAACAAGGATAGAACACCAGGCAATGGAGGAGGGTCTCCCAGGGCCAGTCCTCCACCTAGAGCCCCACTCCGTTCTCTCCACGAGGTCACTTGACTGAGCACCCTCGGACTACATCTTGATAGCAGATCATCTCTCAAGAGGAACACGGGACCTGGCTACCGCTCAGGCTCTGAGCAGGGATGGCAGCTTGACCCAAAGGTGGTGAACAGGAGAAGGATCAGGACAGTATGTCAAGGTTGTGGGGCAGGAGGCCCTGCTGTTAGTAGAGGGTCGCTCCCAGTCTACAGTGGACAACAGTCTTGTCACCTGGTTCTTTCCTGCTCTGTCCAATAGTCAAGACAACCTTGAGAATCTGCACAGATTCAGGGCCATGAGTGAAGTCAGACGCTGGCCCCATGCTTGGCAAGTGTGCTGTGCGGGCCCAGCACAGGTGCACTACAGCAGCAGGCGTCTGAGGAGGGCACCAACCCATTGGTCAGCAAGAGCAGACTGACTTTTGTTTTGTTTTGGGTCTACAGCTCCAAGATGGCTTTCCATATACATGCTGTGAATAATCAGGGAAGGTAAGTATATGTTTATGGTGCATCCTCATTTGGGGCAAGTTTTAAGAGCAAAAAGAGAAGAGAGGCTACCTTGTAACTGCTGATATGGGTGGTCTTCTCACACTTCTATACCTGGCAGTAGCATCATTCCAGGGCTGGGCCCAGGGCAGGCTGTGCTCAGCTGAGTCCCTCCACCCTGAAAGACTAAGGGGTGGAGACAGGAGGTAGACCCGATTCCCTCCAAGTGGCCTACATACTAATTCTGCATACATGCAACCCAGCGTTTTGAAAATCCCCAAGAGAAATCTGGGTCTGTGGGTTGCTGCCAAGTGGAAAAAAAGAAAACACGTAAATGTAGTGTATGTCTGTCCTATCTCTTTCCTCTTCTAGAATTGTGCCTCTGGACAGTGAAGATAGCTTATACTTTGTGAAGACGGTAAGCAGAGCTGTTGGGGGTGGCCCGATGGCATAGTGGTTAAGTTTGCACGCTCCACTTCAGCGGCCTGGGGTTCACGGGTTCGGATCCCAGGCACAGACTTACACCATTCATCAAGCCATGCTGTGGTGGTGACCCACATACAAAATAGGGAAAGACTGCCTCAGATGTTAGCTCACGGCCAGTCTTCCTCAAGCAAGAAGAGGAGGATTGGCAACAGATGTTAGCTTAGGGCCAATCTTCCTCAGCAAGAAAAAAAAAAGGAAAAAAAAAAGAAAATAGAGCTGTTTCAGGTCAGCTGGCAGGGAATGGCCTGTAGAGGGACATCTACAAGGGGTGAGGTAGGAGTGGGTGATCTTGGGCGCCCATCCCTTACCTGAGGAAACTGATCTATTCTCGAGACTGTTCCAGCTGCAGTGGTGGTGAGCCTTTCCTTTCTGAGGGTGCCCAGGCAGCTGTGCCAGGCCCGCCATGTCCACACTCCCATGCCTAGGCTCCCCCCGGGTCCAGAGTCTTAGCTGGGGGTTAGGGGAGAGATACTTCTTCACAAGGTTAGGAAGCTTCCTCCACGTGGCTGCGATTGCTCTGACCTCGTGTGGAAGCGAGCTGAGGACTAGCCTGCCTCAACACAGACCTGTGCGTTTTCAGTGGCTTCTTGGTGTTCCAAGGCCTGTGCTAATGCTCTTAACAGGGGCCTGTGAAAATAATAAAAATAAACAAACAAAACAACCAGAGGCCTGCGTCTCCAGTGAAATGGGGTCGTCAGAGCAGAGCTTTCCAACCCACGTGCTGGGGGCACACTGACAGGCCAGGGAAATGGTTTAGAAATGCAGAAATATTGGTCCCCGTGGTGGGCTGCACAGCCTAGAGGAGCCAGAGTTTCTAAACAAGTTGCTGCCAGCCACAAGCTGAGTCCTCCATTTACCCCAGTGCATCCTGATGTGAAGAATATTGGCAAGCAATGTGTGAGAGGGTGGTGGACATCCAGCCAAGATTTTGGTTGCAGTGTGTAGGGGCACAAGTATACCTTGAGTCTGTTCTGTGGCTGCTGCCTGAGCCTTAATTCCAGTGAGATTTTGGTCACCAGGACCTGGATGGGCAGAGGTAGATGACTCAGTGCAAATGCATACCCACCACCATCACCAGTGGAAAAGCAGGAGTGTTATCTCATCTACAGAGAGTAATACGACAAGGGTAATTTTTTAAGGTTGTGAGTAATTTCTGTTTTTGTAATGCACCTGCTCCCTGTATCTTCCAACATTTTATGTTGATGTTCTTTGAGAATTAATTGAGACTTTTTTGTGACATCATCAAGATGCTGGGAAATGCTTTCTAATATCTAAGTGATAATACTTTATCTCCTTGCTAGACTTTAAACTCCCTGACTTCTCTTCTTAGACTCTTGTGCAGTGCTCTGGAAGGTGCTTTGCACAGTAGTAGGTGATGAGAGGAGTCCAGTAGAATTATGCTATTGTGTTAGGTATGCATTCAGCAGCAGCTAATGAAATAGGAAAGAAGAGATGAGAAGTTGGTGCTTTCTGTCCAAATCCTGTCCTCCCTTCCGGGCAGAGATGAAGTTCTGCCTCCTCCTCCTCCAAGCCTTCGCTATTGATTTCTCCCTAGAAGTATTCCTATAGTACTTCCAGTATGTACTACATAAATTAGGGAGCAATTCTGTACTAACATGTCATATGATGACTTTTGTGTAAGAATGCTCTTGTCTTTCCAGCTATACATTATAAGGTTTCCTGAAGATAAGGGACGATATTTTATATTTTTTTAAGTCCCCATGCCACATGGTGTGAAGTACATAGCAAGTGTCTAACAAATGCTACATGTATTTTTTTAATGTTCTCTGTCCCCTTCCTCAATACCAGAAGCCAAATATGAAAGTGAGGGATTAGGAATCCACCAGATTTATCTTCCTGATTGATGTGAGAACCAAAGAAGCGGAATTATTGTCACTTAAGAGGGACCATGTAGCCTGGGAAGGTTCTGTGTCTTCAGATGTTCAAAATTCTTTGACACAGATTTGGATAAACCTTCTAAGTGTCAAGCCGAATCAGAAAGTTAACTAAAATATAGAAGCCTACCTGTCACTTTTGTATATTCTTTTATCATGACAACATGGAAAATTAAAGACTTGGCTTTGACTCTGGTTTTTCCTTTTCAATTCCTCTGCCATCTTTTTTATTTGAGAATCTTACAATTCCTTCAAGAGCCCTAGGTCTTTTGTCTGTGTCCTGAGCATGGGATAGGAGTCCCAGGCTAGGACAATAATGTGTGAAAATGGACTCTAGCTTCAGGAGCCCTGCACCTGGCCGTTCAACAGCATCAGGCCAAGAGGGGATGGGACCTGAGAGGGCTCATCTTGCTACTTATCCCATGTCCCTCACCAGATCTTCATGGTCACCCCAGACCCTTGCTCTGACTCATATCGTTTTCTGTATTTCTTCTACTAGATTCCCTCCAGAATTGTTCCATTTTCACTAGTTTTAACTGATAAATTAGGGCTTTTTTTGCCAGCCATTCAGGAGCTATCTCTGAGTTGCTCCAGTTTTTTTTCCAGCCTACTGAAGCTTCCACTTTTATTTGTCTTTCCATAAAAGCTTGAATAGCTTTCTTTTAATTTTCTTCATACTGAAGAAAGAAAGGAGCATTTGTAGGTGTTGACACGTATCCAGAAATATCCATGAAGACATGTATACCAAAAGAGTGACCACCTTTCCAGACTTGTTCAGAACTTGAGCCCAAAGCAAAGGAGTTGGTGAGAGTGTGGACATGCCAGGCTGCGAAGAGTGTGCAAGTATGTGAGAAGAAATACCTCCAGCTCTAAGAGACTGGGGACTAGTCATGGTTAAGAAGGACGGCTGTTACGTTGCCTCTTAGGGAGGATAAGCAATTTGAGGAGGTTTATAGAAACATAAAGATACTCTTCTAGCCCAAATGTGCCTCTGATCAAGAAGCAGTTGCAGGGAAACCTGCAATTGAAGTCATACAAAGAAGTCATCTCCCAGGTCTGAGATGTATTTCAGGATTACTTGAATTTTCTTTAGAAACTCGCCAGTATTCTTTTGAAATGTTCCTTAAAGCATTATTTTGTGGTCTGTTTCTTATCAGTCTCTCCCTGAAGAATTAAGACTGACAACTGATCTAACTCTGTTTTCTCATTTGATACAGGCTTGTATGACTATCTATGACATTCCTGACTTGCTGGGAGGAGGGGGGTGCTTAGGATCTGTGGTCTTCTCAGAATCATTTTTGACATCTCAGATCTTGGTTAAAGAAAAGGGTAAGTGTATATAGTCTTTGGACAGCAAAAGTTTAACTTTTTTTTGGCAAAATATACCATAAACTAAATCAAAAGACCAGCAATAAACTGTTGAAAATATTAGAACACTTATGATAAACAAAGGGTATATATCCTAAGAGCTCTTTATAAGAGCTCTTACAAATTAATAAGAAAAAAACAAGCTACCCAATGATAAATGGGCAAAAAGTATGAACAGACAGTTCACAGAAGTGGAAATAAAACAATTATATATATATTTATATATATATATTCACATATACGTATATATATATATATGAATATGTATGGACTCACTAGTGGTCAAGAAGAAGCAATTTGAAACAATAATTAGGTCCATTTTTTTACCCAGTATGTTGGCAAAAACTTCTAGAGAATGACAATATCCAGTGCGAGTAGGAGGAGCTTGATAATGTTCTGTTTGGTTTTTAACATGTACACTTGTACTACCTTGATAAAAATTAAAAGTATAGATAAGAAGGACTAATTCCCGGGACTCTTCACTTAAACACGTGTTTCTGTTTGTTGTAAAAAATAATAGAGTTTTGACATGGGAAAACCTTTCTCCATCCCCTCATTAGTCTCCCTGTCCCCAGGTGAGGAAGTTTTCATTTTCTGAGGGCTCTGTATATAAGAGGAGGCCTCACTCCTAAGATGGGGAAGGGCGTTATCAGTCAGGCCTGCAAGGTGGGCTCAGGTGGTGGGCAGTAACCAGCATGTCTGTGGTCTTCCTACAGATGGCACTGTTACCACAGAAACCAGCTCCATAGTCCTGACAGCCACCATACCCAGATTCTGCTCCTGGTTGGTTAGTATCATTCATCAGGTGGAGGTGGATGTAAATGTGGAGTAATCGGGGAGAACATTTGAGGAAGAGCGTCTTCATTGGGTCCCTGGTGGGATGTCAGATCCTGAACTAGCTGCTGTTCAGGAATGGAAGTTTTTATCTCAACTCTTTCTCTATACAAATGAATCTAGTTTCCTTAACTCTCTCACAGTCCTGGGCAAGTTCTAAAAGAAAAGAACTAAGTTATCTGGGTGCCTGTTAAATTATGAAAGGAAGAAATTGACACTGTCATTTTACAGAAGAGGAGACTGAGGCTTAGAAATTGACCAACCTGACCGAGGTCACACAGTGAGGAGTGGATCATGTGACTCCCTTCTCTGGTCAGAATGGTTGCTGCTGAGACAGCAGCGTCTCTCTAAATGTGGAAAGGTCCCATCTTCATCAGTGGGACGTGATCTGGAACTCCGGTGCCTTGGGACACAGAAACTATGACAGCAGCAAGTCTTATAATGGTCTGAGAACCTATTTTAGAATCTGTTTATGTTCTGTTTCTGCAATTATGACATGGATAGGGAAGAACAAGAGTCATCCTCTAACATGAACACGTTTAAATGAGAACACACTCAGAAAATACTTTAATATGTTCTCGTTCTTTCATCCCTAAAAATAGTTGTTTTTCTCTGAAGTCAAATGTAAGTGGAGACTAATACATCCTCTCCATATGTCATATAGGCTCGTTTAGCTGGACCTCAGGTGCCAGTTGAGCCTTGATGACCGACAGCCAAATCTGCCAGCCATCAGGGCCTGAAATCACTGGATTTGGTGGAGGGGCTGCCCAGTCAGTCTCCTGGAAATATTTGAACACGGGGGAGACCTAGCAGAGTTTTGCTCTTGAAGTAGTAAACTGAAAATCTATACTCCTTTTGGACACAGGTAGAAGATAATGAGGTAAAATTGTCTGAGAAAACCCAGCAAGCAGTGAAGGTAAGTAGCCTTCTTATTAATGTTAACATTATATCAAAATGAAAGTAAACAATTTATAAACATAATTAAAAATATTTCATCTTAGGGCTAATTAAATGGATCCGTACCTCTTTGTCTCAATTCCTATTTGCAGTCTTCCCTTTTCTAGCAGAGGTCTAAAAATAACCATTTATGGGGTGCACAATTAGAAGATTCTTCCTGCCATTTAGACCTTTTGGTGTTTTTAAAAAATATCCCAGTCCTATTAAACGCAGATCTCAGATTGGCCTAGACATACAGAGCTGTGAGGTCAAGGCTTTAGGTCAAGGAGAGCTGCCTCCAATGGATAAAAATCCACTAGCAACATGAATCAGCATTGCAGGCTTTGGTGCCTGGATTCAAAGAGGACCTTACATTCTTTTTCTCAGCACAAATCAGGGATGCCAGTAACATGTCAAAGAGCCAGGCAATACCAAAGGCCATGGAAGAAGTTGGGTATATCTGAGGCTGACTCAGCAGCTTTTGTTAGACAGAAAAACTTGGGCAGGACTTTTGATTCTGTGAATGTTTCTGCTATAAATCATCTGCTCTTTGTGTTTGTTTGTTTTTTAAAGGGGGATGAGTGTTTTCTGGGCACTTTTCTAACTGGAGGAGAAGGAGTTTATCTTTATTCCAGCAATCCACAGTCCTGGCCTGAGGAAGGTGAGCAACTATGACTTTTCTATTCTTGACTGTATCTGGGTCCCTCCTTTGCAGATATCAGCATGGGGGTTGTGATTAATAATACATCTGATATTTGAAAAGACTTTTTGGTGTAGAGGTCTTTTCTTGGAGCTTTTCTCCTTTGATCCACTCATTTTGCAGATGAGGAAACTTGTGCCAGGAAGGGCTGATCTCAGAATTGCATCTGGTCCTCTTATTGCCTAAGGGTTGCTCTCAGAATGGGCTAGAGCAGCAGCATGTCCTGAAATAGAATCTGTGGACGTAAACAAAATCTGAATTAGTTTTCTATTGCTGTGTAACAAATCACCATAAATTTAGTAGCTTAAAACAGCACACATTTATTATCTCACAGTTCTGTAGGTCAGAAGTCCAGGCAGGCCTGGCTAGATTCATGTTTAAGGTCTCATAAGGCTGAAGTCAAGGCATCAGCCAGACTAGGCTCTTATCTGGAGGCTCAGGGGAAGAACCTGCTCCCAAGCTCATTCAAATTATGGGCAGAATCCAGATCCTTTGGGTTGTAGGACTGAGGTCCCGTTTTGTTGCTGGCTATCAGCTAGGACCACTCTTATCTTCTCCTTCCAGAGGTCCCTGCCCTGTGACCCCTCCATCTCAGCAATGGAGAATCTTTCTTGTGTTGTTGAATCTCTCTCATACTTCTGATCTCTCTGAATTCCTCTTCTGCTACCAGCCAGAGAAAACTCTGCTTATAAAGGGCTCCTATGATTAGAGGAGGCCCACTCAGATGATCTCCCTTTTGCCATATGACATTACACAAACACAGGAGCAACATCAGGGGATGAAAGTCATGTGGGCCATCTTAAATTTCTGCTTACCACAGTCTACTCTCTGGCCCCTACAATTCACGTCCCTCCCACATACAAAATACAGTCACTCCTTCCTAAGGGCCTCATCCTATTATGGTAACAGTTCAAAGTCCTAAATCTCATCAGCTCAAAAATCCAAAATCTCATCATCAGGATCATCTAAATCAGGTGTAGATGAGGCTCTGGAGTGTAATCCATTAAGTACAGCTCCTGAATGCAATTCTTCTCTATCTGTAGACCTGAGAAACTAAACAGACAAGTTATCTGCTGCAACCCTCCCAACACACAAGGGACTGGCATAGGATAATAGTTACAGACATTCGGGTTCAAAAAGGAAGAAAAATGGAAGATAAAAAGGAGTCACCAGCCCAAGGCAGCTTTGAAGTCTAGCTGGACAAACTCCAGTTCCTGGATTATGTTTCAAGACCCTGGAATTGTCCTCCATGGCCCTGGACTCTTGGTTCCACCCTCTAAACTCTTTGTTTTGCCCTCTGGGCTTGTGGCTACACATCCGTCATCCTTCCTTTTTCATGAAGGTGGCGCTTTGTAGCTGAGTAGTTTTATCAGCTTGCTTCTTGCCGGTAGAATTTTGGGAGTCTAATGATCTCTTTTCATTTCATACTCTCTCTGTCCCTTTCAGTCCAAGCTGGCAGTGTTTCTGCTGATATAAAAGTCTCAAGAACCTTACTGGTCTTGCATGGATTTCATGGGGATTCATTCCATGCTCCTTTTTGGTTTCCTCAAAATAACATCCTATGAGTCCAGTTCTTTACCTATTGGATATAGATAGGCATTTTGGGGAGTAAGAGTTGTGACTTACTCCACAAATTCCTCAACCTCTACTAAGCAAATCCCCTTTCTGGATAATTTGTTCTTTTTGAAAATATTCTGCCCTGTGGCAAATTCCTCTCTGTGTTCTCAGATCACTGGTTCAGCTTCTGCTTCTTCATTCACATAGAAGACAAAGCACAAGGAGTTCCGGTGCTCCACAGAATGCTGGGGTATGAGTAATGGCATTTGTTATCATGCCTGTGCTATGGCCACGGCATTTCTGCCTCTCCAGGTCCTGGTGCAGAAAGCCAGAGAGTTAGGATCATTTGTTGACCACAGAGAGTGTGTGACAGTGCTACTAGCCTTGGGGCAAGATTGCATAGTGTTTTAAAAGCAGGTGGTTGTGCTCTGTCATAGTTGAGCCAGTTATAATATTTAGCAAGGATATTTGCCAAAATTAGTTTGCACCTGCTTAGCAAAGCGCCTTGTTAGAAAAATAATCTTATATTGTATTGAGTTATCCAGCAAGATTCAGTATATTCTGAGGTCTCTACACAAGAATAAAGGACACAGCCAGGGATTTCTGGAGCCTTGTTAGTCACTCTTTTGAGAGCTTAGATTTCAGACTTTCTTAGCTCCTGAGAGAAATGTAGTTTGAATTAGAAGATGGTTTTCTGTGGCAGGAAAATTCAATAGGAGCAGAGAATTTAAATAGGAATCTCCTCTGGTATGTGTTAAGCATGTCAACACTTTGGGGCTCAGGTCAGTTTTGTGGGGCTTGAAGTAACTACTTGGGGGCTCTCTTAAGGAAAAATAACACAAAATGGGTAGGGCTTTTCTCAGGGCCTTGGAAGGGGGCTTGGGCAGGTGAGGGTTCCTGAAGCTTAAGTGTTATTAGTGTCTTGGTATATCTACCTCTACTTGAGACTGTGATGAGCTTGAAATTATCTGTTCCCATCCCCTGAAGACATCTAGAAAGCTCTTCAGCATGCGTTATCTTGATTGATCTTCATATCCTGAGACCCATAGAAGGTATAAACTTGTCTTCGGTTATAGTGCAAGTTAATGGTAGCATCTGGAGGGTAGTCCAGGTCTTCTGATTTCAGTCCAGGGATGGCCTAGCAAACTACATATGGATAAGAAGAATAGTACTTCCTTTACTTTCAAATGCTTCCAGCTCTGGAACTTTTTCCCTTCCTCAGTTAGTGACTTCTGCTATCACGAGACTTGTTGTTACACAGCTTCCTATTCGTTCACATCCTTCATGTGCCCTTCTCTGCCCCACCCTGCTGACCTTGGTCAGGCAGGCTGCCCAGTACCTAATCTTCAGGAGCCTGCTTTAGAATTTTACCACATATGCCTATATCTCTAAACAATGTCTTATTTTTAAATGTAAGACAGATAGAACGTACTCTATTCTTCTGGGACTTGCTTTTTTTTTGCTCAATATTCTGTTTCTAAGATTCGTCCAGATTGTTATGTGTAGCTATATAGTTCATAGGATTCCTTTATGTGAAAATGTACTATTTATCCTTTTGACTCTTGAGGGATATTTGGGTTGTTTATAGTTTTTTGCTATTGCAGACAGTACTGTCTTGAGCATTCTTGTACCTGTTTCCTGGTGCACCTGGCACCAGGAAGATGCCTTACAACATATCTTTCTTGCTGTGTGTAAAAACATAATTGCCATCTGTTGTCTCAGTCCCCTGATTTTCCTGTTACATTTCTGGCTAGTTGCCCCAACCAGCATTGAGATCTCTGGCTAGCTGGTATGTTGGCCTTCCCTGAATGTGTGCTGCTTTGGTTGCTATCGTTTTTGACAGCCCTAGGTATAGAATTTCTGTGCTTTGCCCCAAATTAAGTCAGCCCCTTCTGCAGGCCTGCCCCTCTCCTTCATAAGACTTCTGCACCACAGAGCTGGAGGGGAGGTCACGTGAATAGCCCCAGATTTCCTCTGTGCTTACGAAGCTTCAGTAGAATTTCTCAAATAAATGCTTGTCAGTTTTGTTGTAAAACTTCGGTCCATTTCCAGAGTCCTTAAATAGTTGTCTTTGACAATTAGTCCAGTTGCGCTGCTGCTTTGTGGGGAGAGCCCTCACAGCCCTTTCAGAAGTCCCAGCCTTCAGGACTTTAGAAAGATGTTTCACTTGGTAAAGAATTCTAGGTTACAGTTGCTTTTTTTCTGTACTTTAAAGATGTTGTTCTACTCCCCTGTCTTCTCACTTGCAATATTTCTGAGCAGAAATCTACTGCCTTCCTTATCTTTGTTCTTTTGTATGTAAGTTTTTTTTCACTCCAGCTGCTTTTAAGATTTTCTTTCTTTTTATTTCATTTATGCATGTATGTATGTATGTATGTATTTTTGTGAGGAAGATCAGCCCTGAGCTAACATCCATGCCAATCCTCTTCTGTTTGATGAGGAAGACTGGCCCTGAGCTAACATCTGTGCCCATCTTCCTCCACTTTATGTGGGATGCCGCCAAAGCGTGGCCTGACGAGCCGAGCATCCATGCACTCCGAACCCAGGCCACCAGCAGCAGTGCACGCACACTTAACTGCTACACTATGGGGCCGGCCCCGATTTTCTTTCTTTTTATCACGGATTTTAAGCAATTTGATTTTTATGTGACCTCGTGTGGTTTTCTTCATGTTGCTTGTGCTTGAGATTCATTTAGCTTGGACTGATAAATTTATAGTTTTCTCAAATTTGGAAATTTTTTGGTCATTATTTCTTTAGTTTTTTTCCTCCCCTTCAGGGACTCCAATTATATATATTTGGCTGCCTGAAGTTGTCCCACAGCTCCCTGATGCTCTGTACAATTATTTTCAGTCTTCTTTCTCTTTGTGTTTTATTTTGCATAGTTTCTATTTCCATATATTCTAATTTACTAACCTTTTCTTCTGCATTGTTGTTGTGAGTTTGTTAAATTAACATTTGTTAAGTGGAGCACAGGGTGTTAGATGGTGAGCCAAGTTCAACAAAAGCCACAAAAGAAATTGAAATAGAGAAGTTTATTACAGGTCCTGAAGGAAGTACATGGCATGCCTCGAGGGGCCACACAGGGAGGCAGGGGCAGGGTGAGGCAGAGAGAGGGCAGGACCCAGGGCACATACCCTTATTAGGGTCCATGAGTGGAGTGCTTTGGGGTTCTCAGGATGCCGAGGCAGCAGTACCGTGGAGTAGCTTAGCTAAAGACTGAAGTGTGGTGAAACTATACAGAATTCAGGATGTTGGTTCCCTCTGGGTGGAAGAGAGAAGGCCAATGAGGAAGGACATTCGGGAGGCTTCAAAGGTACTGGTAATGCTTGATTTCTTAGGCTGAGTGGTAAGTATACAGGCATCGGGGTTTTGTTGTTTTTATTTTGGTTTTTTCTTTAAAAAGTATGTGTATATTTCACATACTCTCACACATGCAGGATGAAGATTATCCAGCTATTGCATCATAATATTTCCCCAGGAGTGATAAATGTTCCCTCTTCACACAGATGGGACCATTGGAGGATTTTTATTTGTACAGCCAGTGTCTGAAGGAGGAAAAGTCACATTCTTCATTGACACTTGGTGACTTGTTTTACCCTGAGGACTTGTCCTTCTCCAGTTGACCTCCTGGGGATGCAGAGGTCAATCAAAGACAAAACCATGCTGCAGTCCTCTGCTGCTTGGGTAGTGAGGGAGAACTTCCTCTTACCTTGGGTTTTCAGACTCTCAGAATGGAGAAGGAATGACAGCCCATCCAGTAAGGGCACCCAGGATGAGACAAGGAGCCAGGGAGATCTCATCAGGAGTTGGCTACCCAAGTCACTGAGAAACCCCTGCAAAGGCATGCCCCTTCTGACCATAGTCTGACAGTCATGAGTCCAGAGCAGATACCGGAAGTGTTATCACTTCAAGTGGCTTAAGATCTAAGAGACCAGGGCACTGGCACTGGGCCACCCAGTGAATCACGTCAGTGTGCTCTGAGAATAATGACAGAGTTACTGCTCCCAGAGCCAGGCTGGGGGGCAGCTGTGGCCCAGGACAGTCTCTCTGCACCAATACTAACATCAACTCCTGTTTACTGAGTCCCTGCCCTGGGCCAGGCCCCATGGTGAGTGCTTTTCCAGTACTGCTTTGTGAATTTCTGTCTTCCTCTTTTCCATTTTGTTTTGAGGCTTCAGAGTCTAGAGGGAGAGGAAGTGCTGGCGATGACCTCTGTGATCTGCCTCTTTCCCCATCTTCCCAGTGACTACTTAGAATATGCCAACTCTCGGATCTGTGCTCTTTTCTGGAAGCTTTGGAAGGATTTTGAAGTTTGTCCGGGAGGCCTTTTAGTGGTACTAGACTTACTTCTGGGAAGCTTCATATTAGGGGTACACAGGTGGAGGATGAGCCCAGGACCTGGAAGAGTGTGGATATGGAGCTGTTTCTACCTCCTGCCACCTGTTGACCCCTCTTTTCTTTGTAAAGAGTAGGTAGAGTCATCTTGTGGCCAGAATTAATGAGGTTGTGGTGTTAGGAGTGTTGAAAGTCTTGGCTAGGCTCCCCTGGGGGAGTTGGTGGAAGGAGTTGGGAGACAGCAGGAGAAGGGCTGCTGGACAGCGCTGTGGGCTTGTTGAGGTTGAGGAAGCAGAGAAGGCACATTGTCAGATTAGCCACACGTGGGCTTTGGAGAGAGCAAAAGTGAAGGATAACGGGGTGAGAACCAAAGGAGCCCAGCGTGGTACAGTGCCTTGGCATCAGACAAACCTATGTTTTACACCTGGCTCTACTACCAAGTAGTTCTGTGACTTTTGGGGAAATCTCTAAGCTTGAGTTTCCCGATCAGTCCTATAAGAAGGATAATATTACCTCTTACAATTGTTGTGAAGATGGAAAACTGTAATGTATATAACATGCTTGGTGCTTAGTAAATACTGAGTAAAATCTAGTCCTGTGCCTTTCCCTGACGAAACAGAGATTAAAAGTATGCCCTGTCCCAGGGGATCTGCCCTGGATGTGAATGAGAGGAAAGTCAGAAATTTCTGAGCACTAGGGGAAAATGGGGGGACTGAAGGCTTTGACGGCTCAGAGACGTCAGAGTATGAGGTTTGAGGAGTGAGATAGCTAAAAGGATGATGGGATGCTATAGTCAGAGAGCAGGTTCTGGAGCTGAAGATTTTAGAGGTTAAGACAGTCTGGGTGCTGCTTTACTGCTGTGGAGTTAGGATTGAGGAGCAGAGAGGCCAGAACATGGCATGGGCCATCCCCCTGATCTTTCAGAAGGAATAAGAGTGTTGGCTTTGCAAGAGAAGACTGTGAGCACATTCAGAAGCTGTTTGAAGTATTGTGGTATATAATTAGGAAGGCAGTATATGTGAGCATTGAAGGAAAGGAGGGGCTTGTGTCCCTAAGGGAATGAAAGTATTGTGCCAGTATGGAAGAGAATGGTCTGGGAAAAGCAGTGAGGAATCTTGGCGTTTGTACAGGATGAGGCTGGGACATGAGTAGCTACTACTCAGGAGGGCCGTAGGGCAAGGTTGTGTGCAAGGGAGGCCAGGGTTTACTTGTTAGAGGTTAGGAGGCTTACAGGACTCGAACCTAGATGCCTTGAACTGGGCTGGCTGGTCGCTGGCTGGTGCTGTCCCAGGTGGTATGGTTGGCATTAGTTCCTTCTGACTAATCATCTAGTTCTTCCATTGATATTCAAGCCGCAGACCTTCATCTTATACCTAAAAACTGCCTCCCCCTGCCCTACTTCTCCCTGCCCTCCATTAATATGCACACACAAGCACACACACTGACTAGGCCTCTCTCTGCCTTCTAAAACCCCACCTCCTCAGGGAGCCTTCAAAACCTGAAGTCTCCAAAATTCCACACCTTGGCCTTTGTCGTTCTTGTCATCACAATCTTCAGAGCTTTGGGGTTACCTTTCTAGAGCTACAGCTCAAGGAATCAGTTCCTCTTCTTTGTCTCCTGTCCTCTGCCTTAGCAATAAGATATTAATGACAATATTCTGAAGCCTGTGCCTTGAGCTCCTGGAACTACTTTCTCTCTTCTCTATATATGAAAACAGGAAAAGAAAGGCTGTTACAAGAACAGAAAAGATCCAGCTTGGACCAGCTCCAGAGAGCCACTTCACCCAGGGGTCTTGTGGGTTCTCTGGGTGCTTTCTTTGGATCTCCTAAGCCAGCCCAGGCCCAGCCTTAACCCTTGTTATCTTAGCTGTCCATCTTTACTATGGTCTGCTCCTAGGGCCCATACTGAGCTGTTCTGTGTGACTTTGGCCACCCAGGAAACAGCAGCTCTCCTTAGACTTGAATCCTTTTCCTGAGGAACCCACATTCAGTGTCCACGTCCCACTCTTCTTGCTTTTGTGAACCACAGAACAGCAGGCCTCCAGTGTCTGTAGAACCCACTTATTGCCTAACTCAGATGTTCTTTTGCTGGGAACAGTCCTTCAGCTGAGACTCTTGTGCTCCTCCTTGGACCTTAAGTGAGGGATGTGGTCTCTTTAGAGCTGAGCCAGCTTCTGCCAAAATAGGAGAAAGGAGCATCTATAAACTCAGTAATGGAGCAGACATAGCCAAAGCCTTTATTAGTGTGTTTCCCTGGAAGACACCCATAAGTGAATGTAAATTTTGCCTCTTGCCATCAGCTAATAACTTACTCATTTGTTTTTTCTAATTCTTAAGTAAAGACTGTGTCTGATGCCTCATTTCTCTCTGAGGCTCTAGGAAGGTACATTGGCTTCCCCAGAGCACAGGGCTCAGCATAAAAATCATGTAACTTAAATGCTACAGATACTGGTCTCTAGTTACCACTCTGGCATGCCCTGGTACCTGCAAGAAGGACATTGGGATCTGGCCCCCAGGATCCAGCCCTCCAGCTCTGACCAGCTGTCTTTTCCTTCCAGGGAAAGTGCATTTCTTCTCTAGTGGCCTTCTGTTTTCTCACCGTCATCATGGAAGTATCATCATTTCCAAGGATCACATGAATTCTGTTGTGTTCTATGATGGGGTAGGTGTTTTACCAGTCCATGGCTTTGGTGTTCCGAAAGGTGCTCACACTTCTGAGGGGAAAACCAAATAACTCCGTATCCCCCCTCTACCACTGCTCGGCAGGATGTCAGGAGGCAGCACTGCCCTTGAGGCAGGAAGGCAGGGAGGTCATGGGGAAGCCTGTTCACTCTCAGGACTCTTGTGAGCCTCGTCAACCTCACTGCTCTGTAAAGGGGTTAGTTAGAAAGGGCTTCTGGGTCAGGAGGGCCAGCAACTACCCGTGCCCAATTAACTCATCCCAAAGAGAACCAGAAAGTAGGTTGAAGAAGGCCTCCAATGGCCCATGACAATTGGCCTCCTGCCCAGGGACATAAAGGCTCACCCACTTAAGAACTGGAAAGAAGCTGCTTCCTGTGACACTGATAGGGCTCCACTTACCCCTTAGCATGGGAAAGAATTATAAGTGAGCGACAGAGGGAGAGAAATGGCTAACTTTCCCATGAGGGCTTAGCTTCACTCAGACTTAATCTCTAGCTCCATGGAAGTTCCACCCCCAGAACCATCCTTTAACTTCACTAGTCTGCATCAACCCGTCCCCTTCCTTGGGAGGAAGAGGGTAGCTATGAGTTTCCCCTAGCGTGTACCCCAAGCCAAGGCATAGCTCGTCTCTCAGTGTGACACCAGAGCAGGGGGCAGGCCCACCACTCTGCCTGGTCTCAGCCTCAAAACCAACCTGTCTGGGAGCCAGCTAGGACAGAGACTAGGTGTAAGGTGGTTTAGTCAGATGGCTCAGAAAACAAATTCTGTAAGCAATTCAAAAAGAATTCTGTCTTTCTTCTACATAGAACCTATTGCCTTAAAGGCTGTCCAAAAATTCAGGCAAAGGAACAAGACAGAATGGATGGCCCTATTAGATGACAGCCTTGATATTAGGTAAAAGAGTCTTCCAACACCAGGGAAGAAAGGATGAATCATTCAAGTGCTGAGATAAGTTAGCTAATTTCTAGGGAGAATGAATTGTTACCTTATATCAAAAATCAAAATAAACGTCTTTTTTTGTGTGTGTGAGGAAGATCAGCCCTGAGCTAACATCCATGCTAATCCTCCTCTTTTTGCTGAGGAAGACCGGCTCTGAGCTAACATCTATTGCCAATCCTCCTCCTTTTTTTTGCCCCAAAGCCCCAGTAGATAGTTGTATGTCATAGTTGCACATCTTTCTAGTTGCTGTATGTGGGACGCGGCCTCAGCATGGCCAGACAAGCGGTGCATCGGTGTGCGCCCGGGATCTGAACCCGGGCCGCCAGTAGCGGAGTGCATGCACTTAACCGCTAAGCCATGGGGCTGTCCCAAGAATAAACTTCTGATAGATTAAAATTAAACATTTTTAAATTTTACAAGTAGAAAAAACAATATAAAAATGAATATTAAACTTCTAGGGACAGGGAAGACTTTCTAAGCTTAGAAATGATACAAGAAATTCTAAAAGAAAGTTTTGTCAAATTTGACCACCTAAGGATTTCTAAAATTTTTGCTGATAATTTAATTTATTGAAGTATACTTTAAATACAATTAATTGTATCCATTTAAAGTTTTGACAGATGCATACACTCATGAAACCACCATCACAAGCAAGATACAGAAGACTTTCGTCACCCCCAAAAAGTTTTCTAATGCTCTTTTGCAGTTCATCTTTCCTTCCACTTTTGGCTTCAGGCAACCACTGATTAGCTTTCTGTCATTGTAGATTAGTTTGGATTTTCTAAAATGTTGTACAAATGGACATCATACATTCTGTACCCTTTTGAGTCTGGCATCTTTCACTCAGCATAATGATTTTTAGATTCATCCATGTTGTGTGTATCAGTAGTCTTATTGTTTTATTGCTGAGTAGTATTCCATTGTATGGATATAGCATAAAATTTATCAGGCTAATAATTTAAAACCCTAAAAAAGTATCTCAAAAAAGGGAATTAAAAAGCAAAAATAATAAACTGAGAAAAACATTTTTGGTGATGAAAACAAATGAGTTAATATTTCTTTACTGTGAAGAGCTCTATCTTTATTAACATGAAAGCACAGAGTCCCAGGTCAGGAGTGTAAGAGGACATGAGGTTAGTTAACACATATATGGAAGCACATCAGAAACAGCCTCATGCTACCATGTATAACAGTAAATTAGCAAAGAGCAAATTAGTTGGCAGAGGAGAAATGGAATAAGTAATATGAATGTCCAGCCATAGGGGTGGCCTTAGAGGGGAGTGGGATGAAGTCTTTGAAAATATTTACAGATTGTTTGTAACAACATGATAGATGCTAATGGTAAATTAAGTTTTAGAAGCAAGATATAGAACTATAGAAATAAATATGGTTTCCCACTGCCTAAAAAAGGCAAATCAATGAATGATAGGAAAAAGACTAGAAGCAAAAGTACTAAAATGTTAGCTGTAGTTGGGTTTAGGTAATGGGACTTTGGATTAATTTTTTAACCTTTCTTTATTCTGTTTTTATATCTTTTTCAAATTTTTTATTAATGAACATATTACTTTTATAATGAAAAGTTAAATGTTAAAAAAACCTTTTCACCTAGGATCAGGGACACGACAAGGATGCTCGCTTTGCCACTTCTTTTAACATACTGTTGAAAGTTCTAGCCAGAGCAATTAGGCAAGAAAAAGAAGTAAAAGGCATCTAAATTGGAAAGAAAGAAGTAAAGTTACCTCTGTGCACAGATGACATGATCTTATATGCAGAAAACCCTAAAGATTCCACAAAAAAAGTGTGGATTTAATAAACAAAGAATTAATATACGAATTCACCAAAGTTGCGGGATACAAAATCAACACAGAAAAATCAGTTACATTTCTATACCCTAGCAATGAACATTCCAAAAAAGATATTAGGAAAACAATTCCATTTACAATAGCATCAAAAAGAATAAGATACTTAGGAATAAATTTAACCAAGAAGGTGAAAAAATTGTACTCTGAAAACTACAAAGCTTTGCTGAAAGAAATTAAAGAAGACCTAAATAAATGGTAAGACATCCCATGTTCATGGGTTGGAAGACTTAATATCATTAAGACAACTATGCTATCCAAAGCGATATACAGATTCAATGCAGTTCCTGTCAATAACCCAATGGCATTTTTTTGCAGAAATAGAGAAACCCATCCTGAAATTCATATGGAATCTCAGAGGACCCCCAAATAGCCAAAATAATCTTGAAAAGGAACAGAGTTGGAGGGCTCATGCTCCCTAATTTCAAAACTTACTACAAAGCTACAGTAATCAAACAACAGTGTGGTAGTGGCATAAGATCACACATATAGACCAATGGAATAGAATAGAGAGCCCAGAAATAAACCCTCACATGTATGGTCAAATGATTTTTGACAAGGGTGCCAACACCATTCAGTGAGGAAAGAACAGTCTTCATGGGCCGGCCCCGTGGCTTAGCGGTTAAGTGCGCGCGCTCCGCTACTGGCGGCCCGGGTTTGGATCCCGGGCGCGCACCGATGTGCCGCTTCTCCAGCCATGCTGAGGCTGAGTCCCACATACAGCAACTAGAAAGATGTGCAACTATGACATACAACTATCTACTGGGGCTTTGGGGGAAAAAAAAAGGAGGCGGATTGGCAATAGATGTTAGCTCAGAGCCAGTCTTCCTCAGCATTAAAAAAAAAAAGGATTAGCATGGATGTCAGCTCAGGGCTGATCTTCCTCAAAAAAAAAAAAAACAACAGTCTTCAACAAATGGTCCTGGAAAAACTAGATATCCACACACAAATGAATGAAGTTAGACCCTTACCTTACGCAATATATAAAAAATTAACTCAAAATGGAGCATAGGACTAAATGTAAGAGCCAAAACTAGGGGGAGTTTGGAAGATCGCAGAGTAGGAGGATCCTGAAGTTGCTTCCTCCTATGGACACAACAAACCTACGACTACCTGTGGAACAGTTTCCTCTGAGAGAGATCTGAAAACTGAATAAAAAGAACTTCTACAACAAGGGACAACACAGGGATGGAAGATGCAGAGATGCAGCCCCTCTGAGGAGAAAATCACACTCTAGCTGTGGCACTTCACAGCTGGGAGAGATCTCAAAGATACAGAGATTTTCCCGGAGGAATGGGGGATTTGAGCTCCACATTAGGCATCCCAGCCCTTGGATCCAGCACATGAGAGACGAGATCCCATAAGGCCTGGCTTTGCAAACCAATGAGGAATACACCCAGGAAAACTATAGAACTTAGGGAAAGTAAAACCTACTCATAAAGGGCCCATGCATACTCACTTGACCTGGAAATCAGCACAAAAACACAAGATAGAAAAGTGCATAGTCCATTGGTAAAAGAAACTCACTAAGCTCAGAGTGCATCCTGGAGAGGCAGAAGGTGGCTGCACCCACGCCTTAGGGACTGAGACACTGGTGGCAGCCATTATTATGACCTAGTTCAGTCGTGCTGATAAAGATGCTGGTAGGCACAATTGGAATCCTTCCTCTAGTCTGTTAGTGCAGGGGTCTGCCCCACACACTAGAGCACCTGAGGCAATCAAGTGTAGCCAGGCAGTAGGCAGCCTGCCCCAGGGACTGGCCCTGCCCACCAGCAAGCCCTGGCGGACTTCTGAGCCCACAGCGGACTTGTGCTGCTGGCCATCACAAACAGCCATGCAAACAGCCACCCAGGGGATCTGCCCCATCTACTAACACCTGAAACGGTTGTGCAGTGCCACACCTGGGGCCTGCCCCACCCATCAGCATTCCTGAGGCAGCTGTGCACTTCAGGGCAGCAAACCAGTTCTTGCCGGAGGCCTGCCCCACCCGGAAGCGAGCTGACAATAGCCACATGCTGGGCAGCTAGCCTCGCCTCAAGCCTGCCCTGCCCACCAACGCAGAGACAGCAGAGCACCACAGGGAGCTGCACTGTGGGCCTACAGCAATTATGTGCCCCCAGACTTCACAACCAGTCAGACTGGGGGCCTGACTCACTTACTGGCAAAGCTACAGTAGTTATGAGCTACTAGCCTCACAGCCAGCTCTAACAGGGGCTTGCCCCACCCGGTAAAGTGCCTGTAGCAGCAGCACGCGACTGAGCCTCACAACCAGCCAGCCCAGGGGTCAGCCTAGCCTGCCCATGCATCTGCAGCAATAGCAACCTTGCCACAACAGAAGGGCACATGTGGCGCACACAGGGGCCGCCCCTGGAGCATTTGGCATGAGTGACGAGAGGGGAGCACACTGCTGGGCCCCATAAGGCATCTCTTACATAAGGCCACATTTCTACGATTGGGAGATGTAGCTTATCTACCTAATATATAGAAATAAGCACAGAGAAGTAGACAAAATGAGGAGACAAAGGAATATGTTCTAAGTAAAGGAAGGAAAAATCCCCAGAAAAAGAACTAAATGAAACAGAGATAAACAATCCACCTGATAAAGCGTACAAACTGATAGCCATAAGGATGCTCACTGATCTGGGGAGAAGAATAGATGAACACAGTGAGAACTTCATGAAAGAATTAGAAAATATAAAAAAGAACCAATCAGAGCTGAAGAACACAATAATGGAAATGAAAAATTCACTAGAGGCAATCATCCGCAGAGTGGATGACACAGAAGAATGGATCAGCAATATGGATGACAGAGTAGAAGAAATCACCCAAGCTAAAAAGAAACAAGAATTAAAAAGAACAAGGACCATCTAAAGGACCTCTGGGACAACATCAAGCTTACTAACATCCACATTATAGGTGTCCCAGAAGGAAAAGAGAGAGGTAAATGGACAGAGAACTTATTTGAAGAAATAATAGCTGAAAACTTCCCTAACCTGGGAAAGGAGACAGACATCCAGGTACAGGAAGCACAGAGAGCACTAAACAAGATGAACCCAAAGAGGCCCACACCAAGGCACGTCGTAATTAAAATGTCAAGAATTAAAGATAAAAAGAGAATCCTAAAGTCTGCAAGAGAAAAGCAACAAGTTACATACAAAGGAAACCTGAGGCTATCGGCTGACTTTTCAGCAGAAATCTTGCAGGCTAGAAGGGAGTGGCACAATATACTCAAAAGTGCTGAAAGGAAAAAACCTACAACCAGGAATACTCTACCCAGCAAGGTTATCATTCCAAGTGGAAAGAAAGATAAAGAGCTTTCCAAACAAGCAAAAACTAAAGGAGTTCATCAAGAACTCCTTGCAAGAAATGTTAAAGGGACATATTTAAGTGGAAAAGAAAAGGCTACAAATGGAAATAAGAAAATTATTAAGGCAAATAATTATTAAAGAATTATTTGCCTTTATCACTGGTAAAGACAAATATACAGGAAAGGTAGTAGATCAACCACCTATAATGCCAGTATGAAGATCAAGACAAAAGTACTAAAATCATCTATATCTATGACAAGTTAAGAGATAAAAATAAAAGAGGTAAAATTTGATATCAAAAACCTAAAACATGGTGGGAAGTAAAAGTGTAGGGCTTTTAGTAAGAGGTCAAACTTAAGAGACCATCAACTTAATATAGATTGCTATTTACATCGGTTATTATGTATGGACCTCATGGTAACCACAAACCAAAAACATACAATAAATACACAAAAAAATAAAGAGAAAGGAACCCAAATATAACACTAAAGAAAGCCATCAAATCACAAGAGAAGAGAGCAAGAGAAGAAGAAAAGAACAGAGAAGAACTACAAAAACATCCAGAAAAAAGGTAACAAAATGGCAATAAATATGTCCTTACCAATAGTTACTTTAAATGTAAATGGACTAAATGCTCTAATCAAAATACACAGGGTGGCTGAATGGCTAAAAAAACCAAGATCCATATATATGCTGCATACAAGAGACACATTTCAGACCTAAAGACATTCACAAACTGAAAGTGAAGGGATGGAAAAAGATATCCCATGCAAATGGAAACAAAAAGAAAGCTGGGGTAGTAATACTTGTATCAGACAAAACAGACTTTAAAACAAAAAGTCTAACAAAAGACAGAGAAGAGCATTATATAATGATAAAGGGAACAATCCAACAAGAAGATATAACACTTGTAAATATAGGAGCACCTAAATATATAAAGCAAATATTAACAGACATAAAAGGAGAAATTGACAGTAACACATTAATAGTAGGGGACTTGAACACTCCACTTAAATCAATGTATAGATCCTCCAGACAGAAGATCAATAAGGAAACATTGGCCTTAAATGAGACGTTAGACCAGATGGATTTAATGGATATATACAGAATATTCCATCCAAAAACTGCAGAATACACATTCTTTTCGAATGCATATGGAACATTCTCCAAGATAGATTACACATTAGGCCACAAAACAAGTCTCAATAAATTTAAGAAGATTGAAATAATATCAAACATCTTTTCTGACCACAATGGTATGAAACTAGAAATCAACTACAAGAAAAAAGCTGGAAATGTCACAAATATGTGGAGATTAAACAAAATCCTACTGAACAACAATTGGGTCAGCAAAGAAATCAAAGGAGAAATCAAAAAGTGCCTGGAGACAAATGAAAATGAAAAGAGAGCATACCAAAATCTGTGGGATACAGGAAAAGTGGTACTAAGGAAAGTTTATAGCAATACAGGCCTACCTTAAGAAAAAAGAAAAATCTCAAATAAACAATCTAACGATACACCTAAAAGGAGCTAGAAGAAGAAGAACAGACAAAGCCCAAAATCAGTAGAACAAAGGAAATAATAAAAATTAGAGAGGAAATAAATGAAATAGAGACTAAAAAGGCAGTAGAAAAGATAATGAAACTAAGAACTGGTTCTTTGAAAAGATAAACAAAATTGACAAACCTTTAGCTAGAACTCATCAAGAAAAAAACGGGCCGGCCTGGTGGTGCAAGCGGTTAAGTGTGTGCACTCAGCTGCGGCAGTATGGGGTTTGCCGGTTTGGATCCCAAGTATGCCCTGACGCACTGCTTTTCGAGCCATGCTGTGGCAGCGTCCCATATAAAGTGGAGGAAGAGGGGTATGGATGTTAGCCCAGGGCCAGTCTTCCTCAGCAAAAAGAGGGGGATTGGCAGATGTTAGCTCAGGGCTGGTCTTCCTCACAAAAAAAAAAAAAAAAAGAGAGAGAAGGCTCAAATAAATAAAAACAGAAACAAAAGAGGAGAAATTATAATGGACACCACAGACATACAAAGGATTATAAGAGAACACTATAAAAAGCTATATGCCAACTAATTGGATAATCTAGAAGAAATGGATAAATTCTTGGAATTATAAAACCTTCCAAAACTGAATCAAGAAGAAATAGAGAATCTGAATAGACCAATCACCAGTAAGGAGATCGAAACAGTAATCATAAACCTCCCAAAGAACAAAAGTCCAGGACCAGATGGCTTCCCCAGTGAATTCTACCAAACATTCAAAGAAGATTTAATACCTGTCCTTCTCACACTCTTGTGAAAAATTGAAGAGGAGGGGACGCTTCCTAACTCATTCGATGTGGCCAGCATTCCCTGATACCAAAACCAGACAAGAACAACACAAAAAAAGAAAATTACAATCCTGAACAAAAATTCTCAACAAAATATTAGCAAATTGAATACAACAATACGTTAAAAGGATCATACACCATGATCAAGTGGGATTTATTCCAGGGATGCAAGGATGGTTCAACATCTGCAAATCAATCAGTGTGATACACCACATTAACAAAATGAAGAATAAAAATCACATAATCATCTCAATAGATGCATAGAAAGCGTTTGACAGGGGCCGGCCCCATGGCTTAGCGGTTAAGTACGCACGCTCCGCTACTGGCGGCCCGGGTTCGGATCCCAGGCGCGCACCGACGCACAGCTTCTCCAGCCATGCTGAGGCCGCATCCCACATACAGCAACTAGAAGGATGTGCAGCTATGACACACAACTATCTACTGGGGCTTTGGGGGAAAAATAAATAAAATTATAAAAAAAAAGAGAAAGCATTGGACAAGATGTAGCATCCATTTATGATAAAAAAAAAAAAAAAAAACTCTGAATAGGGGCCAGCCCGGTGGCGCAGCACTTCAGTGCACGTGCTCTGCTTCCGTGGCCCAAGGTTCACAGGTTCGGATCAATGCACATCGATGCACTGCTTGTCAAGCCATGCTGTGGTGGTGTCCCATATAAAGTGGAGGAAGATGGGCACAGATGTTAGCCCAGGGCCAATCTTCCTCAGCAAAAAAAAAGAGGAAGATTGGCATCAGATGTCAGCTCAGGGCTGGTCTTCCTCACACACACACACACAAAAATTGAATAAAATGGATATGGAAGGAAAATACCTCAACATAACAAAGGCCATATATGACAAACCCATAGCTAACATCATACTCAATGGTGAAAAACTGAAAGCTGTTCCTCTAAGAGCAGAAACAAGACAAGGATGCCCACTTCCACCACTCTTATTTAACATAGTGTTGGAAGTACTAGCCAGAGCAATTAGGCAAGAAAAAGAAATAAAAGGGATCCAAATTGGAAAGGAAGAAGTAAAACTGTCACTCTTTGCAGATGACATGATTTTTGTATATAGAAAACCCTAAAGAATCCACCAGAAAACTATTAGGAATAATAAATACTATAAAGTTGCAGGGTACAAAATCAACATACAAAAATCAGTTGCGTTTCTATATACTAGCAATGAAATAGCAGAAAGAGAAATCAGTAATATGGTCCTGTTTACAATGACAACAAAAAGAATAAAATATCTAGGAATAAATTTAACCAAAGAGGTAACAGATCTGTACACTGAAAACTATAAAACATTGTTGAAAGAAATTGAAGAAGACACCAAGAAATGGAAAGGTATTCCATGCTTATGAAGTGGAAAAATTAGCATAGGTAAAACATCCAGGGGGCCGACCCAGGGGCGCAAGTGGTTAAGTGCACATTCCGCTGTGGCAGCCTGGGGTTTGCCGGTTCGGATCTCAGGCATGCGCTGACGCACCGCTTGGCAAGCCATGCTGTGTCGGCGTCCCATATAAAGTGGAGGAAGATGGGCATGGATGTTAGCCCAGGGCCAGTCTTCCTCAGCAAAAAAAAGAAGAGGATTGGCAGATGTTAGCACAGGGCTGATCTCCTCCCACACACACAAAAAAAGTCCATACTTCCTAAAGCAATCTGCAGATTCAGTGCAGTCCCTATCAAAGTCACAACAACGTTTTTCATGAAATAGAACAAAGAATCCTAAAATTTATATAGAATAAAAAAAGACCCCAAATAGCCAAAGCAATACTGAGAAAAAAGAGCAAAGCTGGAGATATCACACTCCCTGATTTCAAAATATATTGCAAAGCTTATAGTCATCAAAACAGCATGATACTGGCACAAAAACACACACAGATCAATGGAACAGAATTGAGAGCCCATAAATAAACCCACACATCTGTGGACAGCTAATTTTTGACAAAGGAGCCAAGAACACACAGTACAGAAAGGAAAGTCTCTTCAATAAATGGTGTTGGGAAAATTTGACAGCCATATGCAAAAAAATGAAAGTAGACCATTATCTTTCACCATACACAAAAATGAACTCAAAATCGATTAAAGACTTGAATGTAAGACCTGAAACTATAAAACTCACAGAAGAAAAGGTAGGCAGTACACTCTTTGACATTGATCTTAGTGGTGTCTTTTTGAATATCATGTCTCCTCAGGCAGGAGAACAAAAGAAAAAATAAACAAAACAAACGAGACCACATCAAACTATAAAGCTTCTGCACAGCAGAGGAAACCATCAACAAAACGAAAAGACAACCTAACAATTGGGAGATGATACTTGCAAATCATATATCTGATAACAAGTTAATATCCAAAATATATAAAGAACTCATACAACTCAACAACAACAAAATGCAATTAAGAAATGGGCAGAAGATCCGAACAGACATTTTTCCAAAAAACATGTACAGATGGCCAGCAGGCACATGAAAAGATGTTCAATATCACTAATTATTAGGGAAATGCAAATCAAAACTACAATGAGGTATCACCTCACACCTGTCAGAATGGCTATTATTAAAAAGACAAGAAATAACAAATGTTGGAGAGGTTGTGGAAAAGAGGGAACCCTCATACACTGCTAGTGAGAATGTAAACTGGTGCAGCCATGGAAAACAGTATGGAGATTCCTCAGAAAATTAAGAATAGAACTACCATATGATCCAGCTATTCCGCTTCTGGATATTTATCCAAAGAACACAAAAACACTAATTCTAAAAGATATATGCGGGGGCCGGCCCCATGGCTTAGCGGTTAAGTGCTCGCACTCCGCTACTGGTGGCCTGGGTTCGGATCCCGGCACGCACCGACACACCGCTTGTCCGGCCACGCTGAGGCAGCGTCCCACATACAGCAACTAGAAGGATGTGCAACTATGACATACAACTATCTACTGGGGCTTTGGGGAGAAAAGGGAAAAAAAGGAGCAGGATTGGCAATACATGTTAGCTCAGGGCTGGTCTTCTTCAGCAAAAAAAAAAAGGAGGATTAGCATGGATGTTAGCTCAGGGCTGATCTTCCTCACACACACAAAAAAGAGATATATGCGCTCCTATGTTCATTGCAGCATTATTCACAATAGCTAAGAGTTGAAAACAACTGAAATGCCCATCAATGGATGAATGGATAAAGAAGATGTGGTATATATACACAATGGAATACTACTCAGCCCTAAAAAAAAATGAAATCTTGCCGTTTGCAACAACATGGATGGACCTTGAGGGTATTATGCTAATCAAAATAAGTCAGGTGGAGAAAGCCGAGTACCATATGATTTCACTCATATGTGGAAGATTAAAAAACAACAAACACATAGACACAGAGAATAGATTGGCGGTTACCAGAAGGGAAGGGGGGAGGGTGAAAGGGCTAAAAGGGCACATGTGTATGGTGACAGATGGAAACTAGACTTTGAGTGGTGAACACGATGTAGTCTACACAGAAATCGAAATATAATGATGGGGGCCCGCCCCGTGGCTTAGCGGTTAAGTGTGTGTGCTCCACTGCTGGCGGCCCGAGTTCGGATCCCGGGCGCGCATCAATGCGCCGCTTGCCAGGCCATGCTGTGGCGGCATCCCATATAAAAAAGTGGAGGAAAATAGGCACAGATATTAGCTCAGGGCCAGTCTTCCTCAGCAAAAATAGGAGGATTGGCATGGATGTTAGCTCAGGGCTGACCTTCCTCACACAAAAAAAAGAAATATAATGATGTACACCTGAAACTTATTTAATTTTATAAACCAATGTTACCTTAATAAAAAAAAAAGGAGCTAAAACTATTAAACTCTTAGAAGAAAACATAGGAGTAAATCCTTGTGACTTTGGGTTAGGCAGTGATTTCTTGGATATGACATCAAAAGCACAGACAACAAAAGAAAAAATTGGACTTCATCAAAATTAGAAATTACTGTGCATTAAAGGGCACTATCAAGAAAGTGAAAACCCACAGAATGGGAGAAAATATTTAGAAATCGTATATCTGATAAGGGATTAATACCCAGAAAGAATTTTGAGATGACATTTCCCGCTTAGGAGAAAAGACCCTTATACTTCCTATACCTCCTGTAACTGGGTATTGGAAAGCACATCTATTAATTGAACCCCAGTAAACCACATAATGTGAAAATAATTGCACTGAAATTTGTCATATGTGTTCTGGTAGTAGTTGTGATGGCTGGTATCACGCAAATGGCTTTTCTCACTAATGCTCCCTCTTTTTCTCTTTAGGATTCCACCAGTATCGTTGCTGCCCTTCTGATAGACTTCAGAAGCTCATTGCTTCCTCATCTCCCAGTTCATTTCCATGGATCAAGCAATTTTCTGATGATTGCCCTTTTCCCCAAATCAAAGATATACCAAGCATTTTACTCAGAGGTAACATCGATCATTAGTCAGCAAAATAGCTACTACTTTTTTTCTCGTAGCAATTTAGATGGTAAGGCAACGTTTCAGGGCTAACAGTGAGGTGATGAGAGGGAGAGTTGGGAGGGCTGGTCGGGGGTGGCTGCTTCTAATCCCTTTGAGTCCTGGAATGGTGCTCTTGCCATTAAGAGGTGAGAACCTGAAGGAATTGAACAAAAAGTGTTTTTACCTTCTAAGAAAAGTCTTTGTCCCCTTTAAAAACTAATTAGACTCATTTTCCTTTTAGCTACTTTATTGAATTGTTGGGCCTTACCTACTGGATCAGAGCTCTCAACCCCACCCCAAGTTCTCCCTCCCCGTGGTTCACAGGCCCTGCCCTTGTGAATAGTCCCACATGGCTGGCTACATATTATAGGCACTTGGCACAGATTGCATGAGTGAGGGAGCTTACTGAGAATTATACAGCCCACTTAGAGGCCAAGCAGTAGCCAAAGTCAAATGGATAACCAGCCTCATGACTGGTGGAAGTAACTTGGAAAGGTATGATTGCAGCAGCTAGTGAGGGGACAATGTCCCTCCCTGGGGACAGATTCACAGAACGTGAAGGAGATAAGAGCCGGCCTTGGCTGCAGAGTGGCATGGTGTCTCAGGCCAGTCTTTGTCTTCCTCTAACTTCCTGCTGGTCCTTCCTATCTCCTTGTGCTTGTTCTTTCAAACCAGGGAACATAGAGATAGCCCTTTAGATTCTCTTCAGCCATCCCTCTGCCTCTAGGCAGGAGTTGCTTGAACTGCTCCTTCTGTCTGGCCTTATCCTCAGGGAAGAACATGCCCCTGCTGCCAGAACAGTGTTACCTGACACCTTCCTTCATGCTTCTTGGCCTCTGAAGGAGCAGAATCCCTGGGAGAGGAACCCAGAAAGAAATTCTAGTTTTGAAAAATACAGAACAAAATTGCTTCAGGCCTCTATTTTTGAAACAAACTTGTTTGTTATGATGGGTTTTCTCTGTACTGACAGTCTAGATTTTCAACAACCATCAAATCCCCATGTGGATTCCATATCCTGTTGTTGGGTTTAAAGTGTTCTTTGCTCAAATTGTGTTTTTTTTTTAGGTCTTCTCCCCCTGGCAACAGCAGGCTAACTCAGGGGTATCTTTAAAAGTGATCCAGGAAGATGGATTATCTGTGGAACAAAAGAGATTGTAAGTGGCTGCCTTCAATGTTTATGCTTGTTTCCCTAAGCTGTGTGTGTCTGCTGTCTCTGCAGGATGACTTGTGTTATGTAACACAGGGGTCTTGGCTTCTGAAAGGGCCGACTCGGTCATTTTAGTGCTGCCAATTTGCAGGTAGCCAGCGCCCTTGAGGAAATCCAAGTCAGAGAGATGAAATCCACCAAGAATCAGAAACACATAGGATCACAACGGGTTTCAGGCCAAGCTTCCCATGTGGGCACACCTGTTGTCGTACACTAACACCACATTTTGTTTAAGTTAGTGAGATGCTCCTTTTGGAAGTGTTGGTTCTGTCACAGGACTTTGGCTTGAAAGCCTCAGAACAAGTTATGTAAAGTATGTGCTCTGTCGGGAGATGGAGTTCGTTCTAACCTGTAAGCTTTTGATATTTCAGACACTCCAGTGCACAGAAGCTCTTCAGTGTCCTGAGCCATTCTGCTGGGGAGACACGGAGTCCTCTAAAGGTCCTCTCAGCCAAACTCCCAGAGCTAGATTGGTGAGCTCTGGTTTTCTGTTTATAGATATTTAATGTTCTGGCTTTTGAAATGTCGGAAACTTCAGTGTTGGTCCTTTCTAAGCTCCTTTTTCTTTATGGCTTCTTAGGGATCATTGTAAAAGGTAGTAGTGACACACCATATACAATTTTATTCTCTAGAGAGAATCTAAGGTTTCTTTTTCAGCAATTAAATGAGGAGTTTCTCATGTGAATGGGCACATTCAAGCTAGGCTGGTGATAGTAACGTAATAGCGTTGTCTTTGTTTTCCTAGCTTTCTCCAGCATTTCGCCTTCAGCAGCATTGGTCGGGACCCCGTGATGAGAACCCATCTCCCTGTCCTGCTGCACCAAGCTGAAATCAACCCAACTCACCGAGTAGAAAATGAGAAGGTAGAGTAGCTCACCAAATATGCTGGGAATTCACAGAAAGATAATCCTGATAGCCTGCCTTTGGATCTTCTCTATCAGTTAACAAAAGGAGCTCAGGCGGACTCCCTTTTATAAGACTGTCCACCTCCTTGGTTACTGATATAATGATACACACGAAACCCACTGTATACAGTGACTGTGTACAGGTGCCTACATTAACCCCAGCCAAGCCCCATGGCAGCCAGGAAACCCTGGCACCTCGCTCTGCCCTCCCCTTGCTTCTCCAGGCCTTTCAACTCTTGCTCAGCACTCTCATGCCAGCCGCTCTTTCTGGTTGTGACACGTTGAGCTTAATAAGGGGAAGGGCCTTGTTAGTCGGGCCTTGCTGGCATCACCAGGATAAGGTGATAATTTATGAACATTGTCTTCCCAAGAGTGGATTTTGGTCTGCTCCCACCTCACACTCCCCTCCTCTTGACCCCTCCCACCATTTCTTTGGAACCATATGTTATAATATGCTCAAAGAGGGCATTTATTTCTGTGCAAATCTAGAAGACACTAGGCTGCAAAAGAAAATAGAAGCTCTAAGCAATTAGGAGTCTCATTTTCCCCTTAGGCAAGAGTTTAAAAATGAAAATGCGGGGCCACCCGGTGGTGCAGCGGTTAAGTGCTCCGCTGTGGCGGCCCGGGGTTTGCAGGTTCAGATCCCGGGTGCGCACCGACGCACTGCTTGTCAAGCCATGCTGTGGTAGCGTCCCATATAAAGTAGAGGAAGATGGGCACGGATGTTAGCCCAGGGCCAGTCTTCCTCAAGAAAAAAGGGGAGGATTGGCATCGGATGTCAGCTCAGGGCTAGTCCTCCTCACAAAAAAAAAAAAAGAAAGAAAATGCCTACTTGTTATATTTTATTTAAAAAGTGCTATAATCAATAAAATAATTTTTTTTCAAAAGTGCTGTAGGACTGGCCTTAAAGTTAGAAGGTGTCTGGCTGTAAGCACGTGTGCTGTGATTTGAGAGGCTGAGGCCTGGGCACTGAGGAATAGGAACCAAGATGGGGAAATTGGGATGGAAAGAGGATAAACAAAGTCAGTTACATGGAGTACTGCCCACAGGGACAGAAAGGGACGCAGAGTAGAGGCCTGGTCACAGGGGAGGAAGGAGAATGTCTGGTTCCTACAAAAGAAGAGATCCACAGCTATCGCTGTGCTGATGTGACCAGCTTAAGTGATGAGTGCCTCCAAGCTGAGCTTTATCTGAGTTATCTGTGACCAGCCCTGTCCCAGTGGGTCTTGTGTATTGTGAAATAAAACACATACTTAAAGAAGCCCTTGCCATGCTGTGTTATTTATATTGATATCCGTCAACAACTGCATGGTTCCTTTTTTCCCTGGCTTGACCCCTTCTTTGTCAGTGAATTTCTTCCACTTGCTTTGGAATACCTACCTGCAGAAAGCCCTGTTTTCGTGTGGTTGTGTAGTAAGGTTAGGACAGTGCAGCCTGGCTCCTCTTCTCCCTATCAAGACTCAGAAGTGCTTCCTGGGCCGGCCCCATGGCTTAGCGGTTGAGTGCACGCGCTCCGCTGCTGGCGGCCCGGGTTCGGATCCCGGGCGCGCACCGACGCACCGCTTCTCCGGCCATGCTGAGGCCGTGTCCCACATACAGCAGCTGGAGGGCTGTGCAACTATGACATACAACTATCTACTGGGGCTTTGGGGGGAAAAATAAATAAATAAAAAATTAAAAAAAAAAAAAAAGAAGTGCTTCCTACATGCAGTTTGTTTCCTTTAGCTCAGGCCCTGTGGCTTGGAGGGCACGGGCTGCCAGAGACGTCCGCAGTGCCGCTCCTCTCCTTCACTGAGTTACCAAATTGCTGAATTCAGCCTCTGGCATTTTTGTCCCAGATCTCCTTTCTGACCAGTATTTTCCGCTGTATTTTAACTGATCCAGTCACAACCTGCTCCATGGAAATTATAATAGTAACACTACATTTTATATGGTGTTTACTATGTGCCAGACACTGTTCTAAGCACTTTACATATATTAACTCAGTTAATCATCACACCCATCCTGCAAGGTAGTTTCTGTTGTTAGCCCGAGGTCACATAGCTAGTGAATGCTGGTGCTGAGGTTCAAACCCACAGAACCTGGCTCCAGGAGACACTTCTCTTAACCTTGTACACAGCACTGCCTCCCAGTTGAATCACAAACCCACATGACTTTTCTTTCATATAGGTAATCATCAGCATTGTAACTGGCCTCCCGGGCTGTCATGCTAATGAGCTCTGTGCTTTTCTGGTCACTCTGCATAAGGAATATGGCAGGTTAGTATGGCTGCTGCCTTTGCTTTGGGGAAAGGGAGTCTATGCCTGGGCCTGCCTAGGCACTGGGAAACCTTCGACATGTTCTCACCTTTGATGTAATTAGTATCAGAACAGTGGTCATCCGTCCATCCCTTCATTTAACACATTTGTACTGAGCACTTTCTGTGTGCCAGGCACTGTTCTAAATGAACAAAACAGACTAGGAAGTCTCTGCCCTCTTGGAGCTTACATTCTAGTTTGGGAAGATAGACAATTAACCAGATGAGGAAAATAGTATATTAGCTAGTGAAAAGTGCTGTGGAGAAAATAAAGCAGAGAAGGGCTGGAGGACAGATTGCAGTTTTAAATTGGGTGCTCAGAGAAGACCTCGCTGAGAAGGTGACATATGAGGAAATAAGGGAATGAACCCTTGGCTCTCTTGGGAAGAGCATCATAGCAGCAGGACCACATGGGCAAAGGCCTGGGAGTATGCTTGGTCAGCAGGGCAATTCAGGACCAGGGTGGTTAGAGCTTGGGAGCTGGTAAATGTGAGCCTTCTCTGCGTGAGTTCAGGTGCAGCTGGGACATGATGGCTTAGGTAAAATTGGGGAAATCATTCATCCAGTACTTCCACCTGGCTGGCGGTTACTAAACAGCCCTTGCTGATTGAACTGGGCGTTTAATATCTAGTTGAGCTACCTCCAAGTAAGGCATCCTGCAGGAGGACATCGAGTAGTCAAGAAGACTGAAATTGCCTAGATGTTTGGGAGTTTAGGGTGTGAGACGGTGGGGAGTGGGGAGGTGAGTTTTGGAGAGATGCTAGGGAAGTAGTGGACCTCCTTTATAAATACAATGTAGCTAATGAGTCCCTCCCTCATTTCTATTGCTTCTGTTCTGTAAACAGTCTGAATTCTTCACCCTGCCCATTTCTTTTTCTTAGCAAGAGTTTTACTGAGTACCAGACTGAAGCCATTCTGTTGAATGGTCCTTCAGGAAGTGACTGCCTGGTCAGAAGAAGTCTTTCTCAACTTGAAAGTCTGATAGTCATGTGCTTACCTGACCATTTTCCCTGTGGCAAGGCATTTTCTGTCAAAAGCTCCAATGATAGTGGTTTCAGGATACGGAAGCTTCCCACCCAGCCAGTGCCCTTCACCCATTTCTGTGGTGCCAGGATTGCTGTCTCCTGTACGGGTTCACTGGGCAGAATGTCTGTGAGCGTACTGGTCACATTTGAATCCACTGGCTGAGCCAGGCCATCGGGTAGCTCTCATGCTGAGCTTATACTTGACGTTTCCAGATGGATGGTGTACCGCCAAATCATGGACAGCTCGGAATGTTTTCATGCTGCTCACTTCCAGAGATACCTTTCCAGCGCCCTGGAGGCCCAACAGAACCGCTCTGCCCGCCAGTCAGCCTACATCTGCAAGAAGACCAGACTGCTGGTAGTGTTACAAGGGTGAGCACTGGAATTCTTCTGGGGACCCTGGGGTAGGGTGGTGCCTTGCCATTACTGTTATTTCATGTGTGTCTAACCTGGAGCACAGAACAAACTCCGCACTTGCATGAGCAGTGTCTGTGCTACACAGGGAGGCCTTAAATGAACAAGGACCCCTGTTGCCATCCTATGGCCTAGAGTGGCTGGAGTAGCTTCCACACAAGCTTTAAGTTTGGTGTCAACATCATAATATCCCCAAAAGGTGAGGAATTAGGGGGGACGTTTTCTGGGCAAAATTCTTTGATAATTCTTATGACAGTAGTGGTCTCTAATCCTCTTCCTTCACCATCTAGGCAAGGGAGCTTCATCTGTTTCAGTCCTCCCTTGTGGAGTTACAGAGATGGCCCCTATACCCTACAATCTCAAACCCCACCATCCCCAGCATAGCTACTCCAGGAGAGTTTCCTTGGACCCTCAGTGAGGAGCTTGAATAGTCTAGTTGGGCAAGGAGCTCTCTGTGAAGACAGGTTTGACAGTGAGTACCACTGCTCCGGGGACCCTGGCTGCAAGGAGCTTCCCTTGACCTGTTCTGAGGCCTTGCAGGGAGGGGCCCCATGCAGGCCCATCACCCTCCAGGCCCAGAGGAGAACGTGGTGGGTCAGGAAAACATGGGCTGTGCTTTTCACTGGTGTCATTATGGTTGGTAATAAAGAAGCTTTCGGCAGTTCTCAGGAAGTGCTTTTGTGCTATGCTGCATTTTCTTGCTTCTAGTAATTAGTATTTGCAATTGGCAAATTGTTTCCAGTAAAGAATAGGCCCAGATCCAAAGCCCTATTTGGTCTCTTGGGTGTGATGGTGAGAACTGGCCCTGCCAGGCCCTTGTTCCTCTTCTTCAGGCCTTGTTCTCACACCTGCCCTGGGCTTCCCTTCTGTCAGCCCTTTTGTCCTACTTATGGGCTGAGGTCCTGGAGGCCACAGAGGAAGAGTCTGGGCTTGAAACCACTTGTTTTCTATAGCTCCTAATGGTCAAAGAAATGGATTGGCCCCCGCCAGAGTTGAGAGTCATTGGGGGTGTGGACCTGGAATCAAATTTAGCAGCTTGACATTGTGCAACTGAAGTCATTTCTATCTTCCATCACTTCAGAGAGCATTGTTGACTTCTTGTCTTTGACTGTACAAGTCTGCAGAAGTGTCAGCTATTCTGGCTGCTCTGGATTGCAGTGACAGAGTATAGCCAGCCGTCTCTTGTACTCTCAGACACAGCCTTTGCCCAGATGCAGCCCCAGGACACTAGGGACCTCAGATTTCCTGAGAGACTCAAGTCGGAATGTCAGCTAAATGCTGTGGCTCTCACTAAGACACTGTTCTTACAGGCTGGACCCATTCTCTTGAGGCTCAGCAGGGAACATGTGACAGCCTTCTTTTTTTACATGTCCACCTCCTTGGGGCTGGACCTTTGAGCCCAATATTGAAGTTGCTGGTGAAGGGAGACCCCAGAGGCTTCTCAAATAGAGAATTTATTCCTTAAGGGTGGCTTTTATCTTCATTTATAGGATTCTTTGGGGGAAACCTGTAGTATAGGGCAGAGTCATCTTTTTCCCCTTGAGTGACTTGATTCCATTCGACCTAACTGCAGCAGTGGAGGCAGTGGTGTTGAGCTTTGACATCAAGTACAGCTACTAGTTGTTGTTTTAAAAATTAATGTATTTTGAAATGAAAAAATTTTAGAGATGGAGGACAGATTAATGGTTACCAAGAGTTAGGGATGGGAGTCGGGGGCAGGAGGGAGGTGAGTGTGGTTATAAAAGGGCAACACAAGGGATCTTTGTGGTATTGGAACCATTCAGTATCCTGACTGTGGTGGATATAGGAACCTACACAGGTTACAAAATTGTGTAGAACTTAATACACACACACAAATAAGTAAAACTGGGGAAATCTTAATTTTAAAAAATTAATTTTAAGGAATTTGAGGGGCTATATTTGTTTATATTCTGGAATGTTGTAAAATTATTCTTTAAATTACCTACATTTAAAATAAAGTATCGGGCAGGGCCGGCCATGTGGCTTAGCGGTTAAGTGCGTGCGCTCCACTACTGGCGGCCCGGGTTCTGATCCCGGGCCTGCACTGACGCACCGCTTCTCCGGCCATGCTGAGGCCACATCCCACATACAGCAACTAGAAGGATGTGCAACTGTGACATACAACTATCTACTGGGGCTTTGGGGAAAAAAAGGAGGAGGATTGGCAATAGATGTTAGCTCAGAGCCGGTCTTCCTCAGCAAAAAGAGGAGGATTAGCACAGATGTTAGCTGAGGGCTGATCTTCCTCACAAAAAAAATAATAAATAAAGTAAAAGTATCGGGGCCAGCCCGGTGGCACAAGCAGTTAAGTGCCCACACTCCGCTGCGGCGGCCCGGGGTTCACCAGTTCAGATCCCAGGTGCACACTGACGCACTCAGGCAGGCTGTACCTATCCCCCCAGCCACCACCACTGCCCTCCCAATGGCCCAGGCCCATATCATCAGTAAGGTTGCCCATCAGATTTGCCTTCCCTCCATAGGAACTGATCTATTGATGATAGGCTGGATCAATTGGGAAAATGTTCTCCAGAAGGTGAAGAGGGCAGGTCCCCTCTTAGAGTGGCCACAGGTCTACCTGCCGTTGAACATCCAGTTCATTCATCTGCCCTTCTTTACACACCATAGATTATAGCACTCAACAACCACCTTACATTGTTATTGCAGAGACAGGCTATAAACAAATAAATGGGAAAATACAACATATGTAGCTGATGTTCAGTGCTTTGGAGAAGAATTGGGGCAGGGGCAGGTTGTGCCAGAGGGAGGGTTGCTGTATCACATAGGCTGTGTGAAGTCAGAAGATACCTGCCTCATAAGCTGCTACTTGAGCAGGGACCTGAAAGGAGTGAGGGAGCAAGCCTCGCAGACATCCAAAGACAAGAGCATCCCAGGAGAGGGGACTGAGAGTACAGGGTGGAAGTGTGCCTGACATGTTCAAGGAAGAGCCAGGAGGTCAAAGTCGCTAGATCCAGGTAAGGGAAGGAATAATAGGAGATGAAACTCTTCCCTGCAGTGTGGGGGTCAGATCATAGAGGGCTGTGTGGGCCATTGTAAGGGCTTAGCACAATGGGCTTAGCACGATCCCTCTCTGGCTTCTGTGTTGAAAACAGTTTGAGGAGAGGCAAGGATAGAAGCAGGGAGGCCAGTGAGGAGGCTGTGGGGTGATCTAGGCAAGAGATGATAGCAGTTTGGACCCAGTAGTAGCGTGGGAGTGTGAGCAGTGATCTCCTTCTAATTGTATTTTGAAGATTGAGAAGAAATGGAGTCAATGACTCCAAACAAATCTTTTAGCCTAGCAACTGAAAGAGTGGAGTCCCCTCTGCTGAGGACAAGGCCTTGGGGAGTTGGATCATGAACATGTTAAATTCTAACTAAAAATATCAGATTGGGGGCCAGCCTGGTGGCGTAGTGGTTAAGTTCATGCACTCTGCTCTGGCAGCCCAGGATTTGCAGGTTCGGATCCCGGGCGCGCACCAACGCACCGCTTGTCAAGCCATGCTGTGGTGGCATCCCGTATAAAGTAGAGGAAGATGGGCACGGATGTTAGCCCGGGGCCAATCTTCTTGAGCAAAAAGAGGAGCATTGGCAACAGAGGTTAGCTCAGGGCTAATCTTCCTCACACACAAAAACAAATCAGATTGGCTCTAGAAGTCTGGAGTTTGGAGGGAGTTCCAGGTAGGAGATATGAATGGAAGTGGTATTTGACATGTGTCTGCTGACCTGGAGAGGTACCTGATGATCCTCCTTTCTCTCCTGCCTGCATGTTCTGTGAGGTGGAAGGAGAGGAAAGAGCTATGAAAGAAATAGAGCTATGAAAGAAATTAGACCAATGCAGGAGCTCCTAACTTGATTAGAAAACAGTCCTAAGGACACCAATTCCCACCCTCAGAGCCCCAGAGTCACCTACAGGCTTCCCTTTACCCCCAGAGGGGGGTGCTTCCACTCACTCTTGCACAGTTATGAGGACTAATGGCACTCAGGAATGCAGAAACACTGTGGACTCCAGGGACTCTAAATCATGAAGTGAGGTGACCCCAAGGAACCCAATCACAGTCTCCTCCTTTGGGTTTTCCTTCCACCCTTGTTCACTCAGCCGTTTAGCATTCCCCTCCTCAACTCAGCAACTCCAATCAGTAAACTAATCATTCTCTTTTTTTTCCCCAGGTACACCGATGTTATTGATGTTGTCCAGGCCCTGCAGACCCATCCAGACTCAAATGTCAAGTCTTCCTTCACCATTGGTGCCATCACGGTGTGTGTGGAGCCCCTGAGCTGCTATATGGAGCACAGGTACATACTTAGCACCACCTCCAGCCTGCAGAGTGTGGTGTGTTTAAGTTTACGAAAGCGATTTTCTCCTACTCACCACAAGGAGACGCAGCTTTATGTGTCTTTTGGAATGCATCGGTCTACTTGATGTGTAATAAATGCTCAGTCGTTATTTGGTTAGTGCTGGGTTCTCAGAAGACCCCTTTGGACTGTCAGTGTCTCAGCACTTTGTGCACTGAAAAGTTGCCCATCTAGGGGAGTGGGACTTGAAACAGCTTCTCCCAGAAAAAAGAATGCCTAGGGCAGCCTTTTCTTTTCCTCTTTACTGCAGAGGAGGGCCCTTTGGCCCAAGGTGCCTGGAGTATCTCACAGATACTTTTTCCTATGGTTAAGCCATCTTACCTCAGTTAATGACACTCATTCTCACTACTAACAGGTGAACTTTTTTTTTTTTTTGCTTTGCAAGTAATATAACAACAACAAAGAAAATTGGGTAATAATTCACCCAAATCTCACTAACTCAATGTAACTATTATAATTTTTGTGAATTCCTTTCTGGTGTGTCTTTGTGCATGCTTTTTGACAGTTGTAGTGTACCTATAATTTTGTATCCTTCTTCTTAGGTTAACATATAAACGTATTACGTAAGTTAACATATATATGTTCCTGTATTGCAGTGTAATTATAATTACATTTTGATTAATTATATAATCATTATATGTGTGGATGGATATAATTGTCTTAACCATTTCCCCACTGTTAATGACTTAGGATGTCTCTAACTTTTCACTATTATAAATAATGCTGTGGGAATATCTTTATCCATACAAATTTCTCAAACTTCAGATAATTTCCTCAGAGTAGATTCGTCAAAGAGAAATTATTAACTAATTGTGTGATCAGTTTTATTATTCTTTATTCACATTTCCAAATTGCTTTTTGAGTGGGTTTTATGGTTTACTCTGCCCCAGTGGTGTCTCAAAGTAACTATTTCATCAAAACACTCCTCACTGGTGAATGTTTCAAGCATTACATTTTCCCTTCTTAGAGCTACTTGACTTCCTCTCCCTTTAGCCTAGTGGGACATGTCCCAGGTCTGTAATCATGTGGTCTTTCTGGCTAGTACATATTATTATCTCCTGGTAACTGATTGATCTACCCTTAAATCTTCACCTGAAAAAGCTTCCTTCCTCTCTTTAGACTTCTCAGAGAAGTTACATTAGAGGTTACTTCCCTAATCACCTTGACTGATCCCAAGAAATGTCTTCACCATTCTGTCTTCTTCTTAGCTGTGACCTAGGTTCTGCTCTCACATTAAAAAACCAAGGTAGTCTATTTTTCCTTCTGTCTTAGGTTAGGTTATTGTAGTGAATGCTGAGCATCACCATTATACTTTGGACTGCCATATTGACTCTTACATGCCACTCTTTCTACCATTCGTGTCTCTTATTTTCTCAAGCTTTTACTTAAAGATGAGTTAAAACAGGAGGAGGTCTAACATGGGACTAGATACTACCATAAGTACTACCGTTAAAAAAAGAAAAGGGGCCGGCCTGGTGGCATAGTAGTTAAGTTCATGCACTCCACTTTTGCGGCCCAGTGTTCACAGGTTCGGATCCTGGGTGCAGACCTATGCACCGCTCATCAAGCCGTGCTCTGGTGGCGTCCCACATACGAAATAGGGGAAGATGGACACAGATGTTAGGTCAGGGCAAGTCTTCCTCAGCAAAAAAAAAAAAGTGTGGAAAAAAGGTAAGAAGAGAGTAATAAGCAAACAACAGATGGAAGTTACACTTCAGAAGAATTAGCCCAGTGCTATTCTGTACTATCAAAAAGAAATTAAAGGGCCGGCCCCGTGGCTTAGTGGTTAAGTGCTCGCACTCCACTACTGGCTGCCAAGGTTCGGATCCCGGGCACGCACCAACGCACCACTTCTCCGGCCATGCTGAGGCCACGTTCCACATACAGCAACTAGAAGGATGTGCAACTATGATGTACAACTATCTACTGGGGCTTTGGGGGGGGGGGAAAGAAATTAAAGAGAAGTGGAGCTAACAGGGTGGGGTGGGGGCGAGCTCAGGAAGAGATATAAAGGTTTGGGGAAATGGGCAGGAGGGATCTTCTTGGGGTGATGGAAATGTTATAAAATCAAATTGTAATGGTTGCACAACTCTGTAGATTTACTTTAAACCTCATTGAATTGTACACATAAAATGAGTGAATTTTATGATATGTAAGTTATACCTCAATAAAGCTGTCAGGAGGTAAAAAAGGAGTTTAGCTAACAAAAGCAGTAGGAAAATGAACTGTTAGAGCCATAGAAAGAAAATAAACATAATCAAAACATTATGAAAATGAAAAATCTCAATCAAAGTAATGACAAGTCAAATCGACACTGCTAAGATTTAAGTCTGTGTCAAAGAGCCTCAAGCTTGAGAAAATTGCAAAATGAAGAGGACATAGACAAAGAAATGAAGACCATTAAAGAAAAGAGAGGAATTATAGAATACAAATTTAGCTTTTGTAAGGGTAGAAACCATTTCTGTTTAATGCTTAGTACATAGTAAGTGCTTATGAAATATCTGCTGAATAAACAGGTGCACTAACATGTGAGGAACAAGTGTCTTCGAGAGAGTTTAAATAAATAAGAGAAATATAGAAGGACTGAAGATGAGCATATAATCTATTTATATATAGAAATAAGGCTAAAATTGTGTGAATGATGGTTATGAAATACAGGCGTACCTCGATTGCACTTGACTTCATTGCGCTTCGCAGGTAAATTGTGTTTTTTACGAGACCCTCCACCAGCAAAAAGATTACAACTCGCTGAAGGCTCAGATGATGGTTAGGATTTTTTAGCAATAAAGTATTTTTTAATTAAGGTATGTACATTGATTTTTTAGACATAATACTATTGCACACTCAATAGACTACAGTATAGTATAAACACAACTTTAATGTGCACTGGGGAACCAGAAAATTGGTGTGACTCACTTTATTGCAATATTTGCTTTATTGTGATGGTTTGGAACCAAACCTACAATTTCTTTGAGGTTTGTCTTCTTAAAAATATAAATAACAAAATCAGGTATAAGTGTTAGGAAGTATGAATATACAAAGTTCCTCATTTTTTTCATATTAGGAGATCAAAAGTATTAACTCAATAAATCAAAATTACTGTTTTGCTCATTTTTTAGATATTAATGAGAAATTTCCAAATTTACTTTTGAATTCCTTTAGGAAGGTAATTTACTTTGGTGGTTTACTAATGCTCTGTTGGAAAACTAATTATTAGCCCATGCACATGGGCTATGGGGCTCTTCTATTTCATGTGCGTGGGGGTGCACAGAGAATAGAATAAGAGAATTATAGAACCCATGATTAAGAAAAGAAAGTTATTAAAGTTAAGCCCATCCCATTAAAAAAAACAATTAAGTGGCTAGTGTTAAGCCCATAAATTTCAAAAAAGAAAAAAAAATCCTTACATGGCCAACTGTGGGATATTGAAAATATGGCCACAGCAAAAGCAACTCCTCCCATCAAGAGTTAAGAGTTAAATCTTCTTCTCAACCTTTGAATTTGGGCTTGGGCATGTGAGTTGCTTTGGCCAATGGGACATGAAAAAGCAAGAAACAAGCAGAGGCTTGAAAAGTGTTTACACATTGGGGCTTACCCTCTCTTGCTTCTGGGAGCTGAGACCACCATATGAAGAAGCCTTGGCTAGGCCGTTGGAAGATGAGAGACCACGTGGAGAGAGAGGCCCAGCCATCCCATTCCTGCTGTCTGAGCTGAGACTCCATTTGGACCTGTGAGTGAGACCATCTTAGACAATCAGCCCTAGCTGAGCTTTCCTAGGCCAAAACAACTGCCCATCCAACTCACAAAATTATGAGAAATAAAAATCATAGTATTTTAAGCCACTTAGTTTTGGAGTTATTACCTATTAGGAAAATAGGTACATTCATACCCTGTTGATAGGAAGGTAAAATGATATAATCTCTTTGGAGACAAATTTGACCATCCCATTGATAGAATTTTATCATTCAGTTATATTTGTACAAATTTACAAAGATATATATGTATAGGGGTGTTTGTTCAAGCAAAATTCTTAATTCCAAACTGTAGAGCCTACTCCAGCGTGTTTAAATGGAAAGGGATTTACTAAAGGACATTATAGCTTGCATAGTCTCCAGGAGGGCCAGGCTGTATTGACCAGGCAGCCAGGAGCAACGCTCAGACCTTGTAGGGCTGCCCTGGTAAGGGGGATATCTCAGCCACTTCCTTCGCCAGAAAGTGGAGTCTGCTTACCCTACATTCCCTCACTCACCCTGCTCACTGCCAGTGGGAGTCTTGCAGTATATCTAGTTGGTGGAACTTAGGTCACATACCTGCACCAGACTGCAAGAAAGGCTAGAAAAGGAGTTCTCTGTCCCTTTGCAAAAGAGACAGGCTTCCTAGGACCTAGCCTAGAACAGGTGTTCTTAAAAGGTACTAGGCAATCTGAAACATGACAGATGTGCTCTGTCATGTTTAAAACAATACTGTTTATAATATCAAAGAACTGGAAATAATAGAAATGTTCATTAGTAAGACACTGGTTAGATTTGGGGATATCCATATAATGGAATACTTTGCGGGCATTCAAAAAAATCCAGTAGATTTTTATGTACTAACATGGAAAAATGTCCCACAATATTTTGTGAAGTGAGAAAAGCAAATTGCCAAAACAATATGTATTTTTTAAATGTCTATTTGCATATGTATAGGAAATATCTAGAAAGATACATACCAAACTGTTAATAGTGGTTCCTTCTGGAATATGGCCACTTCTTTGGGGACAAGTGTTGGATGATGGGGAAACCATTAGATATTTTATGGTATGTATGTATATTGCTTTTTTTAAATATAATAGCTTCATTGAAATATAATTCACATACCATAAAATTCACTCTTTTAAAGTGTACAATTCAATTATTCCCCATTCCTTCCTCCTCCCAACCCCTGGCAACTAGTAGTCTGCTTTCTGTTTCTGTGGATTTTCTTATCCTGCACCTTTCATATAAATGGAATCATACAATATGTGTTCTTTTGTGCCTGGCTTCTTTCACTTAGCATAATGTTTTCAAGGTTCATCCATGTTTTAGCATGTATCAGTACTTCATTCCTTTTTATGGCCAAATAATATTCCATTGTGTAGATATACCACATCTTATTTATCCATTCATCAGTTGATGGACATTTGAGTCGTTTACATCTTTTGGCTATTATAAATAATACTGCTATGAATATTTGTGTATAAGTGTTCATGTGGTCATATGTTTTCTGTTGTCTTGGGTATATACCTAGGAGTAGAATTACTGAGTCATACGGTAACTGTACATTTAACTTTTTGAGGAACTGTAAACTAGTATCCAAAGCCACTGCACCACTTTACATCCCCACCAGCAATGTATCAGGGTTCTGATTTCTCCACATCTTCATCAGTACTTATTATTGTCTGTCTTTTTTACTTTAGCCATCCTAGTGTGAAGTAGTATCTCTTTGTGGTTTTGATGTGCATTTCCCTCATACTAATGATATTGAGCATCTTTTCATTTGCCTATTGGTTATTTGTATATCTTTTTTGGAGAAATGTGTGTTCAAATCCTTTGCCCATTTTTTTTTTTTTTTTTTGTGAGGAAGATCTGCCCTGAGCTAACATCTGCCAATCCTCCTCTTTTTGCTGAGGAAGATGGCCCTGGGCTAACATCCCTGCCCATCTTCCTCCACTTTATATGGGACGCCGCCACAGCATGGCCTGACAAGCGGCGTGTCGGTGCACGCCCGGGATCTGAACCGGTGAACCCCGGGCTGCCGCAGCAGAGCGCACATACTTAACCACTTGCACCACCGGGCCAGCCCCCCTTTGCCCATTTTTACATCAAGTTATTTGTCTTTTTTGGGGGCAGATTAGATTGTGTCATCATTTATTGATTGACTAGAATTTTATATAAATCAGATACTTGGCTGGCACACTACAAAATGCATGATACCATACCTGTGTAAGGCTTAGGAATATATTATAATCACAACTGTTTTTGTTATTCAGAGGAAGAGCTGGTCAGTAACCGATATATCCATTAATTCAGTGTTTGGTACAGAACTTGTCTGCTGTGTTTTAAGACTCCTATGCCAGGCACTCCTCATTAATATTACAGTTTAGTAGGGAGGATGATATGTAGACAAATGAGCCAGCATTTATTTTGTGCTATTTACCTGCCACTGTGATGCTTTACCTCTCTTAATCCTCGAAAACCCCCTTTTAAAGTAGGCATCATTACCATGTTTTACATGAGAGAGCTGATGATCAGAAAAGTTCAGTAATTTTCCAAATGCCACACCAATGGCATGTACACAGTTAATCATGATATAGGGTAGGAAGTGCCATAATAAAAGACTAAGGCAATTTGTAAGAATTATAAAGAGGCAATTGATATCTCCTGGTTGGATTAGGAAAGAAGGCCAACATACGAATTTGAAGGATAGGAATCCAAAGGTGCCAAGATATGAAAAATTGCATTCTGGTTTTAGGTAGTCATATATATGTGCAAGTCTATGTGTTCTGAATATTTTCTCTGCAGCTGCTTAAAATGAGCAGCTTAATGACCTCATCCCCTGTCAAAGGTTTAAAGCATGAACGTCCAACTCGTGATTGGATAAGATGCCTTGAGGGGGAACTTTGCTAAACCTTGTCTAAGATTCCTCTGGTGTGAATTGCTGTGGGCTGCTATGAGAAAGAAAGCAGGGTGCTGAGAGGGGTTTAAGGGCATGTACTCTTAAGTCACAGGCACTTGATAGGGACAGACACTTTCTAAGAATCTGTTTACTGTGTGGCAGGCCATTCAGTGGGCTATGAGTGCAGTGGTTCAGTAAGTTCTGTTCTCAGGAGACTCCGGCGTGGATGTCTCTTCCCTTGTTCCAGGGCTCTTGATCTTGCTCAGAGCACATGGGGGTTCTTCCTTAGAATTCTTCAGAGACCATAAGGGAGGCAGGCAAGAGAACTAGATCCACAGCCCAAAGTAGTATTCATCCAGCTCACTCGTCCACCAAATTTGGTTCCAAATGGTGTGTGTCTGGCTGTTTTCAGATTCGAATAGAAAGATGAAGACTTTGCTACCACCAAGGTAATTGCAGGAGAGAAATTTGTTCAGTGTTTTCAACAGCATTAATACCTGCCACCTAGACCAGCAACAGTTTCAAAGTATGGCTTCGGCAAGCATCTCACTTGCAGGGGAAGAAAACATAAGAGCTCTGTGGTGCCAAACAGACCTGGGTCCTTGCATAAGCCCTCCCACTTTCTAGCTTCCTGTGAGGCCTTGGGCAAAGTGCTTAGACTGCTTAGCCATCCCAAACCCACTCTTCTCAGCTTTTAAGTACCCAAGGCACAGGGTAGATGTGAGGACGGAACAAGATCGTATATGTGAACTGCTTGCGTGGTGCCCAGCCCATAGTAAGAACTCCGTAAAAGGCAGCCATTCTCACTAGTGTTAGCTTTCTTCCCTGAGAAGAGCACTGGGATGTTTTAGGAGTTTTAAAGCACTGAGAGGGCCAGCCCGGTGGCTTAGTGGTTAAGTGCGCGTGCTCTGCTACTGGCGGCCCGGGTTTGGATCCCAGGCGCGCACCCACACACCGCTTCTCCGGCCAGGCTGAGGCCGCGTCCCACGTACAGCAACTAGAGGGATGTGCAGCTATGACATACAACTATCTGCTGGGGCTTTGGGGGAAAAAAAAAGGATGAGGATTGGCAATAGATGTTAGCTCAGAGCCGGTCTTCCTCAGCAAAAAGAGGAGGATCAGGGCTGATCTTCCTCACCCAAAAAAAAAAAAAAAAAAAAAGCACTGAGAGTATAAGATTTTCTCTGGAGCTTACTGCAGAGCTACAGTTGTTAACTCACACTGTGGTTCATTCACCCTCATCTGCCTCAATTCTGATTTAATCAGCCAGTTTCCTGCTTTTCATTCACCATTAGAGCTCAGAAGGGGAACCAGGATTCTAAGCGTGCACGTGAAGGGAAGTATGGCAACTTTAGTACTGAGGGCCCCTGGCAGAGTTGGGTGAATATAATTCTTCTCATTTTCCCTTAAAATTTCCCCTTTGCTATTAGGATAGTATCTCTTTTAAAACCAAAAAGACCAGCTCTCTTTCTGTATTTCGTATAGTCTAGAGAACCGGCCCTGCCCCCAGTATCCCCTTTTCAACATTCCACCAAGAGTTGGGCCTCGTAGGGACTTCCATGGTGTTCTGGCTTAGGGAGCTTTGGTTCAGAGCTGTGAGAACCTTTTGCATAACTGCGGCTATCCTTAATGCTCAGTGCTGCCTGCCTCTTGCCCCATCTAGTAAGTCATCTTGAGTGTCAGTAATATTCACATTTTTGTGGGAAATATTCATTGACAACTCTGACATTAATGGTTTTAAAATATTTCTCTCTTTTTCCCCCCCTAGATTTCTGTTTCCTAAATGTCTTGACCAATGTTCACAAGGTAAGCAATATGCTTTACTTCCTGCTTGCATGCCTTTCAAATTCTGTTTAAATACAACAGACTTTTCTTCATGCTCCTAACTATCATTCTGAAATCTAAAACAAACAAAATTGGACCAGGGAAAACTTTGACATCTTTTACTTTTATCATATTTGATAGGCAGATTTCTTCCAGTTTGTCTCTTAATGATGATAAATTGCCATGCCAGTACCTCTACTGAGCTGGGCTTGGCCTTCCAACTAATACAGTAGACTGGATAGGTATTCCTAGTCTCTGTCATTTCTCCTGTCCCATGAGTGCAGAGTATGGCCCAGTGGGACCTTCTCCTTTAAGCCCCTCATAGATACACTGGAATTTTCCACACCTCCTTAATAACATTTAGAAAAATCCACCCATCCTGTAGGTTACACTCAACCTTGCATTGTCCTCCCAACTGGCAACCTGGAAGCAGCACTTTTTAGTCATACTAACTATGGTGCCTGGAGACCCAGAATAAATTCTAAATTTCCTACAGTGATGGTAAAATGCTCATTGTTTTCAGAAGACCTGGGTTTCGGCTTCCTGAGCCAGCCTAGCAAGTAGAAATCAGATGGAAGAAAATAACTCGTTGTCCCCAGTACAATTTTGCCCTGCTGGTCCCTGCCAGTCCGCAGGGAGCAGAGACAACAGAGCATACCAGAGCTGTTGTCTTGGGAAACAGCTGAGCTGGGTGCTGTGCAAGGCAGGAGGCCAGATCACCGGAGGGAGGAATGTGTGTGTTGGACTGCTGCATCAGGGAGTCTCAAGTCCAGCTTTTAGTGGCCCCTGGTGCTTTCCAGGCACTGCACCCCAGAAGCGTAGTGGAATGGAGGTTGGCTGGGTCCACCCACAGTATCCACCCCAGGTAGATTAAGGAGATTTTATGGATGTTGGGTCAATAGGATTTGGTAACAGACTAGGTGTGGGGCATGAGTTGGAAAAGGAGGTGTCTAGGATGACTCCTAGGTTTCTAGCTTGGGAAATCGGGAAGGTTGGTGGTGCCTATCCTTGAAATAGAAAGCATAGGAGAAAACATAGGTCTGGGAGATAACCAAGGAGAGCTGTCTGGTCCTCAGATACATGTTTGGAAGTCATGGTCAAAGCCAAGAGTGTGGGCTATAGTCAGCCCCTGTCCACCACATGATTATTGCCACCCTAGTGCACCTTGGCACTTTCTTCCTCAGTGCTGCTCTGGTTTTTTTGCACACAAGGCACAGATGGTTGGGCTGCCCTGGCAGAGAGCCTTGGGGTGGTGCTCTGTCTTCACTGCCCATGAGCCTGGGCCAATATTACAAGAGGCAAGGCATTTTAGGCCAAGACAGACTGCACTTGACAGTCTCTCTGGCACTTGGTAGGCATATTTCTCTAATACTGCCTCCCAGCTCAGCATTCAAAGGCAACTGGTGTCAAATTCTGTGCTTGTATAAAGCTAGGGATGTGACCAGATGTGGGCAGATTGACCTTGAGACCATATGTGCTGTTTTCTGAACTCCAAGGGGCTTGTGGAGTGACAGTGGGTAGATAAATATCTTGCCCTTGCATCTGGGCCTAGGGGACCCTATGGACTGGTCTCACCTCTCTCACCATAGGCATGGGGTGTCTGGGGAGGGAAAAGATAAAGGCAAGTATTTCTTTTCTGCTTGGAGATTTGGTGGCTCACTTAGAGGTGGGATCTGCCACCAGTAAACAAACACTTCATGTTCTAAGGGAGTATATTGCCCCCCTTTGCTCCTGTTTATGAGTCAGGCTCCCTGATTCATTGCTTTTACAACAAAGGAGAATGAGAAAAGGACTATGTTGCCCCCACAAGATTATGTGTATTAAAGAAATCAAAGGGTTAGGAAATAATGTCAGTGAGCAAGGCTCATTATAATGCTGAGTTGAAAGCAGAGTGGAGATATTTTACTACCATGCCCTGCTTTTAGAAGTAGCTATAGATGGGTAAAAGAAGTGAACTCTTGGTTTCTTCTGGGCTTCTGGAAGCCTTTGGCCCAGACTGGAATGGTCAGACAGCCCTCAGAGATATTTCTCCATTCTTGGGAATGGGCCAGGCCAGGCTGCCTGCTCACTCACAGCGCAGATTGGTGAGACCTTGGCCAAATCTGGGTATCCACTCCTTGATACAAAGCAGAAGGAAGCTCCTGGCCCAAGCAAGATGAAACCGCCCACCGTGGCCTCTTCACCCCGTGCTCCAGATAACTGCTGTACCTGCCCCACAGATGGCATTTCCTCTTGGCAGGTGGCAGTTTGCATAGCTGGCCTAAGGAATGCTGCAGATAATCCTTTTGCTTGTTTCCCTATAAAGCAAAACCCATTTTCTATGTCCAGTTCCTGACGTAGACTCCCAAGCCTACAGGATTTGTCTACGTGGTACTTGTGAGGCAGACAGGACTTTGGGCCAGATATCTGTCAGAGACCCAGACCCCAGCCTTTCCTGAGCAGGCCAGGTCTGTGCTTGTGACCCTAGTACATGCCACTCAGGTTGGCATGTTTGCACTAGTCTGGCTCTCCAGTTTCTTTTGTCCAAGAAGATACTAAACAAAGTCCAAGGACCTTTATAGATTTTCACTCTGCCTTTCCTGGCTCCTCACTGCAAGATCCACCACACCTATTCTTCTCTTCCACCGCTGTGAATCTCATGGGCCTCTTGCTGGATCTGGTTCCTGTATCTACCATCTCCAGAATGTGCTGAGCCTTCTAGAACCCTGCCTGCTTCCCCACTGTGCCTCATTCTGGGCCTGGCTTCCTAACTTTGCCTCACGCAGTTTCCAGAGGCCCCAGTCACTTCCTGTGGCTGCACCAGGGCATGGGGTTTTGGCATTAGGCTCACTGCTGTCCTCACTGCCTCCCTGCAGCCTCTGGAGTGACCTTTCTAAATGAGAATGAGAGCACAGGCACCACCAATGTGTTACCTTCATTAGGACGCTTCCCCACTCTCTGGCCAAGGATGGTCCATCTTAATGTTAAAGCTTCTGAACAGAAAGGGCATGTGAGAAATCTTTTTAAAATAGAATAAACAAAACGCTGACATATTCTCTATTTGAATTCCTAAGTCATGTGCTGTTACCACAATTAGGCCACGCATGGAGACCTTGACGACAGAGATTTTGAGTGTAAGAGAAGTTCTTAAGAAAACGTGATTCCGAGCCGGCGTGGTGGCGCAGCGGTTAAGTGCGCATGCTCCACTTCAGCGGCCCGGGGTTCGCAGGTTCGGATCCCAGGCGTGCACTGACACACCGCTTGTCAAGCCATGCTGTGGCAGCGTCCCATATAAAGTAGAGGAAGATGGGCATGGATGTTAGCACAGGGCCAATCTTCCTCAGCAAAAAAAAAAAAAAAAAGGAGGAGGATAGGCATCGGATGTTAGCTCAGGGCTGATCTTCCTCACAAAAAAAAAAAAGAAGAAGAAAACGTGATTCCAGGCCAGCCCTGGTGGCCTAGCAGTTAAGTTCGGCACACTCTGCTTCAGCAGCCGAGGTTTGGTTCCTGGGCCCAGACCTTCACCAGTCATCTGTCAGTGGCCATGCTGTGGCGGCAGCTTACATACAGAAAGAGGAAGATTGGCAACAGATGTTAGTTCAGGGAGAATCTTCCTCAGCAAAAAGAAAAAAAAGAAAATGTGATTCTGAATATTCCTGTATACTTGTATATATGAGGACTATCTGAGAAGCATACCCAAAATCTATTGGTGGTTGCCTCTGGGGAGGAGAACTTGGATTCAGGGCACCAAAGGAGAAGGGAGGAAGAAACTTTTTACCGAATACCTTTTTGTACTTTATGAATTTTGTACCACAAATATGTATATACCAATAAGTCTTAGAAACTTTTTTAGATGGCTGTCTGATGACTGGGATTTGTTCAGACTTGTAAGTGGGAAAAATTTTGGCATGTGGTTGCCCACAGCTTAGCTGCTTGGGCAGCTGCCTTGGAGGTCAGGTTGCATGTATCTTTTATTACACTTGGTTTATTTGTTCATTTATTCAGCAAATCTTTTTTTTTTCTTTTTTTTCGTGAGGAAGATCAGCCCTGAGCTAACATCCATGGCAATCCTCCTCTTTTTGCTGAGGAAGACTGGCCCTGGGCTAACATCCGTGCCCATCTTCCTCTACTTTATATGGGACACCGCTACAGCGTGGCTTGACAAGCGGTGCGTCAGTGCGTGCCCGGGATCCAAACCTGCGAACCCTAGGCTGCTGAAGTGGAGTGCACGCGCTTAACCGCTATGCCACCGGGCCGGCCCCTATTCAGCAAATCTTTATCCAGTACCTGCTCTAACCTAGTCCTTGAGGATTAGGGAATGCTTCTGGAAGAGGTGCTATTCGAATTGTCTACACCCTAAAGGAGGAGTTGGCCCAACAAAAAGGAGAGAAAAGACAGTTCCAGGCAGAATGAACATCAAGAGTGAAGGCCTGACTGTAACCAGAGCATGCCCAGGGCACTGAGGAAGTACAGCCAAGAAGTCTAGATATTAGCCTAACAGTAATGGGAATGCATTGAGATATTTTAAGTAGGGAAGTGATGTGATCAGATTTATGGTTTTGAAAGACTACTCTGACTACAATATGAAGAATAAAGTGTAGTAAAGGAAGCCTGGAAGTGGAGAGAATGAGCAGTGACCTAGGGAAGAGAGTGGTGGTCTAAACTAGGCAAATGGTAGCAGGAATTGAGAGTGGACGATGCATCCGAGAGCTGTTTAGCACTCACCAGGCCTGGAGGAGGACTCAGGTGCCTCCACGGCCCAGGTTTGGGAAACTGGACAGTTGGTGTGTGCCTTTTACCAAGTGTCCAGAGGAGGAGGCAGAGCTGCACTCACCACTTGAATGTCAGGGAAAGCCATTGAGCAAACTCACCCTTGAATCCTTAGAGGTCTCTCAAGCACTGTGCAGGGCAGAGGGCCGTATCCGCCTAAGGTCGACTTCCTAGCTGAGTACTAACAGATAGCTGAGAAGAGTGGGACCCACAACTCAGAACCACGGAACCAATAGATTCCAAAATGGTTCATAAGCGTGTAGGAAGCTGGTTCTGTGCTCAACAGGCGAGCTCTGACTCTTGGTGTCTGTGGTCCCAGGCACGTTGCCTAGCCTTTGTGTGTGCCCTTTCCCCATTGTAACATGTGACCATCAGCATGAAGCTCCTAATCCCTGTTCCCTGGTCATGAATGGAATGCATCCAGATGATTTATGAGGTTAGATTCAGTCTTTAGCATTTTGGAACACTTTTTCCGTAAGTATGAGTGATGAGAGGAAGGAAGTATCACTGACTTCTGCCTCAGACCAGGAGCAGGGGCCAAGGGTCCTGGAAGTTGCCTTCATACTAGTGAGGGCATTCATCTGAACCTGAACTCAGCAGCCTAGACAGGTGGGAGTCATATGACTTAGCTTCCTGCTGGTTGCCATGGCTGAGGCCCATATGCCACAGCCACCTCTGTCGTCTGAGGAATGTGTCAGTCCAGGCCCCTCAGTGTACGTGTAGAAGTTCCATTCTCAGGCTGTTGTTCAGCTCATAACGATGGTGGTGGTGATAGGTTGCATTTAATGAGTTGTTACTATCTATAGGCCCTGTGATAAGCATTTTACTGATAACCTGGAGGTATGTGTTACTGTTCCCATCTAACAGAGGAGGCAATTTGGGCTCAGAGAGCAAGTTGAGCAGTTTGCCTCATGTCACACATTCGTAATTAGTGGAGCCCCAAATTCAAACTCAGTTTCACTGGTTCTAAAACCCATGCTTTAATCTTTACGTCATGCCATCTTTTTACATGCATAAAGAAGGTAAATAAAAATATAAGCCCTATATTTTAAATGCCACCTATGTTCTTCAAAGGAGCTTTTGTAGTTTGGAAAAGGGGAGAGAGCAGGGTGGTATTAGGGGAGGTTTTAAGGAAGAAGTAAGCTTTACCGAAATTAAAAAGTAAAGAGGTTAAGTGGAAAGAACAAGGTACAGAATAGTGTAGTATGTCACTATTTGTGGGAAAAAAAATTATACACACACACATTTACTTGTACATACTCCACACATGTCTGGAAGAAGATGTAAGACTCTGATAACCATGGTTGCCTCCAGGGAAGGGAGCTAGGTGGCTGGGGAGGAAGAGAATTTATTTTCTCTGTAAACTCTTCTGACATTGTTTGAGTTTTGCCCTCAAATACTAAATACAGCTAACTTTTTTTTTAACTAAACACTTGACTGAACTAAATAGTATTGGTACAGAGTACTGTGTACTGAATATTCTTTATTCAGGGCCCTAGAATTACAAGATTACTTAGGAAAGCCCAAGTCTCCATAATTAAGAGATATTCACTTATGAACTAATCATTTATTTGTAAAGCTAGTCTCTACTAGTAAAAAGATTGATGATGAGCATTGAATCTTTTTAGTTATATAATTGATGATAACACCTGTGAGAATTCTATTACAAAATGGAATATAAATGTTGAAAATCTTGAAAACCTATAAATGAAATGATATTTAACAAAAACTTTGAAGGCAGCAGGAAAGAGATACTATCTCTACATCTTCCAGAGTGGGAGATCAATAAAGTTTAGAGCTGTTAAATCAAGTTATAGAGAGTTAATTATACTCTTTAAAGATTTAAAAGTATCCATTAGAGGAACTAAAATTATTAATGTAACCAACCAGAATGTGATAGTGGAGAAGTGGGAAGAATTTAAGGGTGTACCACCTTCCCCATCTGTCATATTGAAAAGTCAATAGGCATTGTCTAAAGGTGACATTCACAGTGATTTAGATCTATTATTAAAAAAAGATATAAGGAGGGCCGGCCCCATGGCTTAGCGGTTAAGTGCGCGCGCTCCGCTACTGGCAGCCCAGGTTCGGATCCCGGGCGCGCACCAATGCACCGCTTCTCTGGCCATGCTGAGGCTGCGTCCTACATACAGCAACTATAAGGATGTGCAACTATGACATACAACTATCTACTGGGGCTTTGGGGAAACAAAAAAAAGGAAGAGGATTGGCAATATATGTTAGCTCAGAGCCGGTCTTCCTCAGCAAAAAGAGGAGGATTGGCACGGATGTTAGCTTAGGGCTGATCTTCCTCACAAAAAAATAAATAAATAAAATAAAATAAAAGATATAGGGATAGCTATCATAAGAACTAAAAACAGACTGCAAGCCCACCACTTGTCAGAAGAAAACAGAAAACAAAGATTGCAGAGATCATACTGCTAAAGGAAAAAAAAAAATTTAAAACTGAATCCAACATAAACAAGATGACACAAAGTTCAGTAAATATAAATGGGATAAACACTTATTAAAAGGAAAAGTATCTCAGACTAAACCAAAAAACAAAACCTAATTATACGATGCTCTGTACAAGAGAAGCATCTAAAACTAAGGATGATGATAAAAGAATGAGCAAAGACATAGCAGACAAATGCATACAAGAATAAAGAAGGCAGGGGCCAGCCCGGTGGCGCAAGCAGTTGAGTGCGCACGCTTCGCTGCGGCAGCCCGGGGTTCGCCAGTTCAGATCCCGGGCACGCACTGACGCACTGCTTGTCAAGCCCTGCTGTGGCGGCGTCCCATATAAAGTGGAGGAAGATGGGCACGAATGTTAGCCCAGGGTCAGTCTTCCTCAGCAAAAAAAGAGGAGGATTGGCAGATGTTAGCACAGGGCTGATCTCCTCACAAAAAAAAAAAAAAAAAGAAGGCAGTATTATTAATAGCAAGTTTGAATTCAAGGCAAAAAATTGAAAAGTCTAAAAGGGCGATTTTTAATTATAAAGGATACCATCTGCAACCTGTCATGAATATTTCTGTGCCAAATAATTCAAAATAAAGCATAGACCCTTAAGGTACTATGTTATTACACAAGAAATAACTTTTTAAAATAATGAATTAAGCATTCAACTTAAGAATTTAGAAAAAAGAACAAGAAATTTTTTAAAAATTACTTTATAATAAAAAAGATTGAATCTATAAAAGAGATCTAGCTATTGTGTTAAGCAACACAATAGAGATGCAATCAGCAAAATCCAGAGTGGGAGAAATTTACAGGATACAGTTTTTTGACAAATAAATACAGAGAAATAAGGAGAAACTATAGATTGAAAGAGAATTATGAGATGCATCAATGAAATATAATGTGTGGAGTTTGGTTCCTGGTTCAAAAAAGTTAACTTTAAGGAAACATTCATGAGACAGTCAGAAATTTGAACACAGGCTATATTTTTTTATATTAAAGAATTTATTATTAATCATTAATTTTTTAAAAGAGCCTTTATCTTATGAATATATATACTGAAATATTTTTGGATGAAATAAAAGCATGTCTGGGACTGGCCTCAAAATCATCCAGTGGGGGAGGAGGGGAAAGGAGCTGGGATATGGTATGGAAGAAATACAAGTGTTGATAATTCTTGAAGCCGGGTGATGGGCACATGGGAGTTATCATTATACTACTTTTTTCTATTTTTTGTATATATTTGAAATTTTCACAGTATTAAGATATGAATAAAAATGGTTGAATAACAAAAATGCAAATGATCTTTTAGCAGAAATGGTGTATATGCTATGATCATAATTAAAAACAGGAATGAGTTTGAAGGAGGTATAATTATGTTGGCATGGTGGGATGTGGTAACTTCCCTGATTTCTAAATTCTCTGTGGTGTTATGGATTTTACTTCTATATTTTCACAGAAAGATTGGGAGTGATCATAGCTCACTCCACAACCTCTCATTACATGGGCCCCTCTTTCTTACTATATCACTATGTGAATATCTAAGTTAGCACTTATCTTGGAATTGTAGGTCTTTGCGTGTGACTCCTTCTTGGCTGTGCACTCTTTGAGAATCTAATGGTTAGTGCCTGTGGTCTGAACTGGTGAAGGTCAATGGCACCAGTTCCAGATGCAGTTAAGTACAGGGGATGTGGAAAGGGCCCTTTGATGAAGAAGCTCTGGGTGTCAGCTGGAAAGCAGAATTAAGAAGACGGAGGTTAGGAAGGGAGGCAGCTATCGAGTTGAGGCCATTCACTCCAAGAGGTAGCGGTGGCAGAAAGGGGAACAGCATGATGTCTGTGTATGTCAGTGTTGGGGGCCAGGGGTGTCTACACAAGGGGGCTACTGGAAGGGCTGATCAGGAAAGGGAGCAAGGGCCCATGTTTGTGTTATCCCTCTGCTCCAGTCAGGACTCGAAGGCTGAACCATTCTTGGTTTTATTCCCCAGGACTGGTGAGTAATGTGGTGTTTACCAGTCACACCACGGAACAGAGGCACCCTCTCCTTGTTCAGCTGCAGAGCCTCATCAGGGCTGCCAATCCTACTGCAGCTTTCATTCTTGCAGAAAATGGGATTGTCGCCAGGTAAACTTATCAAGTTCACTTTACCCTGTAGGACCAGCCACTTTCTTAGATACAACACTCTGACTGTGGCCCACAGGATCTTTCCACTGTATCTAAGACCTGAGCATTTATAGAAGTGCTTTCGATGCTGTATAAAAATCACGAAAAGCATCCCATGGGTCACTATCCTGTACTGTTTTGAGATATTTTGTTTTGATGCATTCACATTCTCATCCATTAAAGGATGGAAGTCAAGAGTCTCTCAATGTTCCTTGTGTTAAGATGTGAGAGAAATGGTGTAGAGAACATAGAGAAATGATCTTTTTACTTCATAGACTTAGGTCCAAATTACAAACTAAAAATAGAGAACTGATGAGTTGGTATATGTGTGTATGTATGAAGGGAGGACATCTGATTGTATAATTTTGTTTGCTCAATAAGGATAAATGTGTATACTTTTTATATAGTTTTGACTTTTGAGTAATGCAAATATTTCATATATTCAAAAATTAAATCAACAAGAAGGGAAAAAACTAAATATAAACAAAAAAATGAATCCATCTATATGTCCAAGTAGTAACAACCATACACACACAGAATAAGTAATTCAAGTAACTTTTGAACATAATCCTCTGTTGGAACCCCGATTCCAAACATCACTAGTTAGAGAAGGGAAATTAAAAATATGAAATGGGAAAGGTGAGGAAAAATCCTGGAAATGTTGGATTTGAATTGGGGGGCTCAATATAAATTCATTATTTCAAAAAAATGTTTTTTTCCTAGCTCTTTCCATTGAAAGGGAATAGAAATACTAATACCATAGTAGCAATAAACACTCCTACCTCTAGATCTGGGTTTCTAAGTACCAATCCCCACTACAAGGTAACAGGACTCCTTGGAGAATTGGCTGATTGCAGCTCTAGGGCAGGGAAAGTACAGGGTGAGCCTGGTACATTTTATGTCAATAAAGCAAGGAAGTACTCAAAGATTAGAGGAGATATATCAAAAGGTTACGGGAGCTGGCTAAAGAAGCTCCCACTAGCCAAATGTGGGACAACTTGAGCATAACAGACAACAATGATAATAATGGATTATAGCATGTGGAATAAAAGGAGTCCATGGTGATACTAAAAAAATGAGGAGGGGCGGGATAGTAAATCTCTTTTAACAGAAGAATGCTAACTAATAAATAAGTAAGGATTTATATAACTAAAAAGTCACCATTTTGTAACCTTTAGTAAAATGCTTGATTTACGCAAGATTCATCAGTGGATGTTAAAGCAGTGAGTGACAGATTGTTGAGGAAAAAGATATTCACTCCTCTCAAAGTATCACTCCACAGACTACTTACTGCTTACAAAGAAGAAAAAGTACCTTCACAGTGGAGAGGTCTAGTAGACATAGTGTTGACCAAATTATTAGACTTAGCAAGACCACTAATGGGAGAAACTGACATGATGTGACTCCTTCATGTGATGCTGTGGGGAGGACACAACATCACTTGGATACTAAATGTTTATCTTGCCATCTTGCAAAAAATGTTTAGCTGAATCCAATCATGAGGAAACAACCAGACAAATCTAGGTTGTGGGACACAAGACAGCTGGCAGGTACTCTTCAAAAATGTCAATGCCATGAGAAACAAAAGTTCCAGGAATTGTTCCAGATTAAAGGAAAATAAAGATTGTAAATTCAATGAGCAGTCCTTGATTGGATCGTGGGTCCCTTCCCCTCATAAAAGTACCCCAGTCTATATAGATTGAAAATGAATGTATGTTAGATCAACACTTTTCCAACTTTAATGTGCTTATGAATCTCTTGGAGATCTTATTAAAATGAGGGCTCTGATTCAGCAGGTCTGGTGTGGGGCCTGAGATTCTGCTCCCAGGTGATACCAGTGCTGCTGGTCCACCATATTAAATTCCTTGGGTGTGAAAATAGTATTGTGGTTCTATAAGATACTGTCTTTGTTCTTAGGAGATGCATACTGAAGTGTTTAGGGGTGAAATAACAGAAAAAAATGTATGCATATGTGCTTGTATGTGTGTCTATGGAGACGGTGGGGAGGAAGCAAAATGTGCAGATTAAGCTTGATAGTTTTAATTAATCTGGATTTTTCTGTATGTTTTCAAAGGAATGAAGACATTGAGCTGATTCTCTCAGAAAATAGTTTTTCAAGTCCTCAGATGCTACGATCTCGATATTTAATGTACCCTGGCTGGCAAGTATCATCATTGAAAAGTAGCTAAGATTTTTTTGTAAACCCAATGATTTATTTATTTACAGAAAAAAAAAAAAGAGAAAGTGAAAATACCAGGTGTGCTCTACAAGGGTGAGAATGGCAGCTGTAACGGCCTGCCATGTCCCAACAGCTGCTGGCTTTGCCAGGAGCCCAGTGCTCCACATCTTGGGCTCCAGATTGGGAGCCTTGCTAGATGTTAAAACTTAGAGAGTCATCCTGTGGGCACCAAGCACAACAGTCCCCTCTGTTTCCTCTAGCCTCTAGTGAGGGTGAGGTGGCTGGCATGGAACCAAGGAGTTATAACCTTCCCAGGTGAGAGCGTTGCTCTTGAGAATACAGTCAGTCCTCTAGGATTTCCACCTGACAGGTAGGTTCCCTGCTGATGTGACCTAAGGGATGTTTCTTCACTGCTGGCTGCCACCCAGCCTGTGATCCTCTTCTCCAGAGGGGAGAGGAGGAGGAGGAAAGAGAGTGCCAAGTGCACTGTACATACTAATACCACGTGCTACACATTGTTCTAAGACTGTGCTCTCTGGTATGTAGCCAATAGCCACATTTGGCTATTTAATAAAATGTAAATATAAATTAATAAAAATTAAATAAAATTTAAAATTCAGTCTTTCAGTCACACAAGCCACATTTCAAGTGCTGAATAGCTATCTGTGGCTAGCAGCTATCATGTTGGACAGTGCAGATCCAGAACATTTCCCTCATCACAGAAAGTTCTATTGGACACTGCCACTCTAAGAGCTCTACTGTGTCATCTCATTAATCCTCAAACCAAGCCTTCGAGGTGGATTCCATTATTTCCCTCATTTTAGGGATAAGGTAACTGAGGCAGCAAGGAGTTAAATGACTTGTCCGAAGTCACACAGCTAGTAAGTGAAAGAGCTGGATTTCAGACTCAGGTTGTGTGGCTGTAGAGCCTGTCCTCTTAACCACCGTGCTGCACTTGTCCCTGTATAGAATGGATTACTGGTCTCTTCAAGGGAAGACAGTCATTAAAGCTTAGCCAAAATTAATCTCTCATGTTGATTTGGATTATCTTTGTTACCTTACTCACTTCCCCTAGGCACCTTTCTACATCTTCCACACCACCCCTTATATCACCAGTATTTTGTACTAGCAAAAAACTAATTGTACAATGCTGTTAAAAAGCAAAAAACAGAAGATCAATTTGCAAAACTCAAGGTTTTCAGGCATACTCTTGGAAGGAACCTCTGATTTGTCACTTAAACAGTGGGTGAGTGGATCATTCCTTATACCTGAACAAGAGAATTATATCTTAGCTAAAAAGAAACGGTTGAAGCTTCTGGAGTGAAACCTTTCTCTCCAGTGGCTGCAGCTACTGACCTTTTTGCTGCCTACACCCCTGGGTCTTGTCTTGAGACTCCTGCCATCTCCACCTGGTGCCTAGGGAAGCACCCATTCTCCAGACCACACCGACTCATTCTGGGCATGGTGCACGTGAACCTAGCTCAGGGCATAGACTTTCCTGGAGGCAGACTGACCCAGGAGAGAGCCAGGTATGATGGGTTCATTGGAAGGCTCTGTGAGTCTAGAGTCTGAAACCTTCCCTTTATCAGGAAGATCATTCCTTGTAGAGAATCAGAGATGGAGAGGCCTCAAAATCACCCTTCAGGCCCTCTCTTCTGAGTCCCTTCCTAGGAGTCAGATAATTTAATCTTTTAACAAGATGGCAGCCTTCAGACTCCTACTCATCCCTATACATTACTCCCCTCCCTCCTTGGACCAGGGCCACCACCTCACAGGCAATAGGCTTTAGTCCAGGATGTGCTCAGCTCAGTGCTGTTGCTGGCTGATTCTCGGCCATTCCCTTCCCACAACCCTCCCTGTTCTCATCGACCCCATCCCCATCTCCCCGGGTAGAAGGGCTTTTGTTCCTAGTCTGGTAGGAAACCTTGTGCTCTTCCCTCGGCCCTTCCAAATTTCTTTAAGGATTCAGGCTCTGAACAAAGAAGCCAGAGAAGCTCATGGTCTCCAAATGACTTGTTTGGATGGGGAGAAGGTGAAAAGAACGTGTCAGTCTTACAAAAATGTTATGCCACCACCTTACTTTAAAGAAATCACAGGGCCGGCCCCATGGCTTAGCGGTTAAGTGCGTGTGCTCCGCTACTGGCAGCCCGGGTTCGGACCCCGGGCGCGCACCGACGCACTGCTTCTCTGGCCATGCTGAGGCGGCGTCCCACATACAGCAACTAGAAGGATGTGCAACTATGACATACAACTATCCGCTAGGGCTTTGGGGAAAAAAAGGAGGAGGATTGGCAGTAGATGTTAGCACAGAGCCAGTCTTCCTCAGCAAAAAGAGGAGGATTAGCATGGATGTTAGTTCAGGGCTGATATTCCTCACACACACAAAAAAAGAAATCACAAAGAATAAGATACTTTCAACAATATAAAATTCAAAACTGCAGTGCTATTTTTAAAATATAGGAAACTAATAATAAAATACAATAGACTAGAGGAAAATGTTGCATCAGACGTCGCAAAGCGTTAATATTAAATATGGGAAGCTTGTTTAGATATTTAAGAAAAGTAACCCAGTCCATATAGATGTGGACAATTCACTTAAGAGCAAGTATAGGGGCTGGCCCCGTGTCTTAGCGGTTAAGTGCGCGCGCTCCGCTACTGGCGGCCTGGGTTCGGCACTGACCCACCGCTTCTCCGGCCATGCTGAGGCGGCGTCCACATACAGCAACTAGAAGGATGTGCAACTATGACATATAACTATCTACTGGGGCTTTGGGGAGAAAAAGGGAAAAAAGAAAAAAGAGGAGGATTGGCAATAGATATTAGCTCAGGGCCGGTCTTCCTCAGCAAAAAGAGGATTGGCATGGATGTTAGCTCAGGGCTGATCTTCCTCGCAAAAAAAAATAAAGAGCAAGTATAAATGGCAACTGTGGTAACAGAATTCCATGTCAGTAATATTCAGAAATGTAAGGTGATGCCTCACTGTTGTTTTGATTGACATCTATTACATTTAACCAAAAATATATAATAATCATTGCTAGGGGATTTTTTGTGCAACTGAAATACTCATCTACTGCTGGGGGTGATGTCAGTTATTACCTATGAGATGGTTACACCCTTTGCTGGACTGATTCTAATCCTGGAGATTCATCTCAAGGAAATAATTCAATAGAAGGAATCGCAGGCCCGGTGGCGCAAGTGGTTAAGTGTGCACGCTCTGCTGTGGCGGCCCGGGGTTCGCCGGTTTGGATCCCGGGCGTGCACCGACGCACCGCTTGGCAAGCCATGCTGTGGCGGCGTCCCGTATAAAGTGGAGGAAGATGGGCATGGATGTTAGCCCAGGGCCAGTCTTCCTCAGCAAAAAGAGGAGGATTGGCAGATGTTAGCTCAGGGCTGATCTTCCTCACAATTCCATAACTTTGGAAGCTGGGTGATGGGTGTTCTTTATATTACCCTTCTATCTTTACGTGTGTTTGAAATTTTCCATAATAAAAAGTTAAATTTTTTGTTTGTTTGTTTTTTTGAGGAAGATTGGCCCTGTGCTAACATCTGTTGCCAATCTTCCTCTTTCCCCCACCCCCAAAGACCCAGTACATAGTTGTACATCATAGTCATAGAGTTGTAGCTCTTCTGTGTGGGATGTTGCCTCAGCATCGCCTGACAAGCAGTGAGCAGGTCCTCACCCAGGATCCAAACCAGTGAACCCCGGGCCACCAAAGCGGAATGCACGAACTTAACTGCTACACCACCAGGCCGGCCCCTAAAAAGTTAAATTTTTTAAATGCTCTAAATATGGCTATGTTCTTAATGAGTCTGTAGCAGGCGTTATGTCTACTGAACTAAAAACTGAGAAAGTAGAGCAGAGATGACCCAGCCCTTTAGTTCCTTCTGGAGAGAGTGTTACACATCCAAATGTGCAGTCTGTTAAGCTGCCCTCAACAATGGTGGGGCATAGTTGGAGCCCAGAAGGGAGTGGGAGGGGATCCTGAGGAAGAGCTCAAAGGGTACCAGGAAGGACCCTAATCTCAGCTGGGGCACTAGCAGGCTTCAAAGGTTAATGGGGTCTTTTGACTTCAAGGAAGTGCTAGTCTAAAGGTGGTAGGACTTTCCTGCTCTAATGGGGCAACCGTGCCTACCATCCTTAAGATGCAAGAGACAGATATACATTTTTTTTTTAAGATTTTATTTATTTATTTTTTTCCCCCCAAAGCCCCAGTAGATAGTTGTATGTCATAGCTGCACATCCTTCTAGTTGATGTATGTGGGACGCGGCCTCAGCATGGCCGGAGAAGCAGTACGTTGGTGCGCGCCCGGGATCCGAACCCGGGCCGCCAGCAGCGGAGCGCGCGCACTTAACCGCTAAGCCACGGGGCCGGCCCCAGATATACATTTAAATAAGTGTTTTATACACAAAATGGCAATCAAGTAAGAGAGAATTCAAATATTATAGGATAGGGCTGGCCCCGTGGCTTAGCGGTTAAGTGTGCGCGCTCCGCTACTGGCGGCCCAGGTTCGGATCCCGGGCGCGCACCGACGCACCACTTCTCCGGCCATGCTGAGGCCGCGTCCCACATACAGCAACTAGAAGGATGTGCAACTATGACATACAACTATCTACTGGGGCTTTGGGGGAAAAAAAAAAGGGAGGAGGATTGGCAATAGATGTTAGCTCAGAGCCGGTCTTCCTCAGCAAAAAGAGGAGGATTAGCATGGATGTTAGCTCAGGGCTGATCTTCCTCACAAAAAAAAAAACCAAAAAACAAATATTATAGGATAAATGATACATAGTTCATGCCAAGGTAGTATAAAATAACACTCAAAGCCACAATTACTTGTACTTATCATTTTTAAACCTCTTAAGGTATGAAGGTAAATTTCATGCTGGATCAGTCTTTCCACTAATGGTTCAGATCTGCGTATGGTTTGGTCGTCACTTGGAGAGGACTCGCTTTGTGGCCAAGTGTAAAGGTAAGCCTTGGCTGCGACATGTTACAGACCCTGGTAAAAGAGTGCCCCAGAGTTGTCCCTGCTTCCTGGCACCATTTTAGTATTCTGTCTGTTTTGGACCAAAAACAAGCAGAGGGATTTGAGGATCCAGGAGTCCCCCACCCCTGGGAACAGTGGCAGAGCCACTGGGGAGGAGCTGGGTGGGGATGGAACCTGTGGACCCTGCAGCCTCCACTAGGCTCCAGTCCCAAACCCTCCCAGCTGTGCCACCCTGAACTTGGCCTCCCTAGGTGGGTGACAGCCCTGTCCTCTTCCTCCACCAGCAATTCAGTCCTCCATCAAGCCAAGTCCCTTCTCTGGAAACATCTACCACATCCTGGGCAAAGTGAAGTTTTCAGGTAACTCGGGGGTTGGATTTGGGAGCCCTGCACTATGGAGTGCTCACATCTCACAATGTGAGTCTGCTCTCAGACTCTCAAAAACCCTCCCCTCTGGGCCTTACACCATCAGGCTCTTCCAGTCACCTCTCTCTGCCAAGAACCCACTTTTCTCCAGGTCCTCCTGCTCCACAGTGGAGGATCTGTCCTTCCCCTCGGCCAGCCCAGAGCCTCTCCTCACAGCTCCATGACTTCCTTGTTCCAGAGACACACCTTATCCCTCTTGAGCCATCTGTGGCCTCCTCCTAGATCTGTCATCAGGAGCTATCCCAACGCTGAGCTCTCCAGCTCCAGATCTGTTTCTGCCAAAGTCATCAAGCCTTCTACTTGCCTTCTCCTCCTTTCTGTCCAGTAGGCCTGTTTATCAGCCTTAGACCTCTGGAGCCCTAGTGACGTGAAGTCTCTCTGTCTTGGGCTGGGGGTCAGAGAAGGCCTCAAAACAAGAAGTAGTCAGGGGCCAGCCCGGTGGCGCAAGCGGTTAAGTGCGCGTGCTCCGCTATGGTGGCCCGGGGTTCACCGGTTTGGATCCTGGGTGCGCACCGATGCACTGCTTGGCAAGCCATGCTGTGGCGGCGTCCCATATAAAGTGGAGGAAGATGGGCACAGATGTTAGCCCAGGGCCAGTCTTCCTCAGCAAAAAATACAGGAAGATTGGCAGATGTTAGCACAGGGCTGATCTCCTCACAAAAAAAAAAAAAAAACAAGAAGTAGTCAGTCAACTCAACATTGAGAAAGAGGAGAATATTCCAGGGAAAAGGCACAGCATGTGCCATGGCCCTGAGGCAAAAAAAGCACATTTCAGGAACCCGAAAGAGTTTGCTATGGCTGGGGTGTAGGGGGAGGGAGAGAGAGAGTGTGTCTGTTGGCTATTATAACAGAAAACCCCAACTCAACCAGCAGGTGTTAGCTACTTAACAAGTCAAAAGGGTGGGCAGCATAGCAAGGCCACTGAGAACCCAGGTAATGAGTGTCTCTGTGTTCTTCCATTCTTGTTGTGTCAGCGTGTCCTCAGGTTCCTGCCCCTCATGGTTGCCAGGTAGTGCTGCAGGTCTAGGTGTCACACCCAGACACAACATCCAGCCAACAGGAGAGGCTGACTCTTCCTTTGGGTATCTTTATCAATTCCTCAGCACATTTCTCCTCTCATTGGCCAGAATTGAGTTGCCATGCCTTCCGGGACCCGTCACCCAAGGAGAATTGGTATTGAAGGAAGAGGGAGATGCTAGGCAGGCAACTATCAATGTCTGCTGTAGGGAACCACTGAGAGTTGTAAGCATGGGACTGTCTATGTTCAGATGGGAGAATTAGAGGACATAGCCTGTATAAAAGAATCTCTCAAGGTCTCAAGGTCCTTTGGCCTAATTTATGTTACTGAATCTGAAACTTTGGCCCCTCTCCGCAAGCCCCTTACTTAGGCCCACTTCCCTCAGGCTCTGACAGGTAGCACCTCCCCATCCCCGATTCAGAGGTCTTAATGCCTTCGTCTTCCCTCTCCCCAATTGTCACCTCCTTTTCTCCTTTATTTAGACCTATTCGTGACCACTTTCTTGTTCAAGTTTAACCTCTCTTTGTTCTGGATCCCTTTTTCATCCTGCCCTTTTGGGGGACCTTGCCCTTTTCTTGTGTCTCAATTCAGTCCTAGCTCCCAGCTCCTCAGCCTATAAACTTGGTCACATCTTTTCTGTTCCCATCCATGTGACCCTTCTGCAGCACTTGCACTGTTGACATACCGTCCTCCCTTGGCCTCTCAGGTCTCTGCTGAGACCCACCCCCTCCACCTCTACCAAGAGGGCTTTCCTCTTGTAATTCCTTCTGGGTTAATGGTGTCCATCTGATCACTGAATCAGACAAGCTAGAAACTTATTTTGCTCCTCTCTCTCTTACTTCATCTTTTCTAACTTGCCACCAGTCATGTCAGTTTTCCTTCTTGCATATGTCTCAAGAGTCTGTCCCCAATCATCTACACTGTTAGAGTCATAGTGTAGCCTTATCTTGTCGGGGCAGGATCTCCATGTGTTCTCCTTGCAGACTCTGAGAGGATCATGGAGGTCTGCCACAACACTCTGGCCAATTCCTTGAGCATCATACCAGTTTTGGAGGGACCCACGCCACCGCCCGACTCCCGAAGCATACTTCAAGAGAGCAGCGGGCAGCAGGAGTGCTACCTCGTGTTCATCGGCTGCTCCCTGAAGGAGGAAAGCGTCAAGGACTGGCTGCGGCAGTCAGCTAAGCAGGTGGTTCCCAAAGCCCAGACAGACCTGGTACAGATGTGACGAGCACACATCAGGGCTGCTACTGGCCTTGAGACAGAAGCCCCTCCACTGCCTCCCTGCTGCCTCTCCACTGGTCCCCCCCACAGGCTCAGCCAGAACTTTCAGGGATGCTTTGGGAGTAGGAGGAAGCCACTCAGGCAAACTCGAGGCAGACTTGTTTTCATAGCCATTTCCAATTCTACTTCCCAAGGCAGACTAGAGTTATTAGGTTGCTTAACTAGAACATAGGTGAAACCCAGTCCTTCCATGTGGACCTTTGGTCAACCTGGTATTCTAAACTCAAAATGTCTTTTCTCATCTGAACCTAATTCAAAGGCTCTCCTGTGTTCTGAGCCCAGAATCTCTTATACTTAGGCTCTCTGTCTAGAAAAGAGAAACAACAAAAATGTGGTTAGAGCTATGTGCAAACCAAGACTCCAAGCATGGATAGCAGTGAGTCCCAGGGCCCTGGAGACAGGAAGAGGGGAAGAGGAGCCTTGCCTGTAGATGCACGCAAGCATCTTTAGCCTGATGCAAAGAAAAATAAAACCCAGACTAGAATTAAAAATCCTCCAATATGCTGCAAGCTTTGGGTGATAAGCCTCTTAGCACAGCCTTAGGGAGTTAGCTCATCCTAGAACTCTGGAAAGAGTTGGCTGGGGCCTGGGTCTTTTGTAGATGCTCAGTTGGGACCTCTCTCTTATACTGAAGGATGGCTTCCTGTAGGCTATGTCTTTGTCAGACTCACCTGGCTAAACTCCTAAGTGGTGTTTGACTATGGAACCTCAGGTTGTCCCTTTGTCTGCATATCTGTCACTGATGGGGCTTAGGGTTGAGAATCTGCTGAGGCAGAAACGTGCCTATTTCCAAAAGCACTGGTCTCTCCTCTGCCACTTGTTCCCCTCTGGCACACAGGGCTCTATGGTGGGAAAGTGGTCTTGTTGAGGGGCAGACAGGCAGGATATTGTGTCCAGGCCATGACAGCACTTGTGCTTTTCCCTCCACTGGGATCTTAATCATGTAACTGGCCCCCAGAGCCCTGAGCCCTCACCCACCCATGTACTCCATCAGTTCTGTTGGGACCTGACCCCTCCCTACATCTCTGCACAGAAGCCTCAGAGGAAAGCCCTGAAGACCAGAGGGATGCTGACCCAGCAGGAGATCAGGAACATCCATGTGAGTACCCTGCCCTGGGGGCCTAAACCCCCTCAGTGTCCCAAGGCTGTCCTTCTAGGCTAGTGCAACTCCATCCTTTAGGATTCCTACAAATAAGGGCCTATTTTTAAGGCATGCCAGAGGTCTTGCTTCTCTCAGGTCACAGAGGGAAGCTGGGTGAAGAGAAATCTCAGGCCATCTGGCCTTGCAGCCTCCGTAAGGAGGGGGGGTGACCTCTGGTGTGACCTGGGCATGAGATCGAGGAGAACCAGTGCCTGTGGGAGGAACAGGTGATTTGCAGCCCTGCTGTCACGCTGTTCAAGCAGCTAAAGTAGTTATTTTCTCCTCCCATCCCTCTGTCCTAGATAAACCACAGATAAACCAGTGAGGGCCCAGGAAAAACTGTCTAGATCCAGAAGCTGCTCATAGGCAGGTTGTGGAATCCTGAGGCCAGGACGAGAGGCCCCTTGATGAGCCTCCCAACCTCCAGGCTGATTCACAGCCTCTGCCCCAGTCCCCATGCCCACTGGGGCCTTTTCCTGATGGGTTTGGGGACAAAGGGTGAAAGGGACAGAGAGTCCAGGTCTCAGCATGGGCTCTGTCACCAATCCCAGTAATGAGGAGGTGGGCAGGACTCTGGGACTCCAGGAGCCCCTGCTTTGGACATGAGGAGGGCCCCTTCATGTCTAGCTCCTACCGGACCTGGGTAACCCTGGGCGCTCCTGAGGAGGACACTGTGGGCACCTCAGAAGGCAGTCCTTGCAGTGTGTGTTCCCCCAGAAGCAGACCTTGAGCGAGAGTTTGAGTGCAGGTAGTTTGTTTTGTAAGTGATTCTAGGAGACACCAGTAGGAAAATGGGAAAGTAAGAAAGAAGAAGGAGGGACCGCCCGGTGGCGCAAGTGGTTAAGTGCGCGCGCTCCGCTGCAGCAGCCCGGAGTTCACCGGTTCGGATCCCAGGCGCGCACTGACACACCACTTGGCAAGCCATGCTGTGGGGCATCCCATATAACGTGGAAGAAGATGGGCACGGATGTTAGCCCAGGGCCGGTCTTCCTCAGCAAAAAGAGGAGGATTGGCAGATGTTAGCTCAGGGCTGATCTTCCTCACAAAAAAAAACAAAAGAGAGAAGGAAGGGGAGACAGCCAACAAAGGATGTGTTATCAAACCAGTACAGTGGACAACTGGAGCTTAATCCCATTAGGAACTCCCAGAATTCCTCCCTGAGAGGTGGGGAACTTCCATCTGTCATTGCTGGGCGGGGGTGGGGGGTGGTGGTAATTCCCTGCCATGTCAAGCCTTCCAAGCCTTCCACAGAGCAGAGTGGGCTATCTTGCTAAGATGATAGGCTCAGATGATAGGCTTGTTTATTTTTATTTTTAGTGAAGGAGTGAATGATAGAAAGTAGATAATTCTAACAGGACTCTTTGTTCCTATAGGTGAAACGCCACCTGGACCCTCTTCCGGCAGGCTATTTTTATAATGGCACCCAGTTTGTCAACTTCTTTGGTGACAAGACTGATTTTCATCCACGTATCCTTGGAATCCTGGGCAGTGATTCTGGGGGCGTGTGGAAGCCTGGCTGTAAAGAGGGTGTCTGCTAAAGCTGCCGCAGCCCAGCCCCTGGAGCAGGCTGGGTTCTGGGAACACATAGCAAGCCACAGAGGCAAACTTGTCATTTTGGCCTCTTACAGTCGTTAAAATTACATTTCCCTTCATTCAGTGATTGCTGATGTTATTCTGTGGGCTGTAGTTTAAATGTAGCTGTGGTGACATCCTGGATTTTGTGGTCATCAGGGTCATAATTTACTTGTTGGAGACTGGGCCTAATTACAGTAGTTAATCTGTGAAAAGGTGGATAGGATTGCTGCTGTATGCTAATGAAAGCTGAAGGGCTCAGTTCTAAGATGTCAGGAACGACCCTGTGCCGACCCCTGTCACTTCTTTGTAGCTGTGGTGTTGCTAGTATATAAAAAGAGCCCGTCATGTACCCTCTGTGTGGTCTGGGCACTCACTACGTTGGTGTCCCACACCTCACCTGCCCACAGACCCCGCTGGGCCCGGGCAGGCTCCCTTGTCCTCCTGGCTTAGGGCTCTCTTCCTTAATGAGATGCCAGTCATGGACCAGTTCATGAATGACTATGTGGAAGAAGCCAACCGGGAAATCGAGAAGTATAACCGTGAGCTGGAGCAGCAGGAGTATCACGACCTCTTTGAGCAGAAGCCCTAGAGGAAGGCTGCAGAATGTCCACCCTGGAGATGGACATTTAGAAATGGGGTGTCTTAACCTCAGCTCTCCTGGAGACCCCTCCCTGGCTGGGCTGTCTTTATTCTCCTTAGCCGTTGTGTGCTGGCTTGAGTGCATGTTGTCTTTATTCTCTATACAGTGCTGAAGAGCATCACCTGCACCACTGATTTCAGGGGGGTGGGGTCCTCCTGGAGGATGAGGATGAGCAGACAGGGACTTTCTTGTGTGTGCGACTGGCAGTCCAGGATCTCTGGGTCTCGGATAACAGTATCTCCTTTGGGCTGTTGAGGCACTGTGCAAGGGTGGGGAGAAGCATTGGATTGCAAGGAGGAACCCCTGGGATGCAGAAGGAACCCTGGCTGCCCAAACCTGGCCACGCCTGGAGAGCCAGGCCACCACAGGCCTCAGGCCTCAGACACTGCCCCAGAAGAGCCCTATCCCCAGGGGAGTGCCTGCCTCCCTGCTTAGGCCCCTTCCATTGAAGAAGCTGGCCCTGCTGGCCCTGGGCCCAGTCCTAGGGGGAGCAGCACAAGCTCTGCCCGAGCCCAACCCACAGAGCCAGCAGCCTGGGTTGAGATCAACAGCTTCTTCTAAAATGAGGGGATTTCCCTCACAGAGTAAACTGCGGGGAAAGGCATTTTGCTTTCCAGGAGCATGTGGCTTTTGAATTGACACAAGCAGCCCCCCTTGGGATTGGTTTTGAGCTCCCCTCATAGCATCACTCCCCTTTGCCTAATTCAGGGACATGAGCAAACCTGCTGTCAAGACTCACTGGCGATGCTTTGCCTCACTGTTGAGGGGGGCATCCTGCAACTGCTCAGTCTTAGGCCCAGGGCTCTGATCACTTACGGGGCATCCTTGAAGGGTGTTCAGTCTGCAGCATCCAGCCCTTCCCTCAGCCTTGCCAGAGAAGGCCTGGTTTTCAGCCACAAACTTCAGGAAACTTGTGCCCCCAAACATTGTTGCTGGCCCTGGACTTGTTTGGCTCCCAAGGACCAGGAGTTTCAAAGAATTCCAATATCCAAGTTAGAATTCCTTCCAGTGGCTTTGTTTTCAGCTGGACCATAAAGCAGAGGGAAATTACAGTGTGTCCCATGCCTGACCTCTAAAATTCGTGTGGGGGAGGGGGAAGTCACAGGCACTGATATTTAGGTGATGTCTGTTAGGACTTCAGCGCCTCGGCTGTCTAGATTGTAAATGCTTTCTGAATTTCACTACTTTTTTTGCATGCCTTAGGAAGAAGCACATAGGCAAAACCAGCAAAGTTGCCGGTAATATAGAGGGGTTTTTGAGAAAGGCCCCTGGCACAGAGGAGAGTCAGAGAAAGGATGGAGCACATTTGGTCTGTGTACAAGTAGTAAAGCAGTTGTTAAGAGCTTGTCAGTAAAATGTACTTGTATTAGAAAAAAACAATTTGTATTTGAAGCCAAATGAACAAAATTCCAAATACCATCGAATAAGAAATCTTGCATGAAGAAAGTCTTCTGTAAAGGCTCCAGTCCCAGCTCCCAAAGCTGCTGGTAACAAAGGCCCAGGCGTGGAGCCCAAGTCTGGGACCCCTCACTTCCAGCTGGCCAGAAGCTGGGGTCCACAATGGGCCTGCTTCTGCTTCAGAATCAATAACATAGATCTTAAGTGCAATTGATGAAGTAAGCAATGAGTTACTGTAGCTTCCTTTAGCTCTACCGAACTCTTTTTAAAAACTCAAACTTGAGCAGCCTTAGAAAGGGAGAGAGGGGAGGGGGGTGGGGGGGTACCATAAACCATTTCCTCCAGGTGGATTGCTGTGAAGTTTTAAGTGAAAGCTCTAGATGTAGGAGCTCGAGCCATTTCCTGGCTGCTGCACAAAAGAGTTTTTAAAAGGAGGTCAGAGCCCGCCCATAAAAGCGGGCCTTCCCACTACGTAGGGCTGTACTACGTGGTGGTCTTAGTTTCTGACCATTGTCCATAGAAATGCTCTCTCACCAACTTGCCCTACTGTCCCAATTCCTCTTAGAGGGAAAACTGTGATTACCTCAACTTGAATATGAAACTGTGATTGAAAAAAGTCAAAACGTTGTTTCAAAGCCAAAAAGGCAAAACTGGCTGAGGCCTCCGTAAACACTCCTCAGCTGGCTCAGGAGTGTGAAGGGGCACATTGGCGAAAGGGCATTCCTTGGGGCGCAAGGTGCCCCTGGTGAAGAGGCACCCTAGCTGTGCACAGTGTGAGCTCTTTGAGAACTGAGACCGGGAGGATGCCTCCTCCCAGAACTGCCCCTTCCGGAACCTGCGGGGCCTCTGGGTTCTGACTGTGAAGTTTAATATCCACTTGACTCCTCTGGGCAGGTGGAGGGGCAGGGTCTTAGGCTGTCTCCAGAGAAAGGTCCATGACGCAGTTTTAGATTTTGACCTTAGAGGTAGATACCAGGGACCCAGCAGAGACAGGGGGTGTGGGTTCCCAGGGACGGGCAGAAGTCCTCCAGGGGCTTACATGCTTTTTGCCAACTTTCCTGTTAGCAGCTTCAGTTTTATATCACTGAGTGAGTGTGATAATGTTGAAGTCGCTGAAGTTATGGGTTATTTTACGTTTTGATGTGGGGTTTTTCTTTTTTTGATTGGAAGGAGGAGGCAGAAATTGGAGAAAAGGGATCACCCTAGGAAGGGGCCGCTGGCAAGGAATCTAGTTGGCCCCACCAGGCCCTGGGGGCTCTCTGACCTGAGGCCTGGACGCTGGGCCCGGCAGTTCGCAAGAAATAGTTTCCTCCTAAATTCTATTAGGATTTTGGAGAATTTTTGCACAGTAATAAGCTCTGGGTTGTTCTTTGGGCTTCTCAAAAGGGAAAAGTTAATTCAAAGATTGTAAACTATTAAGTATTCCAGCCGTGTTGCTGACCTTGTCGGATAGTTGTACCTCAAAAAGTAGGTGAGAAATGACTTCCTCATTGTTCCAGGTTGTCAAATACTAATGACAGAAGAGCTCACTTACGTGCCAAAATTCACTTTTATACTAGTTTTTGAGTGCTTTAATATTTGTAACTTAAATTTTAAAACTCATATTTACAAACACTACTGTAACTTCAGTGAAACTGAACTGTGTGATTGAAGCTTTTTGCTTATTATAGTATTTATTACACTACTTAATTCAGTAAATATATAAAAGTAGCCTTCAATTTATTTTTATATTATTTTACATGTTTTTACCTGCAGTTGTGTATGTGAATTTATTTACCTTGGTAACTGAGATGTAATGCTAAGGACCAGTAAACTATCACTGAACAAGCAAGGCCTCCCGGAGTTGCCTGTCGCTGTAGACTCAGTCCTGAGAGGTCCCAGGGCCGGGTTGAAGTGGCCTGCCCCCCAGGACTGGGGACCTTCCCTCAGCCTCCCCTGGGATACCTCTTCGCTGGGGCTCCCACTCCCCTCCCCAGACCCCAGAACAGCCCGGAGGAGAATAAAATTCCTCTGAGGAGACCACCCTGGCTTGGGGATAGGCACTCTCGGGGAGTCCCAGAACCCGAGGGGCTCGAGGAAGCCGGCTGTGGGCACGGGGGTCTCCCAGAGCCCCAGAGAAAAGCCCTCCCACTGCCTCCATCACGTCTGTGATGTCCCTGTGAGAAGCCGCCCCTCGCCCTCGTCTTGCACGGCGTGCCCGGGTGTGGGTTCGCGGCCCTGCACCCCGCCTGGGCCAGGCTGCAGCAGGAACCATTGCCTCACAGGCTGGTCAGCTCGTTTAATCCCGGCCAAAGTTCCGCCGAGTGGCCACGCGGTCCAACTTTACACATGGGGGACGACCAAGGCGCGAAGGGTCCAGTCACTGGCCCAGGTGACAGAGCCCCGCCCTCGCCCCCGTCCATCGGAGGCAGCCGTCCGGCCTCCTCGCGCTCGCCCGGGACCGCACGTCCTGAGGCAGGTCGGCCGAGGCCGGGAGCGCTCCGCCGGGCGCGCCACCCCCGGCCTGGGTGGCGCGGTTCCCGCCGCAGGGGGCGCCCTCGGCCTCCTGCGGGCAGCGGGGACCTGGCTCCTCAGGGGCCTCGCGGGCCGCGTCCGCCGGGCTCAGGGCGGCCCGGGGGCGCCGCTCACGTTCCCGACTTGGGCTGCGAGGAGGGGTCTCTGCCGTTTCGGGAAAAGGGCTGACTAGAGAGGGGCACCGCCGCGAGGCAGCGCGTCCACAGAGACCCTGCTTCCTGTCCGCCCCTCAACGCAGCTGCCGGACAAGGGAAGTGCCCCACTGGGAAGATTTGGGAGCTGGCCCGAGCGGAAGGGTGCAGCCTCCTCAGGCAGCCTCCCGCAGTTGTTTGAGGTGGTGGTCTTGGGTTTGGAAGTTCTATGTGGTCAGTTAGTCGTGTACAAACCAAATGCAAAACTGCATGTGCGGGGCCCCGAGAATAGGAGGTGGGGGGTTGGCAGCAGTATCACCCTCCTCACAACCTCATTCCCCAGAGCCTCCCACTCCCCCCCGTCCTGCAGGGCCAGGTTTGAACCTTGATGGAGCTCCTGTGCTCGCACTTCCCAGAAACAGCCTGGCTTTGGGGATTACCCCCAAAGAATTGTCAGGGAGGTGAGGGAGATGGTAAATGGCGAAGGGTTCCTGGCTGGATGATTTTTGAGGGCCAGGATGACTTAGAGGCCAGGAAGCTTGAGGACCCGGGAAGGGGGGCCATCCCCACCTGGAGCCCACAGAAGGGGCAGGGGACTACTGAAACGAGAGAGCATGCTTGACAGACCAGAGCCCCAGAATCAGGGAATCCTGGTGGGATACACATGTGGAAAGTGATTTGGAGCAGAGGGTCTTGGGTGGAGCTGCTGAAAATCTCAGGGCTCTCTGAGGACCATGGAGAAATACTGATGTATTAATTTCTATCATACAATCTAGGGAACAGTCATGCCCAAAGAAAACATGACCATATGCCCCACTTCCAGCCCATAACAGAAAGGGAATGGCTTGGTTGCTATAAGAAGAGTCCAGGTTGGTACCAGCTTCAACGTCAGCTGGGCCCAGGCACTCATGTGTGATCAGAGCCCTCTCTCCATCCTTGGTGGCTTCTCTCTCCCCTGGCAATAAGCTTCCTCTATGCCACCAGCAGCCTAACACCCCAAAGGCAAGACCCAATCTTCCTCTCCAGAGGCAGCCCCAAAGTCTGGGGTCACATTCCCATCCCTGAATCAGTCACAATGGTCACAAGTATTCTGATTGACCTGGCCAAGGGTCACTGTACACTTACAAGGGCACCCAACACCACATGGGAGCTGGGTTCCCCAAAGAAGGGCTTGCTCCCCTAGACCAGCAGGGCACATCCCCCTGCAGGCCATTTTTGAGCTTTTCTGTTAAAATCAGATACCTACTTGATTTTTAAAATTTTTGCTTTCTGCTAGTCTTTTCTAGTATAAGTGATAGCAAACGCAAATTTGTTCTGTTGTGGTGGTGATGGGAGTGGTGATTTTTAACAAAGGGAAGAAAAATTTCAAATTGAAAACATTCTATCCACTAAGATAATTCCCCCCCTGCAGACAGAGGAAAGGCTCTATAGTGCCTCAGGGCACCCAGGGATACCAGTGTTCCACGGGAGCCTGTTTGAGAATCTCTTTTACCTAAATAAAAGAAAGATTATGTAGACTGTAATGTGGGAGTGAACTGCTGCTCCACATTGGTGGGAGTGAGAAGTGGACCAACTAGAGAGAGACTTTGAAGGAACAATTGACAAGACAAAATGACTAATCAGACAAGAGCAAAGGGGATGACCTCAAGGTAGAAGTGGAAAAAGCCAAAGTGGGAAAAAACCTAATGTTTTGAAACAGTTCCAAAAATTTTTTGTTTCATTCTCCAAAAATTTGAAGAAAAATAAATGTTTATTCATAAACTATTCCTGTTTTCCCCAGGGCTCTGCAGTGCAAAATTGACCAGCCAAAATAATTTGGTTAAAAAAAATTGCATCAGCGTCAACAAATTTTATGTCAAACTAATAGATGACGATATATCTGTAAAAAAAAAAAAAAGATAACCAAATAAAGTGTGTATGTGTTTCCATTTTATCCTACAATTACTACTGCTTCTCCCGTACCAAAAAAGTTTAATTTTTTTCCTCTCATGGCTTCAAATGTTTAAGCAACTACGTCTTTACTCTGAAATTTCATGCCTGGATGAATGTACAAATAATAGCAAAATAAGGACGACAGGAAGAAGAAAGATGGTTTGATAACCAACAATTCATGGAATTTTCTAGCTAAAAAGACTCCATTTCAGCCTCTTTGTTTTATAGATAAAAATAATCAGAGACCCAAAAGGCTGGAGGTCTTGCCTGAGGGTGGGCGCCTTCCTCCTAACTTTCCCTAGCTTGTGCCTCCAGCTTCCTGCAAGGAGCTAAAGCTCCTGCAAAGGGTGGTCTGAAGTGGGGGCCGCAGGCAGTGTCAGCCCTGAATGGTGGGCTCAAGGCAGGACCTTGGGCAGCCCCTTGACACAGGAGGGCCAGTGAGAATGAGAGCCATGCATGGGAGGACATGGGGTACACAGAATGGCCAAGGATGGCCAAGAGGGGGACAGGTCCCCTGGACTCAGGTCACCTGCTGGAAAGCCTCAGGTGGCTGGTGATGGGATTGAAATGCAGTAGGGCCTGGGAGTAGATGAGGGTGGGGAAGTTTGGGGCCATCCCTGCAGTGTTTGTCTCAAGACTTGCTGCCTCCCTCAGCATGCCTTGGGAAGCTTGTTGGGAATATAGATTCCTGGCCCCCTCATAGGACCTACTCAATGAGAATCCCTGAGCCCAGCCTGGGAATCTGCATTTCAGCAACTCTTGGGAAGTTCTGACATGATGTGTGTCTGCCTTGGAGGGTCCTGCTAGGGGAAGCCATTGGGCATTGCCACGCACACAGTAGGGTGGTGAGCAAGCATCTCTAGGGGCCTCAGGAGTGGGGTGGGCAAAAGTAGGTCAGTGTTTTGTGCTGTCTGTCTGCCAGGGGTTTCTTGGCTGAGAAGCTGGGCTGTGCAACTGAAACCCAGGTCAGAGAGCAGAGGAGCCTGACATGAGGGCCGTGGGACACCTGGAACCTTCCTGCCCAATAGTCTGCTGGCCAGATAGAATCATTGAGCCAAGAGCCGTTAGACCTCCGTCCAGTGCTAGATTCTGACTGTGAGTTGGGGCAGGGGGAGCACAGAGAGATGTCATCCTGAGGGGAGCAGGTCCTTGTTGGCCCTCCAGAGGGCTCCTTGCCCTCCTGGCTGCCCTTTCAGTAGGGGTAGATGGCAACTGGGAGAGGGCTAATGCTCTGTTAGTTGGGCACCAAAGGGTCTTCCTCTCATCCACCTATGGGACCTGGACATGTCCCCCAGGAAAGAGGGGAGGCCAGTGGAGGCCATGTTTCCTCCCCTAGCCCCCACCAGCATCACCAGAGGGATAGTATAGGAACATTCTCTCTCCTCCTAGAAATGGCAAGGGTGCAGTGCAGCTGCAGCCAGAGAAGAGCTGTGAGGGGCTGGGAACGCTGATCAGGACTGCCTACCCTGGGCAGTGGGAGCAGCACTCCCCTGGGAGCAGGAGGGATAGGATGAGGTGGGAAATAGGCAGGGCCCAGGTTGTACAGCACCCCCCACCCCACACCCCTGCTCACCTAGGCCAGAGCAGGGAGCCTGCTTTTGCTTTTTTTTTTTTTTTTCTAAATGCATGAGAAGCCATTGAACGTAGAGAGATGAAGGCCAGATGATGGGCCAGGCTGGAGGTGCAAGGGGGCAGAATCACACTCTATTTTGAAGGTAAACCCAAGAAAACTTGCTCATGGATCAGATGTGGATGAGTTGGGGTGACTCCCAGGTCTAGAGCAGCTGGGTAGATGGTGGACCCAGTTCTATTTTGCCTGAATTTCATTTGAATTGCCTATTAGCCCTCCAAGTTGAGGAGGGGACAGGTAAGTAGGCTCTGGCACGTTGAAGTCAGGAGCTCAGTGACAGGAGTCATGAAATCTAATGGTCAGCTGTGGCTGATAGAGAGCCCATGGATCTAGGGGAAGAAGGGGCAGGCCAACACTGAAAGCTAGATCAGAGGAGGAGGTGGGAGGGAGAGAAGGAAATGTTGCAAGAAAAAGGAGAGATTGATGCTGCTGGGTGCTGCTGGTGGGGGGAGGGGCCTGGCAAGAAAGCTGAGGCAGACCTCAACAAGAGCAGTGTCAGTGGAGTGATGAGGACAAAAGATGGGTATGAGTGGGTAGAAGAGAAGCAGAGAGACGGCGTGGAGACAGGATTAGAGATAATGCTTCAGAGAAATTTGCTCAGAAGTGCAGTTGAGGAATTGAGTGGTACCTGCAGGGGAGTTCAAGGGAGTGTCTTGTTTTTTAATGAGATACTATAGAGTTACTTTTCACTCCAGATTCTAAAATCTAGGGGAATAAGTGGCATAAGGGGAAAACTAAGTTCAAAGTACTTTGGAAAGCCATCAAGTGCCTTGTGGAACCCAGCACTCATGGTTGTGTCCACAGCCCAATAACGTCTGAGACCTCAAGTGAGGGTATGTGTGTGCCTCGGTGGACTAGGTGGGGCACGGTGGGGAGACCTGGGGCACCTGTATTTGCCCTCAGCCTCTGATCCACAGAGGGCAGGTGGTGGGTGGGAGGACTAAGGCTTCTCACATTGCAGGAGGGGTGTGAGGATAGGGGACTCTCTCCAGGGGAACAGAACCTGCAAGGGCAAAGCGCAGGAGGCTGTAGTAGGGAAGGGGTGAGTATCGGTTCCTCTGAGGGTCAGGTCCATGGACCACTGGGGGAGGCCTTGGCTGTGGACTCCTGCTTCCTCAGTGAGCTAAGTGAGGTCCTCAGATGAGGGAGGAGGAGGCTGCAGTAAGGGGAATGGGAGGCTGCCCCTCCAGTCCACAGTGGCTTCCTGCTACAGGTGGGTTGGAATGTCCAGGTATTTGGGAGCTGCTGGTGACACGAGGAGGCAGATGCAGAAGCCTAGGCATTCCCAGATGGGAGGGGCTGGGGCAAAATGGGTGGCTTTTCAGGGGTCCAGCCCCTGCACCTCCCCTCCCCCAATCCTGCCTTGCTCCCTGGGCCATCAGCCTGTCTGTTCTTCCCCCTCAACCTCCATCTCCCACTCCCTTGACTCTGGGAATCTGTGACTTGGGCTGGGGGTCTAGCTATAGGGCATCTAGAGAAAGTCCCAAGAGTGGAGCGGAGGGGGTTCCCCCATGGCCCCGTATCTCCCCTCCTAGGCCCTGCTCAACCCAAGGAAAGAAGCAGGAGGCCAGCCTGGAGTTAGTCGTCCTAGTGGAGTACGTATGGTCTACAGCCTTTCCTGTAGTAGAGGAGCAGGGTGCTCAGGGACATCCCCGCGACCAGGTGGTTCTTTTGCCAAGAGGGGCACCTCAGTGGCTTCGTTCCTAATGCACTCTTATCATGCTGAGAGGGCAAACAGGGTCAGCCTCACTCACTCGGTCTGTGCATTGGGCTCCCCCAAGGCACCAGGAGCCCTTGGGGGCTGCAGGGCAGTCCCTCGGCAGAGTTGGGCTCACCCTGTTCCACGCCTGGGGGACAACGGCCAAGGACTCCGTCCCAGCAGCAGATGAGGGGGGAGAATCACTACTAGTCCTCCCGCTGGCGGCCAGAGTGTGGAGGGGATGGGGGTTAACACTTTGTTGGGGGAGAGTTCCTGGGTCAATCCGGGGCCCGAAGGTTGTGGAATCATTTGCTGAGAAGCCACCGAGGCTGAGGCCAGGGGTTCATCGCAGCGCGCGCCTGCCTGATGGCGCGCGCCACTGCCTCCCTACACAAGAGCGCGCACACACCACACCACACCACACACACACACACACACACACACACACACACACACACACACACACACTTTCTCTCTCCCTTCTCGCAGAAGACGAGGCGCCGGAGACGGCGCGTCCCGGGGCCGGGCTCCCCCATTCCGGGAAGGAAAACTGGGCGGCGGGGCCATCTTGGGAAGGAAAGAAGCCGCGAGCCAAGACCTTGACCCAAGAGAAGGCCGAGGGCGCGACGAGGCCAGGAGAGAAACCGCGAGGCGCGCCGCGAGCAAACCCGACGCCGCCGAGCCGGGAGGGCGGCCGGCTCCGCGGGTCAGGGCGTAGCCCACGGAATGCGCGCCGGCCCGTCTAGTTAGTCGGGGCGCGCTTCCTGGAGGAGGAGTAGGAGGGTTTTCTGCACGAGCAACCGAGATGAATGGAGGGGGCGGGGCAGCCGGCGGGCTTGGCTTGCTGGGACCTCTTGCTGAGAGGAGGGGGCGGGGGCCCGCAGCACGCATAAAGCCGACGCCCGGGAAGCCTTCCCCCGACCCGCCGCAGTGGCACAACTCCGTGGGTTGCTGGGGCCATCGAGCTTCTTCCTAGAAACTTCCCAGCCCCACGCAGCACCTCACCAGGCGACGCCGGGGCGGGCGCGCGGGCCCGAAGGAGTCCAGTCTACACGTACTGGCTAAGTCGCTGCAGGCTCCCGGGAGCAGCCTGGGGTTGACAGGAGCGCGGGTAAGGGCGCTGGGCGGGCAGACAGGACCCTGCCCTCGGCCGCACGGCCTCCCGTGCCGGGGCGGGGCGTCTGAGCGGCATTAGGACCCAGGCGCGGCGCGGAGGTGTGTCGCCGGCTCCCGCCGCTGGCCCGCCGGAGACGCCAAGTTTGAGGTCCCGAAGGACCCGGTGAGGAGCCCAGGCGTGCGCGCGTGTGTGCAGCCGTCCGGCAGCCGATCGCCGGGGCCATGGCCACCAGGCGCATGTTCCATCTCCAGCCGTGCGGTGGGTTCTTGAGCGGAAGGCCGTCCGGTCTCCACGGCAAGGGCGTGCTAGGCGAGGACGCGGAGCCGTCGGGGCACTGGCGGGAACGCGGATGCCGCCGGCCTTCATGCCCCGCGGGCATGGTGGACGAGAGGGTCGTGGGGGATTCCCAGCCGGGGCGGGCAGTCCGGGAGTGAGTTTGGCCACGAGGGAGTGGCAGTCCGGGTGGGTATGCGGGAGTCCAGGGACAGCTCCGTAGGCACTGCGCGCTTGATCAATGCTGTGCTATAGCCGTCTTGAAATCCTTAACTGTTTGAGCCATTGAGGTAGCCGGTGGAGGGGTTGGGGGCTTGGAAGTGGGCGGGGCGGAGCTGTGGGGTTCCCAACACCCCGAGCGCCGCGCTCTTCAGAGCCAGGCACTCTGCCGCCTCGGAAAGCCTCACTTTAACGTCCTGCCGGGACACCTTCCCGACCCTGGCGCTGCGAGGAAGCCTGCCCACTTAGGGGTCCCCGGGCCTCAGACTGTCCCCTGCGCGGCCGCAGCAGTCTCTCCTTCGTGGCTCTGACACCTGAGGGCCAGCCAGGAGTTTGTACGACTATTGACCTGCACGGGGGGCGCCCGGGATGTGAGCAGGGTATGCACTATGCCCACTCTTTCAGACTCTCGTCACCCTCGTCCTCTGTCCATCCCTGCGGTCTCGGGTGCTAGTTTGACTGCCCCCGCCCCTCCCTTCTGGATGCAGTCCGGGCTCCCGCCCTGCGTGTCTGTCCGCATCCTGCCCCCCGACCTGCAGGGTCTGGGAGTCTGGAGGCGCTTTCCTCTCGTGCACCGGCACCTCCTGTCGCTTCCTTCCTGGCACAGCGCGGCACAAACAGCCCGGACCATCCGGGGCCCGCGGCGAGGAGCGCGCACAGCTCCCTCCCCACCCCCCACCCCGCATCTCCCTTGAGGACCAACGGCTCCACCTCCCAGGAGGCCGGGGACGTGGGTCGTGGGTGGCGCCGGGTGGCGCTGAGGGGAGGAGGCTGAGGGGAGGAGGCCGTTGCCGGGTCCGCCCACCCCCAGCCCCATGACCCCGGGGGCGTGAGGCTGGGGGCGACTGCACGTGTGATGGGTGTTGATGGCCCCAGGGGCCTACGGGAGAGTGACAGGCGAGATGTTCCTCCTGGAAGAGGGCCCCAGCCCAGGTGCTGGGCTTGGCAGCCTAGCAGCGACAGCAGCGAGAGATGGGAGCCGCCGCTGGCTACTACAGGGAGGGTGGAGGGACGACGGGCCTCTTCCCCCCAGCTCTGGCGGCCGGTGGGGAGTTCTACAACCACCAAATCCTTCAGAACTTCACGGGGTACTGTTAATAACTCCGGGAGAAAAGATGCTGAGAACATCTCCCTTGCTCTGCCCTCTCCCATTTGGGCAGCCCCTAGCAGATGGGCTGAAGAAAAGCCTTGGCTTCCTCTGGCTCCCCAAAGGGCCCCTCCCTAGTACTGTCCCCTGCTCCTTTTTCTCCCAGGTTGGCCTGGTTGGGTCCCTGAGAAGAGTAGGAAGGAATCAGCAGGGTTGGTGTGGGGTGGGGAGCAGATGGACTCAGGAGACTGTCCAGGGCTGGTCCATGGAGCTGGTGACAATTTTTTGGCTTCCCTTACAGAAATCTTTTCTGGCATGACGCAGAATGGATACTTGGAGGATGCAGGTGAGTGCCTTTCAGGCGTGGGTGTGTGTCTGTAGAGAGCTCCTTGGTCAAAAGTCTCTAGGGGACTCAGTCCATCCACCTGAGTACCCATGGCATTGGCCATCTGTCTGTGGTCCTCTGCTGGTGCACTGCGTGGTCAACTGGCAGGTCTCTGGAGGTCCTGTGGTCCTGAGAGGGTAGATTGCTTCCTCTCCTGGGCTATGTGGACCATCTGCTGATTCCCTATGGTTCACCGTTACAGTGCTCTGCTTATCTTACCAGCCTATGCCAAGTGTTGTGGATGCCCATAGCCTTCGGTCCCTGCTCAGTCCTGTGAGGGAGGGGCTGCCATTGTCCCTCTAAAGAAATGTAACCTCTCTGTACATCAGCTTTGCCTGCTGGCCCCAGTCTAGCTCTCCCCTTCCCATGTCCCTGGGCTGGCTCCGTGCTGCCTCTCCTGTGCCCAGACCCAGGAGCTGACCTGACCATCAGAGGGGTGTTTAGTGGGACAGTGCTTGGACAGAGTGGTGATGTCATCTTACTGGGGGACCCCAGGGCATGGTGACTGCATGTGCCAGGCTGTTGGCAGGCAGATTAGGTATGTGACTGGACTATAGGATGGAGGTGGGGACGTGGCATCCCAGGAGCCTTGCAGGGACTTGGTAGTGTCAGCTGGACAGGTCCTAGGTAGAGCCCAGGGTAGGGGAGAAGGGGGCAGTGTGAGGGGCAGCGCTGGAGGATAGTGAGTGCTGGTGGGGGTGACAGGGGAGGCTGGGGCATGTTGGGGCTGGGGGAATCAGGTAACCTAAGCAAAGTGGGCCTGGAATTGGGGAGGAAGGAGTTTTTCGTGGACATGAGCTCCATGACAAAAGTGAGGACATTTCTTGACCTAATAGCTCTTCTCTGGGCTCTGGTTGCAGTGCAGACGTGGGGCTAGGGGTCCCGAGTCCATGGGCGCCTTGATGGGGGAAGCCTAGCACCTCCTGCCCAGAAAAAGCCCAGGCTGAGCACAGGACACTGGGGGACCCGGGCCTGGGATGTGCAGAGGAAACCAGCGGGCGGGAGTGGAAGTGAGTCAGGGTGAGTCACTGCCTGGCAGGTGTAGGCGTGCTGCTGACCCTTCCCTGTCCCTGCACAAGTGTTTATCGGGCATTGGGGGGGTCTGGCCTACAAGGGCCTCTTTCCTGGGAGCATCCACAAGTGGCGGACCATAGGGGACCCACAGGACAGTCAGGAAGAGGTGGCGGCTGGGCCAAGAGTGAGGCAGGTCCCTAGGACGACTTGCCAGAGGAGGAGGGTTCCAAAGAAGCCTTGAAGGCGGCCATCCAGGGAGGGAAGCCCTTGGCTTAGAGGACAGGAGCTGGCATGCCTGTGGTGCTGGCCAGCTGGCCTGAGGAGTGAGAGATTGAGGTGGGGAGTGGGACTGGGCCTGAGGGGTCAGGGGTAGCAGGGCTGGTGCAGACTGTGATCTCAGAGGCTGTGGGGAGCCCCACCAGGACTCAGGGAAGACCGGAACATTGGCATCTCACCAGGAAGTCTTCCTGTAGGAGCGGGCCCGTGCTGTGGGGCAGTTGTAGGAACTGAGAAGCAGACCAAGAGAAAGGGGCAGCAGGCTCTGTGCTCTGGGAGTCCCAAGGCACCATGACCCGCCCTCCGTGGGTGGCGTCCCCAGATGACGCCTTGTTTTGGGGGTTCCATCCCTTGTCTTTCCCTGGGTCTATTTCTCAGGCCCGCTTGCTTCCTGGGCCTTGTCTGATGTCTGGACTGGGTCTCTCAGCCCTGATGCTTTACCCCCATGCCCTTCCCATGCGGAGGAGCTCTCAGACCCTGTGCCAGTGAGGCGAGGGGGTGGGCGGGTGTGGATACTGCAGTGGCTCTGGCTTCCCTTGGGTCCCATCTGGGGAGCCAGGAAGGTCTGGGTCTTGTAACCTGGAGGTTCTGGGAGGGCAGGCGCCAGGCACCTTAACCGTGTCACTGTACCATGTGCCTGGCCCAAAGTTTGTGGATTGAACATATTTTCCTCTAGCTGAAGGATATGCATGGGTCAGAACAGTGCAGGGCCTTGGTTCCTGCAGCTGAAGAATGTTGGAGAAAGTCGTTGGGGGGGGCTGCCAGCTGGCTGCCGGACTCTGAGGGGTGCTGGGCCAGGACTAGATATTCTGCCTCCCTGGCCCTGAGGCTTCCTGGGAGAGGCCTCCTTCACCACTCACTAAGAGGGTGCCGACTGGGACAGCCCAGGGGCCCCTGCTCCTTGGGCTTGGAGTCCCTCCCTCCAGTGTGTGGCACTGACGACCAAGCCCTCTTGGGGGTCTCTCTCGGTGGTGGTTGGGTCTCCAGGCTACCTCAAGTGTGACATGGATGATACCTCTGAAACCCATGAGGAGAGCCTGGGGGATGAGGCCTTCGACACGGTCAACTCGTCCATCGTGTCTGGCGAGAGCATCCGTTTTTTTGTCAACGTCAACCTCGAGGTGCAGCCCACCCAGGCTGGTATGGGGGTTGTAGCAGGGACAGGCTGCGGGGAGGGCAGGGGACTGGCCAGGTACGGCCCCACTCCACCAAGAGAGCCCTGAAGAGGTGGGGCGGCACCCTGAGCCTTCCCGCTTTTCTCTAGCCGAGAGTGAATTGCCTGGTGGCTGCGGACTTCTCCACACCTCCCGCAAGGTGAGTGGGCCATCTGCAGGACAGGAGACATTTGGTCCTGGGCCACTAGACGGGGAGAGGTGGCTGCTTCCCTGAGAGAGCTCACACTGCTCCCCTCTCACTAGCCAGGGCTCTCACTAGCCAGAGGCCTGGCTGCTGGGGCCAGCCATGCTGGGTCGTCCCTCCTGGAAGGGAGCGTTGGTCCTGGTGGGCCGGGGCAGCCAGGGACCACCACAGAGGAGGGGCCCGAGCAGTGACAGTGGGCCTCACTCATGGGCCTGTGTGGTTCTGTGTGTGGGGTCCCCACAGTACTTGAAGTTAAAGAACTTCGAGGAAGAGATCCGTGCGCACCGGGACCTAGATGGCTTCCTGGCACGGGCCAGCATCATCCTGAATGAGACGGCCACCTCACTGGATGACGTGCTGCGGGCCATGCTATGCCGCTTAGCCCACGACCCCCACAACACCGAGCCTGACTGCAACCTGGACCTGCTCATGGCCATGCTCTTCACTGATGCCGGGGCCCCCATGCAGGGAAAAGGTAAGGCCTGTCTCCCTGCCTGGGTAGGGGAGGTCAGGGAGGTGGGCTGGCTGACCTTTGTGTTCCCCTCCGCCCTGTCCTCAGTCCATGTGCTCTCGGATACCATCCAAGGGGTCACTGCCACGGTCACAGGGGTGCAATACCAGCAGTCATGGCTCTGCATCATGTGAGTTGCCAGGCCCCCACATTTGGCCTCCCCACATGTCACATTGGAGCTGGGCATCCCATGTCCCTGCAGAGGCTGCCCCAACCAGTTTGTGGGGAGAGGGTGTGAGCAGTCCATCCCATTTGGTCTTTTTTTCTCCCTAACAGAGGTCACTGGGGGTCGAAGTTGGGGGCTCTGGGTAGGGGGAGCCCCAGCTCCCAAGGGTGGCAACTGTGTGCCGTGTGCTCTCCCGTGTCCCTGCCAGCTGTACCTCCAAGGCCCTGCTGAAGCGGCACGTGTGCATTAGCCGCCTGGTTCGCCCGCAGAACTGGGGGGAGAATTCCTGTGAGGTGCGGTTTGTCATCCTGGTGCTGGCTCCACCCAAGATGGTGAGGAGGGGTCTTGGGGTGGCTCCGTTTCCTGGGGAGGAGGGTTCCAGGTTACCCTGCCCTCTTCTTGGGGGCATCTCTTCCATGTGCTGGAGGACCCCATAGTCCTGGCCTCTGAAGGTCTTTTTCTCACCCTGTCCCTTCATCTCTGCCCTACTGGATGCTTTATCTGAAACATCCTTGCTAGGTCCTCATCAAGCCCTAATTTCCCCAGAAGTTGACCAGAAGGTTGTATTTCCTTCCTGATTGAAAAGAGATACTTTTGGGGGCTGCCCTGGTGGTGTGGTGGTTAAGTTCACGCATTCGCTTTGGCAGCCCAGGGCTCGCAAGTTTGGATCCCAAGCGTGGACCTACACACCGCTCATCAAGCCATGCTGTGGCAGCATCCCATGTACAAAATAGAGGAGGATGGGCATGGATGTTAGCTCAGGGCCAATCTTCCTCACCCAAAAAAAAGAGATACTTTTTAAAATTATTGTTATTGACATAGGGGCCCTTCTTGGCCTGCCCTGACCCTAGCGCTTCTTCTAGTTGGCTGACTATGATTTGCTGGCCAAGGATCCCCACTCCGTCCTGGGCCATATGCCCCCTCGTCAGGGGCATCTTGCTTTTGTGGGGGCTGAAGCTGATACAATTTGGGGAGTCTTCTTTTAAGGAAATGGATTTTAAAATCGTGAATAGCAAAATGGCTAGGGCCCCTCCCCAGGCCTGGGAAGAGCCTCAAGTTTCCCTTCGCTTCTTGATGGTTCTGCCCTTGCCTCTGGTGCAGACTCAGAGCTTGACATGGTCCCCTCCCCAGGCTTTCTCTAGGCAAAGGGGATGCTGAAGGAATGCCCCTGCTGGGGATTTCGTAGACATGCTATGATCGTCCCCCATTGTTATAGTGCTGGTGGGAGAGGAAGGGCGTTTAGGGCAGTGGGCAGCTCATGGGTCAGAGAGAGTGGCAAGGTGGCCAGAACAGTGGAAGGAGCAGTATCCTGAGGGCTGAGTGGCTAGACTAGTGCCTTGGGACAGACCAACCAGCCTGACACCTGGCTCCTCTGGGGGAGAAGGAGCCTGTTCTAAAGCTAACAGAAAACCATAGTGGGTGTAGTACAGCCACAGGATATTGCTTCGGGTGGCACAAAGGGACAGACACTGCTCACGGGGGACCTAGGTTGGGGAGATCAGGCAAGTTGCCATGGTGGCAACTGGACACAGAGTTCATGGACAGGGTTGACCTTGGCCAGGCAAGAGGAAGAAGGCCCGAGGGGCCTGGAACCCCTCTGAAAATCAGATAAACCAGCAGACAGTGCATTTCACCCCTGGTGAAATGCAGCTGGATAAACATTTTTCTCCATCATTGTGATTTCATTATCCATGCTTACACAGATTTGTGTTCCTTAGGAGGAGACTAACACCTGAGTTTATAAGAAAACAACTAGATTGAGGGTAGTTCTAGTGATCTGCTGACCTAGTGGGAATTGTGGCAAGGTCCACTAATGCTTGAACTTCGGGGAACAAAACCTGCTGCCAATTCATAAACAGAGTGCCTGCCACGTGCTGGGGAACGTCCATGCATGGCAAGGGTGGGGCAGGGCGCCCTCCACACTACAGGGGCTGCAGACATGGTTCTCCCATCCTCCACCCCCAGAAAAGCACCAAGACTGCAACGGAGGTGGGGCGCACGTTTGCCACCATGTTCTTGGACATCACCTTCCGCCAGAAGCTCCTGAAGACCCGCACGGAGGAAGAATTCAAGGAGGCCCTGGTACATCAGAGACAACTGCTCACCATGGTGAGCCAGTGTCCAACCCCCGGTGTAACGGGCTACCACATGAACTCCATCTGCACCCACAGAGCCCCACAGGTACGGGGTCAAGGTAGGCCTGGGCGGGTGGCGAGGGGCACAGGCCACAGGGCTAACAGGTTCTCTGTCCTCTTCCGCAGCCCCTGAAGCACAAGGACTTTCTCCCTGTGGGGAAGGGCATCTGGGAGGACATCGCCCGCAGGTTCCCTGTGTACCCACTCGACTTCACTGACGGTACGTGGCCCTGTGGCCCCCCCCAGAGCTTGGCCTGTGGCTTAGGCCCCAGGATAACACGTGTGCCTGTCCTGTAACCCCAACACACCCTCTCTCCCGTCCCCCATTCCTAGGCATTATTGGGAAAAACAAGGCTGTGGGCAAATACATCACCACCACCCTGTTCCTCTACTTCACCTGCCTCCTGCCCACAATCGCTTTTGGATCCCTCAACGATGAGAACACCAACGGGGCCATCGGTGAGGGTCTGGAGGCTGGCGGGGGCGTGCTGGGCAGGGCCCAGGACTGCAGTGTCCACCTGACTGCCCCACTTCCTCAGATGTGCAGAAGACCGTGGCCGGGCAGAGCATTGGAGGCCTCTTGTACGCGCTCTTCTCCGGGCAGCCGCTGGTAGTGCTGCTGACAACTGCGCCCCTGGCCCTCTACATCCATGGTGCAGTGGGGGCTGCGGCGGGGAGATGGTTCCTGAGGTCCCTGGCCCCAGTTCAGCCCTGACCGCCCCCCCTCACCCCGTCCTGCTGCTTGCAGTGATCCGTGGCATCTGTGACGACTACAATCTGGACTTCAACACCTTTTATGCGTGGACAGGCCTGTGGAACAGTTTCTTCCTTGCGCTTTATGCCCTCTTCAACCTCAGCCTGGTCATGAGTCTCTTCAAGAGGTGACGGGGCCTTCCCTGAGCTGCTAGGACCCTCAAGCAGGAGGGAGACCAAGACTGGGGACCTGGGTCAGCCTCCATGTCAGCCTCTGAGGCCCTGTAATCCTAGAGCAGATGGAATGCCCCACCATATCACTGCCCCAAGGGGAAAGCCTGGAACCCTGGTCCTCTTTGTGGCAGGAAGAGGCAGGTGACCATGCCGAGGCTCAGGGAAGCCTGCCCCCACCAAACAACTCACCCCTATCTTATGAGGCATATCACTCCCTGGCAGGTCGACGGAGGAAATCATTGCCTTGTTCATTTCCATCACATTCGTGCTGGATGCTGTCAAGGGCATGGTCAAAAGTGAGTGCACAGCCGGTGGCCACCTGCTACAGGAGGGAGCTGAGTTGAGATGGGGGCTACAGGCTATGGCTGGGGCAGCCAAGAAGCATACAGGCTAAGGTTGCTCCCATGGTCCAGGGTGCTCTGGGGAGCCACGACCAGCAGAGAGCAGCAGCCCCATGTGCCGGACGGTGACAGGGCTGCCCCAGGCAGGATCAGAGGCACTGGGCCAGGTGTATCACACCTGTCAGAAATGGAGCAGAGGGGTGATGGCAGAGTGTGGGGGGGGGGGGTAGTTGGATGGGCAGGTTGATGAGGTCCTGGCTGACAGGAAGCCAGCTCCCCGCTACTTCCCCCATCCTCCCCCCAGAAGCCCTTTCTCCCCTCAGGGCCCCTCCACCCCACATCCAGGAGGAAGCTGGGCCCCAGAGCCCAGATGGCTGAGGCCTGTCGGCCTGTATCCATAGTCTTCCAGAAGTACTACTATGGCCACAACCTTGGGAATTACTACGCCGCTAGCCCTTCCCTGGTGAGCCTGCTGGGTGTCAACACCAGCCTCCACACTGCCCTCAACACCAGCCTCCTGTCCAGCCCGCCGGAGCTGACCACAGTGGGCAGCCATGCCACTGAGCACCCAAGTCGGGAGACTGCTGTGCTCAGCCTCCTCATCATGCTGGGCACGCTCTGGCTGAGCTACACCCTCTACCAGTTCAAAAAGAGGTGAGGGGACCTAGGAGTGAGGGGAAGGGGGCCCAGCCCCCAGGCTGCACTGATACACCTGCCTGCGTCCCCAGCCCCTACCTGCACCCCTGCATGCGTGAGATCTTGTCAGACTGTGCCCTGCCCATCTCAGTGCTCACCTTCTCCCTCATCTGCTCCTACGGCTTCCGGGAAATTAAGAGTGAGTTGGGACCAGGCTGGGGGTGGGTGGGGTGGGGTGGGGTTGCTCCCCGGGCTGCAGGCTTGACAGGGGCCTGTACCCTGCTGCAGTGAGCAAGTTCCGCTACAACCCCAGCGAGAGCCTGTTTGAGATGGCCAAGATGCACTCGCTGTCCCCGAGCGCCATCGGCAGCGCCATGGGCCTCGGCTTCCTGCTCTCCATGCTCTTCTTCATCGAGCAGAACCTGGTGGCTGCCTTGGCTAATGCACCAGAGAACAGGTTTACAGGGCCGGGTAGGGAGGGGTGAGCATGTGCCCAACTCTCCAAGGGGCCAGTGGGGCTCACATGTGCCCCTCTGCTGCAGGCTGGTGAAGGGCACCGCCTACCACTGGGACCTCCTGCTTGTGGCCATCATCAACACCGGGCTGTCTCTGTTTGGGATGCCCTGGATCCACGCTGCCTACCCCCACTCCCCGTTGCATGTCCGGGCACTGGCTTTGGTGGAAGAGCGTGTGGAGAATGGGCACATTTATGAGACGTGAGTTGGAGCGGCCCTTGAGGCAAAAGTCATGTGGACCCTGAGGTAGGGGTGACCCTGCGCCACATGTGACCTAGGGGGGGATGTGGCTCAGGGAACAAGGGCCCAGACATAACCCGGGAACCATGTGTGACCTGAGGTGGGATGTGGCCCCATGGACCAGGCCGGAGGTGATCGTGCTCTGGGCTCATGCAGGATCGTGAATGTGAAGGAGACGCGGCTGACCACCCTCGGCGCCAGCATCCTGGTGGGCTTCTCCCTCCTGCTGCTGCCCTTCCCACTGCAGTGGATCCCCAAGCCCGTGCTCTATGGGCTCTTCCTCTACATCGCGCTCACCTCCATTGATGGCAACCAGCTCTTCGAGCGCATGGCCCTGCTGCTCAAGGACCAGGTGAGTGTCTGGCCCTGAGACTGAGCGGCGTGGGTGGGGGATACGGCTCCAGACCTGCCCACACCTGGTCCCTGCTGCCCACAGACCTCGTACCCACCCACCCACTACATCCGGAGGGTGCCCCAGAGGAAGATCCACTACTTCACAGGCCTGCAGGTCCTGCAGCTGCTGCTGCTCTGTGCCTTTGGCATGAGCACCCTGCCCTACATGAAGATGATCTTTCCCCTCATCATGATGGCCATGATCCCCATCCGGTACGGGAGGGGGGACAGGGGGCAGGAGGGGCTCAGCTAGGTGGGAGAGTGGGTGGGCTGGGGTGGGGTGGGTGCCCTCTGCCTTCTCTCTGACTCAATGCTCATCTTCCTCATGTCCCCCCTCTCCTGCAGCTACAACCTGCTGCCCCGAATCATTGAAGCCAAATACTTGGATGCCATGGATGCTGAGCACTGAGACCCTGACTGGCAGGCCCTGGCCACACCCTGTTCATCCTTTCCCCCCCAGGTCCTCTCAGCCTGGCTCTGTGGCTGTGTGTGGGGAGGTGTGGGTGTCTTTTGGGGTGTTGCTCTGTGCTGCGTCCCCTCACAACCAGCCCAACAGGCCTAGGGTGTCTGGGCATTATGAGGGTTCCATGGTATGTGCCCACCTCTCTCCCTTTAGCCTTTCGCTTTGGGTCAAGAACACTGCTCAGGGCAGCTTCTGCCCAGGGTGGGACTAAGCAGGACGGATTTTCTTTTGATAAAAGAGTCAGATGCCTGAAAGAGAAGCCATTTCCTTGATTGTGTAAGGAACTCGCTGTATGCACATTAGAGAATAAAGCTCCTGTTTCTATGCTTCTATGTGCCGCCTCCATCCCGGCTGCCCCGCCCCACTCTAGCTTCTGAAGGCCCCCTGAGGGCCCCGGAGATGGGGGGACTCTCCTAGGGGAAGTGGAATAAAAGGGACTGATTTTTTTGCATGCCACCTGTGGGCTGTCACTTCCAACCCCACACAGTGGATGTTGGCCCAACAGGGAAGCTTGGAAGCCCCAGGAGGCCTCTGCACTGCCATGCTGCCAGGAAGCTGCAGGGGAAGTGTTCCTGGAACAGTATGTGCAACGGCCCTGAGGAGAGGGCTTGGGGCCAGGGAAGAGCCATGGCTGGTGGTGGAGAGATTAGCAGGGCTGACAGCGAAGGGCCTTGACTCTGAGGCAACAGATGCATGTAGGTCAGAGCGGCAGTTTTGAACTATCCCATCTGTTGAATGGATCCTAGAGTTTAGCTTTTTTTTTTTTTTTTTTTTTTTTGGTGAGGAAGATCAGCCCTGAGCTAACATGTGATGCCAATCCTCCTCTTTTTGCTGAGGAAGACTGGCCCTGTGCTAACATCTGTGCCCATCTTCCTCTGCTTTATATGGGATGCCGC